>NC_139386.1:63357500-63710000 GCF_054392235.1 Sus scrofa
CATAAAACAATACCTGACATATCACAGGGTTGAACAAACAATTGTTCAATAAATTAATCCAAAAGGTTGTGAATGAGGACATATAAAATGTAAATATTTGTAAAGAAAAGACTGCCAAAAAGAAAACCTTGTATAGTTTCCTTAAATTTTTCTGTGGCTAGAGAGAAAAAAAAAACTTATTATAAACTATCTTTTGGAAAAATGAAGTAAATAGATTGTATGAATTCAAAGAGAATTAAAAGCTGTTCTTCAAAAATAATATCATAGGAAAATATTTATAAAATTTCCCTGTCATCAAACATTTCTGTATGTTATTCATAAGAACACTACCTAGGCTTAAGTGAATCCAAAACTGATTTAAATTTTATGGGAAATTTTTCACAAAATATGGAAAAAAGAGTACCAAAAAGCCACTATTGGGTACTTGAAAAAAAAGGTGATGAGTAATAAAAGGTGAGAGAAATAAGTATAAAGATATCATTAGCCCTAAGAGTGAAGGAAAGAGGACAAAGATTCATTTACATAGGTATGGTTACTACTCCTAATAAGGTTTATGAATGGCACCTAAAAGAAATTATAATATACTTAGAATTGATTTAGGACATGAACTAGGGACCCAGCCTCACATATCCCTTTTCAATTCTGTGAGCAACAGCATGTGGAAAAGTTCATATGGTTCAAGGGTCTTACCCAGATATCAGTTCCCAGGTTTCTAAAACCTGTGCTACATAGTAAAGCATTATCACAGATATAAAATAATCCCCATCTGTCTGCATGCCAGTAAACCAGGTAATTTGGCAAAGGAATCACATTCATTAAACACCACCTGTAAAATTTTTCCAAAGCAATGCAGGTAATATTATTCCCTAATGCATAGTAATATATATTATTTTCTGTATTTTTCTATTCATTCATTAATTCAATTAGAAAGTTTTGAGCACTCAGGTATTATGCTAGTTACTGGGGCTAGAGAGATGAATAAAATGTATTTATTATCCTCAAGAGACTCACAATTCAGAAATATGAATATATAACCCAAAACTGGATAAACACTATGACTTTAACAAATTATTTTGTGTTAGGGACTGAAACTTGAAACACAAAAATAAAAATATAATTTGTTTTATTTATTTAAATCATCACTGTGAAATTCCCTTTTGCAAAATCTGATTAACCCCAGTAGTCAGGTAAGGTACACATAATAAATATGCTTTGTAACAGTGAAATGATAACTTTTATTGTTACCACAATTATTATTAGAACACAGAAAATATTTTGGCTCCATAAGTACATTTAATTTAGTCTTTTAATAAATCAGCTGCAGTTGAAAATCTTCAAAGTCTTTTATATTGCTCCAAATAAAACACAAAGCTCCCCAATTCAACAGGAAAAGGCCTGTTTCTAAGAAAGCATTTGAGTATATATTTTATTTGTACAACATACTTATTCAGGGCATACATGCTAGGTAAATCTACAGACCCTTTTGCTATAAAAAGTTATGCAAGAAATATATACCCCTGATACTCCCTAGGGGAAAGACTTCAAAAGCATTACTTTCAAATAGGGATAGAATTTCCAGAGAAGTTCTTCATATCCCTGAGTTCAAGTTAGACATCTGCAGGAAGAGAGAAATGTGAATTTGTTGGGAAATAAGTGAAAATAAATTCTACACCTGATGAATATTGCTGAGTACTCAAACATAGATGCCTGTCAGAAACAAGTCATGTGCCACAGTAAAAATACTTTAAATTTACACAGCATGTTCTTCCGAAGAATTCGTTTGGCACTTGTTTGGCAAATGTTAAGGGAAGCGATATTATTCTTAAAAAATATATGGAAAGAGGAAAATAAAACTGGCCGTGTCTACCTAGCAAGACAATAGATCATTATAAGTCGGGAGTTAAAGTAATCAAGCAACAAATTATACCGATTTAACTTCGGGAATTGGCCAGTTGCTTGAGATAAATGAATTAACAAATATCATCTATATAGATCATCAGATTGTTTTTGAATAAAGATTAACTTATACTTGAGGGCATTTATTGAAAGGTGAAGCATTTTAAAAGATGTTATTTTGAAGTGAAAAAAAAAAGTAACATTTACCTATAGATTTCAGATGTGAAAATAAAATTACTTAGTAGCAAAATACCTAAAAGTACAGAGGACAATCATCACATCAGAAAAAATAATGAAAATCATTATTGACAAAATTTCAGTTGATAGTATTGAGACCTCATTTTTTGTATTTACTTATCACATTTCTAATTGAACTTCATCTTTGTGTCAACCAAAGTACTGGGCTCTGGAGGAATTCCATGGGCTGTAACATCAACCAAAAAAAGATTTCTTCATTTACAGTCTTGTTCTGGGAGGATATTCCTCTTTGTAAAATTTTTTGCTTGAAAAGCCAATCAATTGTATCCTCTTTTTTTTTTTTTTTTTTTTTTTCTTTTGTATTTTTATGGTCGCACCCTTGGAGTATAGAAGATCAGAGCTGTAGCTGCTGACCTAACCACAGGAACACCAGATCCAAGCTGCATCTTCGACCTACATCACAGCTCACAGCAATGCTGGATCCTTAACCCACTGAGCGAGGCCAGGGATCGAACCCGTATCCTTGTCCTTGTGGATACTATAATACTCAGATTCATTACTGCTGAGCTACAAGGGGAAATCCTCAATTGTTTCCTCTTAACATGAAATTTAGGGAGGGATAATTCACAAAAGTTGTTGTTTCCTAACTCTTCATAACTGGTTTCCTGAAGCTCTTTAATTATATATAAGAAACTATATTTTGTATATAATATATTTTATAGCCATATAGATATATATATGAAATTTTTCTATATATCCGTATATATTCAAGGTGAGGTAAAACTGCAAAGCATTACTATATAATGTTACTGCACTTACTAGCATGTCAAGAAGTGCCTCCGAGAGGCAGGGCAAGTTGTTCAGCCTTTGGATAGTTTGATGCAGAGTCACACATTGTCTTGACGCTTCTATAACATCTCCCAGAGAATCTACAAAATGACACATGTGTAATGCAAGCTTAGAGAGACGTTCAACAAATTGGGCTTCTCAGAGTCCTGCTTGCAGACTCCAGGTAAATTTTGCCTTTTCCAGATGCAAAGTCACTGAGCTACTCATTTGGTACCGAGACCCTTCATTCAACTATGTTTATTTTCAACCAACAAATTATGTATAGATTTTGGCAGAATGTCAGAGTGTATTTTTGTTTGTCATCAAATCCATTATAGATTTTTTTAATATTGTACAAGGAATATTCTGTGCTGCATTCAAGTGTCTTTAATCACTGTTTTTGTTAGTTATTGATATTGCTATCACTCCTACTTTTCTAAGACTTTCTTTTCTTTCAAAATGGAGTTTTCTTCATTCAGTGAAGATTCCCTCATTTGTCCAAACACTCTGAAACCTTACATATTTCAGCGAGGAACTGTAGTCTCACTTATCACTTATCAATAAACGAAAATCTCCTGAAATACTTCAGCCCTCAACAAGGCAAATCTCAGGTATAGGTTCTCACTGTACATTCATTAAAAGGTTATTTTTTTTTTTACTTTTTTTCTGAAAATATTTAATTGAGAATGGGTGAATAGAATGTTAACAACCCAATCGAGTGGAGAAGTAGCCTTATCATGTTACGCTTAATAAAAGTTTTAAAGGCAATTTCAATGACTAATCTATTTTTATTTATGCTGATTAAATAATCTTATGAAGTGGCAGATTCCAATCTTCATTTTATTTATTATTTGTGTTTGGCCACCCCACAGCATATGGAGTTCCCCGGCCAGGAATCAGATCTGAGCCACAGTTGCAACTCAGATCACTGTGCCAGGCTGGAGATCAAACCTGTTTCCTGGTGCTGTAGAGATGCCATCCCTTTGCTTCAAAGTGGAAACTCCCAACTTTCCCTTTAAATAAGCATACAGGCCATGCTCCAAGAAAAAACACTTTCAGAGAAAGAGGTAAAGCAGTGACTTTGTCCTTTAGACAGTATATAATATTTAAAGTTTCAAAATACAGCTGAATTTGCTAGCAACATATTTGAAATTGACTTGTCAACAAATTGTTATTGCTAGCATATTAAAAAATACTAACTTAATGATTTTTTTGTTGTTTTGGATAGATTTAGGCATCTGAATAAATGAAAATATGACAAAGTAGCTTAAAGAAGCATACTTAATTTTACTCCATTCAAGTAACAAGAAAAACAGAAGACCACGCATGTGCATTAAATCCTTAGGAAAAAATTAGATAAATGTAGAATGTTATGAGAAAAATAAGAGAAAGTTCTAGAAATATAGATTTTAAAGTTAAGAAATCTAAAATCAGATCCTGACTATGCCTTGAACTAGTAGTGGGGTCTTTAGCAAAGCAAATATTCTTTCTGATTTTAAAATTCTTTATCTAAGCACCAAATCAGAGTTGAACAGATATATCACAAAGCCCCAGTCTTCTGCAACTATGATATATATTGCAAATGGATCCCAACCCTCCTCACCACTCTGCCCAAGCAGAGAATATGTTCATTCTCATTTTATCACTTCGAGCAGTTGCTAGCAGCTAATGAACTTTGGCATTCAACAGAAAATAACTTTGGCATTTTTCAATTAGATAAGCTCCAGCTTTTTTTAGCTCTGGGTGTCTGTTCTCCATCTACATATTATGCAAGTGATAGTTCTTTAGCAAAATATAACCCAAGTCCAGTTTTCAGTGAGCGCAAATGCACAATACCTGGGTACTGCTGACATTCAGAAACAGAGAACCATTGCATCTCGAAGCTAAGGCCTAAGGGAAAAATCAAGCAGCTATTTAAATTAATGACAGTTGAAAATTAATTCAATTTGAGTGACTTAAGTATCACAGAGGCAGAATAAATTACAGAATTAGAAGGTCAAGATAGCTGGATAAAAACCTATCTTCTCATCTTTATTCAAGTGGAAGTATCGATTCAACAAATACGTCTGAAGTCCAAGAACTCTGCCAGGTGGTGGTCCAATGTTAAACAAAACTGACACAGTCTTTGGTTTTATGAAGCTCAAATTCTACTGTATGTTGACTGAAAAAAATGCACAATCTGAAAGTTGAGAATTATGTTTTATTCAGTGGAACTTCTGAGGACTGAAGCCCAGGAGGCAGCCTCTCAGATAGCTCTGAGGGAAAGTTCTAAAGAGGTAAGCAAGAGCCAGAAGATATAGTGTACTTGGATCATCAAAAGATTGCTCAATTAAAGAAAACCAGACATCTCAAGTTAATGAATTTAGGGCTTTACTCTGTATGGAAAGATACCAGAGTATGGCCTCACTGAAATCATTTCTTTTTGTTTGTTTTTTTAGGGCCGCACCTGTGGCATATGGAAGTTCCCAGGCTAGAGGTTGAATGGGAGCTGCAGCTGCTGGCCTGCACCACAGCCACAGCAAGGCAGGATTCTTAACCCACTGAGTGATGTCAGGGATCAAATCCGGATACTAGTCAGTTTCATTTCTCCTGAGCCACCTTAGATATGCACCTCAGCTATCTAGAGCTAGCCTTCTTTCCCATTCTGAATCCCCTCAAGGCACGCAGTCAAGGGTGGCTACAGTGGCTGATGGCTTGATGGCTATAACATCCTTTGTTTGCTTAAAGTACAGGTAAAATTCTTCTTCCACCTGTAGGAGTAGGGATAATATATAACTAGGGATATATATATATATATATATATATATATATATCCCTATATATACATATTATATGTGTGTGTATATATATATAATTGTACATTTACAAGATGCATTGAATTATTCCATTAGTAGGGGCAGACATGAAAGATATGTTAAGAAAAATGGCTCTCTAGGCTAAGCCTTGAATAAGTAGAAACTAGAGCTGGTACCCTAAGGAGGAAAAAATTTTAAAAAAAATTAAGTATACCATGTAGGATAGTGAAATACAGCTTGGTAAAGGATTACATTTAGCAGATAAAGGAGACAGAGTTTGGCATCAAATTTCTGGCTTTGTTCCTAGATGGGTGGATCATTGACTGAAAGGGATAATTAAAAGGAGAAGATTTGGAAGAAAGCTTTATAGAGTTAAGGTTTTGGAATCAGAAGTTTGTAATAACAATAAAGCCTTTAAGAGATAATGCCAAGTAGGAGCTTGATATATAGACTTGGGAATTAAGAAAAGGAGTCTAGGATGGATATTTAAACTTGAGAATCATCAGTATGTATATTGCATTTAAAACCCTGGGAATGGGTAAGATTGCCAAGGAAGAAAATTCTGCATGAGAAGTTATAAGAGCTCTGAGTGAGACTTGAGGATTTCTAATGATTTTATAGAAACTTTTCCTCAAAGTGTGGTCTGTGAAGTAACAGCATTTGCATTATTGAAAGCTTGTTAGAAAAGCAGTTCCTCAGGATATGTTCCAGACCCATTGACTCATAACTTGCATTTGGAAGACACTTTGAAAATAAATAAATAAATTAATTAATTAATTTAAAAAAACTGAGTTCCCATCATGGTGCAGCGGAACCAAATCCAACTAGAAACCATGAGGTTATGGGTTTGATCCCTGACCACCACGCTCATTGGGTTAAGGATCTGGCGTTGCCCTGAGCTGTGATATAGGTTGCAGACACAGCTCAGATCTGATGCTGCTGTGTCTGTGGTGTAGGCCAGCAGCTGTAGCTCTGATTGGACCCTTAGCCTGGGAATCTCCATATGCCACAGATGTGGCCCTAAAAAGCAAAAAAAAAAAAAAAAAAAAAAAAAAAAACCAAAAAACAACAAAACACTGTGATGATCAATATCTTAAATTTTGAGAAGCTTTTGAGAGAAGGAGTTAGGAAAGAAACCCAAGGAAAGAAAACATAGTGTCATAAAGGCCCCTGGGAGAGACTGCATGAAACCCGAAGGACTGATCATTAGTGTGCAATGTTGTTAGGAGGACATTAAGATGACAGAAAAAGTGTGTCCTTAAACTTAACAGTATGAGGTTGGATAAGTGATGTTAACCAGAGCAGTTTCAAAGGAGCAATGCAAGTGGAAGCCAAGAATTGAGTTAGTTGAAAAATGAGTGGAAAGTGATGAAATAGCAACAACCACATGCAGACAACTCTTTCAAGAAGTTTGCCCTTGAAGGAGAGTGAGGATAGGTCAAGAGATGAAGGGAATGGGAGGCTGATGAGTGAGTCAATGTGGATGATATTAACACACACAAGGACAGATGATAGGTGATATTTGAATGTTAACAAGAAAAATCAATTATAAAAAAATTTAAGTAAACAGGAGGTGGATAAATTGAAGGAGCTCAGTGTTGGCACAGGGGAAAAGAAGGAATTCCAAGCAAACATGAAGAGTTCGACTTTGATGAATGAGGAGATTTTCTTCATTGTTAAAGGAGCAAAGTTTGTAGATGACCATAGGCTTGGAGATATTGGTGGAGGGATAAGGAGGAAGTGGAGCACCATCCAATGGTTTCTAATATGAGAGAAAGTCATTTGCTAAAAATGAAAGTGGAAGGGTTGTTAAATAATTGAGAAAAAGGAATACTTTATTCTTACTAAATAAAAAGTATTTTATTGAGTTGGTAACAATGTGTCTGGATAGGACATTGCATTATCCCAATTTTATAGATAATAGATTTAACATCAAATAAATGAGAAAAGTTTGAGTACAAACTCAACAAATTTACTTATATCCATTCTGTGTCAACTACAAAGACAATTTCTGTTGGTGGAGAATTTACTAGAGGATCGTAACAATGTTTAGTAATGATGAATTTTAATGACAACCATTGACCAGATTGTACTATAATCAATAAAACATTGTCCTCAGACAAACAAAAAAATGACTTAATTTCCCTCTGACTCACCTCTTGTTTCATACTGACTATATTGTTTTAGATCATTAAAAGAGATTAATAACAATTACTAAGAGCAAAAATAACTAAGCTTTGTATAACAGTTCATCATGCATTTAACTTACTTTATTTAGCTATGTTTTATCCAAAAATATTTAATAATTGACTGCATTTTCTTACAAAATGATCTTTTAAAGATTTTTTCATGCTGGGTCAGAAGTAAATGCTACTAGGATGGTTTATCTTTCTTTACATTTTTGTATGGTCAAATAAAATATATGAAGTTGTTGCAAGAAGGGGTACCCCTTCTAGGACCTGAGTATGAGTCCTTGTCTAACACTGGGAAATGATTGTCTGAGGAAACAAACATGCTGACAAGGCAAAAGACTTTATTGGGAAGGGATGCCCAGGAATAGAGCAGTAGGGTAAGGGAACCCAGGAAAACTTCTCTTCTCTGTGACTCACAGCCTCAGGTTTTATGATGATTGGGTTAAGTTTCTGATTTGTCTCTGGCCACTTTGTTGTCCTATATCTGGTCTCATTCAGGGTCCTTCTTGGTGGCAAGCACACCTCTCAGTCAAGATGGATTCCAGCACTAAGTTTTCTGGAAAGTAGGTCTTCTCTTCTTTCCTATTGGCCCCTCCCAAATTCCTGTGGTTAGTTTCTGGGGCAGCACCTTGTTCCTTACCTAGGCTTCCTGTTGTGAGACAATTCATGCAAGCAGTTATGTCACGCCTGGCCAAGGTAGGCAGCTTTCAGTCAATGGTTCCCTGAAAAAAAAATGTTATTCAAAGGAAAACTTTAAAGTTCCGATACTAAGGACACAAAAAGAAAGACAAAGTTCAAGGACTAAATGTCACCGTAATTTTTAAAACTGTGAGCAGACTTACTGTTTAATGGATTTTGATGAAAGATGTATTTTATGGCAAAACCCACTACAAGGTTTGACCATAAATAATCAGTGAAATAGAAGTGTCCATTGGTTATAAGCATGCTTTTGAGATGACTAGAATGTTTTGACTCTGGCACAATTCTATGAAATAAGAAACTTTCATAGGAAACTATTCAGTACACTAAAAAAACAACATGTTCTAAGAAACCTTAGAAGATTTTTGAAAGATTACTCTACACAGTCCTTTGTAAATGTTGCAGGGATAGTAGATTTAAGAGATAGCACCATAGGGTTTAGTGATAGCTACAGTACAATTGGGAAAAGATCTGCATGCCAAGATGTCAGAGGAAATCATAACAACAAGTAGCATGACACAAAGGATAAAAGGGTCAGACACCTAAAAAACAAACAATGATCGTCAACTCTGTAAAAAAAAATCCTGAGGGCATAGGGCAATAAAAACAAGTGAGCAAACAAACAATTCATCTTTGTCAAAAGGCCAAACCATATACTCAGTAAAACAGTATCTGGCTGAATCTACAAACAAAAAGGTCTCTTAGGAGGATTGATGATTCTGGCCTATGAAATATTTCTAATAAATAACAGGAAAAGCAAGAAGCTACTAAAAATATAAATGACTAAAATTCAGCAGGAACATATCCACCACTCCATCCAGAATATCTTAGAGTTTGACCTCCTTCTCTTTTATTTCTACACAGTACCTTAGAATAAAGTTAACTTATTTTTACCTACAGTTTTCGCTTTTTTTGTTTTGGTTTTGTTTTGCCTTGTTTGTAATTGTGCAGTGAATCCTGATGGGGTAACCCAACACAGACACCACTCTAAATTAGATATCATTTACCAAGAACATCATAATTTGGATGTAATTGCCAATCGGCCTAAGCAAAAAATGTTATTTGAATTTTAAGTGTTAAAATTTTTTATAAAACAAAAACAAAACCCAAACAAACAAAAAAAAACCCCCAAAAAACAGCTGCACAAGTAATACAGAGATTGCACCTCTGTAATGTTAGAGTTAGTTGAATTTGTCTTTGATAAATGTTGCATCCAAAATTTATTAAACATCACTAGGGAAATATCTGTTTAGCCATTTTCTATCTATTTCTTGTTATATAATAGAATCTCTGTGAATTGTTACTGATTTTTTTTTACATTTAATTGGATCCCTTTAAAAAAAAAAAAAAAAAAAAAGATAATCCCTGACAAAATGACTCCTTCCATGTACAGCGAAAAGTGTAAGTGAAAAAAATTTCCATCAATAATTTCACAACTGATCATTATTAAAAATTTAAACTTTAACATTTCATTTCATACTATTTCAGCAAATCTGGATCATACTGTCTCCATTTTCTCTTCAGTACTAGAGCAATCTGAGTTATTACTTTTCCAATGTATAGTTTTCAAAATACTGTTGTTTACCCTGCTAGTACTTGAGAATGACTTCTATCCATTCTTTTACTCTATTGGCAAATAGAAGGTTATAGAGTGACTGAATTTTTGAAGAGAAAACAATACCTATCAATTCATAACCCATTTGCTAATGTCTCCATTACTGAGAAGCATAGAACTTTATAAAACTTTGTTTCAAAATTCATGTCAATGAAATCTAAATATTCTGATGCAAAATTTCAATAATCATTATATCTGAACTTTAGCTTAAAAAACTCACTAAATGATCTGACAATTAATTGTTACCATCCAAAATATGAGTAAGCATACTAAGCACTTGCATTTATTTCCAATTTTGCACCATTCCATAGCTTAATAAAAATTTACAAAATATAATAGCTTTTTCAACTATTTATTTCCAATTTTAAGTAATATTATATTGAACTGAGTAGGAAATCAAATATGCATAGAATGAAACAAAAACATATCAGAATGTCTGGAAAGTCTACTACGTATTAACGAAGACTTGATCAGAATTAGTACTCCGCTAAGAAAACAAATAGGTGTGTAAAAGTTTTACATAATTATTACTTTACACACAGTTCAGAACATATTAATATCATGCACTAACTTTGAAATAATAATAAAAGTTACTTTAAAATATTTACACTATATTTTATACCTTTAATTGCTTAATAATGTCATTAAAAACTCCCAGTTAACCTGGAGCAATCTCCATTCAACTAGCTCCTTCTTTTTCAAGATGAGTATTCAGAAAACTCACTGATATACAGAATGTGCTTAGACACCAGCAGCTATCGAGGGCTTACTTTGTTAGGACCCTGGCCCAGTCAGAGAAGTATTTAACATTCAGCCCAGAAAGTCCTTTGCAGCAAAATGCAAAAAATCATCAAGCCACTATTCAATTGGTTCATTGGATGACATAGGACATTATAGATTAGGTGCACTTGAAATTTATACTGGAAAGAAAGGCTGAGCCAGCTTCCATAAAGAGTAATCCAAGTGTTTTTCCACAGTGATTTTTCCATTTATTATATAAATCTGAAAATGTTATAGTTTTTATGCTTTTTTTATTTTGACATAAACCCTTTCACAGGAATGAGTTCATAAAAATAAAAGGGCATATTTAATGAGAAACTAAGTACCAAATTCTTATTTCTCTAGAAATTTAATGATGATTTTGTAACATATACGAAAAATTTATTGCCATTCGCCATTTTCCATGGATTATACTCTGATAATACTGAAGATGAAATCAACAAGACATATTTTTAATGAAAGCTATTTACTATATACTTCAAAATTTAAGAATTTATATTATGAAGGTACATTTATACATTCACACACTATAAAATATGACTTTTCAGTCAGATAAGATGACATTACTGTTTCAAATTCCTTATGCACACTCAAAAAAGTAAAATGATAGTTAATGTATTTGCTCCATAATGCCAACAAAGAATTTGACAAAAAGTCACACTAGGCCAACTTTTTTGTCCATTTCATTAGAAGCTTGAAAGAAAAATCTATTGTGTTAACTCCAAAATTGGTTCCTTTTTTCATTCATTTTCCGAAATCAAGTAAAGAATTTAGAAAGTTACTAAAACAGAAAAAGCTGCATCATTATCAAAGTCCAACATTAAAGGAAAAAGTGTTTGATTTTGGAGTTCCTGTCATGGCACAGCGGAAATGAATCTGAATAGGAACTATGAGGTTGTGGGTTTGATCCCAGGCCTTGCTCAGAGGGTTAAGGATCTGGTGTTGCTGTGAGCTGTGGAGTAGGTTGCAGACACAGCTGGGATCCTGTGTTGCTGTGGCTGTGGCAAAGCCTGGCAGATGTAGCTCCGTAGACCCCTAGCCTGGAAACCTCCATATGCCATGGAAACATCCCTAAAAAGCAAAAAAAAAAAGTGATTTTACACAAATAATGTGAGTACAAATTATAGCGAAGAATAGGATTTCAAAAAATTGTGTATTTTATAAATACACATACACTTACCAAATTAAGAAATTTCTGGAGTATAAATAAGTTGAGAATTAGATTAAATGTACAAAATCCAAACTTGAATTGAAACTGTGATTGAATGTCCTATTAATGTAAATAAGAACTAAAGTAGTAGAGCTTTACATAAATTCATAATGCAGAGTACAAGTCTGCACACAGAGTAAATGAACTACAAAAATGTTATGCTATTAACAATGATAGAAAAGTAAACACATATGGGCATGACATACATAATTTCTCTTTTTGTTTGCTTAATAAATCAGAAAGTTCAAATGTTTGAGGCTTTGAAAAATGTACTTTAATATCCAAAACATCCTGTTTGTTAATGAATCCTGTGCATTCTTTTTTGCACTCATTCAAAATAAGTTAAAAAACGTCAATTAAAGTATTTAATGAATAGAGGGCTAACAAATTACAATATTGAACACTTTATCCAAACTGCCATTACTGAAAACAAATCTTACAAATCAGAGTTAAAACAAAGTACAATATTAAATTTTATAATTCTAAAGCATAATTTTAGAATATCTTGACCTATGGGAAGAATATGTTGATGAGCCAATTTATATTCTATACTGGAATAAAATGAGATTTAGAAACCTATTATTTTGACATATGTATAAATGGGAACATTTTCAAAAGAACTATGCATACGGAGAAGTTATTTATGATTTTCCTCATGTAAAAAATATTTGCCAGAGAAAGCTAATCTGAATGGAGCCAAAATATATTCTCTATTAAAATAATTGGGTAGAAATAATTGCACATTTCAATTATAATATTTAAACATCACCTATTTGTCAGGATTGGTTTTGAACTTGCCAGTACCTCAGGATCCGTATAAAGAGTGTTTTCACTTTACAAATATTATTACTTAAGTCAGTGCTGTGCAAAGCAGCAGCTACAAGCCATATATACCTCTTACATTTGAAATGTAGCTAACACAATTTGAGACTTCTGTAAGTGTAATATATACATTGGTTTGAAGACTAATATAAAAAAGTAATCTTATACATTGAGCATATATTGAAATTATAATATTTTGTACAAACTAGATTAAATGAAATAAATTATTTAAAATGTTCACCTATTTCTTTCCAATTTCTTTTTTTCATTTTATGGCTGCCACCACCAGAGACTGAATGCAAGCCACATCTGCGACCTATGCTGAAATGCAGGATCCTTTAACCCACTGCACCATGCCAGAGATAGAACCCAAGCTGCTGCTGTTGGATTCTTAAACTTCTGTGCCACAGTGGGAACTCTTCTTTTCAATTTTTTTAATGTGACTAGTAGAAATTTTAAAATTATATTTTTGGTTCACATTTGTAGCTCACTTTACATTTCTATTGAACAGGATAGCTCTAAGTCTAGAAAAGAGCTGAAGGAAGTTTCAGACAGTTTATTTTTATTTCATTTTTTAAATGTTTTAATTATATTTGAATTACAATGTTCTGTTAATTTCTGCTGTACAGTAAAATAACCCAGTTATACATATATATAATTCTTGTTACACATTATACTCCATCCTTCCATCATAAGTGACTAGATATAGTTCCCTGTGCTATACAGCAGGATCTCATTGCTTATCCACTCCAAATGCAATAGTTTGCATTTACTAACCACTTACTTTCAGTTCCCTCCCACTCCCTTGCCCCCACTCTCGGCAACCACAAGTTAAAATACATTAAATATACCTTCAATTTTTAAAAGTTATAACTGAATTTTTGTTTATTTCTTAAGGATAACACCACGCTAAAGAAAAACTTTATATAAATGCCAGTCACATGTTATTAGAGAATGAGAGGAATCAAATGCTGTAGTAACCTATTAAAAGTATGCAAATATGTTGTGAGAATCACCATTTTGTAAATGTTATTTTAATGTGTGCATAATCAATATAAAGAAGTGCTGTAACGAATATTCACTATACCCATGTAAGATGAATTCTGAAGAAAGACCTCTGCCCAGTGGTGCCTGGAGCTACACTCCTAGGGATGGTAAAAGGTACAACCATAACCCAATGATTTGGAACCAAAACAGAAGTGTCTTGTAGGGATCCTGCAAGGTGTAGAGAGTAATTAACCATGATCTGAGCATTTTTCCAGTCCTATCCAGCAAATCTTAAAAGCAACATATGGAAAAATAAAAATTTATTCTAGTAATTCAACTGCATCACAGAACAAATCTCGAGAATACATACAGATTTTTAAAATTTTTTTAAATTAAAAAGCCACCCAATAAGGTAAAATTTCCAGTCTCTGTCATCCAAACAAAATTTAGGGCATGCAAAGAAACTTGAAAATATGACCCATAATCAATCAATTGAAATCAACTCAGAACCAACATAGCTGTTATAATTAGCAGACAAATACATTTAAACTTATTATTATCATATTCCTTAAGTCAAAACATGTAAATATATACAAGGAAAATCTTAAATGCAATCAGAAATAATGAAGTGCAATAGAGTGAGGAACAAAAATAAAAGATTTTTCAATGAGCAGCAGTAATCAGTAGTTCTCAACAGTGGGCTTAAAATATTCCAGTAAACCATTTTGCAAAGAGATGTGCTATTACCCTGGCTTTGTTTTTCTATTTATAGGGAACAGGCAGAGTAGATTTTTTTTTTTTTTTTTACTGATTTAACTTATTTTATTTTTTTTTTTGCAGTTTTTTTTCATTTTTTTATTACTCAAATGAATTTATCACATCTGTAGTTGTATAATGATCATAAGAACCTAATTTCACAGGATTTCCATCCCACAACCCAGGCACATCCCCCCACCCCCAAACTGTCTCCTCTGGAGACCATAAGTTTTTCAATGTCTGTGAGTCAGCATCTATTCTGCAAAGAAGTTCCGTCTGTCCTTTGTTCAGATTCCACATGTCAGTGAAAGCATTTGATGTTGGTGTCTCATTGTATGACTGACTTCACTTAGCATGATAGTTTCTAGGTCCATCCATGTTGCAAAAAATGCTGGTATTTCATTCTTTTTAATGGCTGAGTAACATTCCGTTGTGGATATGTACCAAATCTTCTGGATCCACTCCTCTGTCGATGGACATTTAGGTTGTTTCCATGTCTTGGCTATTGTAAATAGTGCTGCAATGAACATCGGAGTACATGTGTCTTTGCAGGTCGTGGTTTTCTCTGGATAGATGCTCAGGAGTGGGATTGCTGAATCAAATGGTAGCTCTATGTGCAGTTTTCTGAGGAATCTCCATACTGCTTTCCACAGTGGTTGCACCAATTGACAATCCCACCAACAGTGTACTAGGGTTCCTTTTTCTCCACACCCTCTCCAGCATTTATTGTTTATAGACTTTTGGATGATGGCCATTCTGGCTGGTGTAAGGTGGTACCTCATAGTGGTTTTGATTTGCATCTCTCTAATAATGAGTGATGCTGAACATCTTTTCATGTGTTTCTTGGCCATCTGTATGTCTTTGGAGAACTGTCTGTTTAGATCTTCTGCCCATTTTTGGATGGGGTTGTTTGTTTTTTTGGTATGGAGCTGTAGGAGGTATTTATAAATTTTGGAGATTAATCCCTTGTCAGTCGATTCACTTGCAAAGATTTTCTCCCATTCTGTGGGTTGTCTTTTTGTGTTGTTTAGGGTTTCCTTTGCTGTGCAGAACCTTTGAAGTTTGAGTAGATCCCATTTGTTTATTTTTCTTTTTATTGTCAATACTCTGATAGGTGGTTCTGAGAAGATGTTGCTGTCATTTATGTCAGAGAGTGTTTGGCCTGTGTTTTACTCTAAGAGTTTTGTACTGTCTGGTCTTATATCTAGTTCTTTAATCCATTTGGAGTTTATTTTTGTGTATAGTGTTAGGGAGTGTTCCATGTGGCTGTCCAGTTTTCCCAGCACCACTTATTGAACAAGCTGTCCTTTCTCCATTGTATATTCTTGCCTCCTTTGTCATAGATTAGTTGACCGTGGGTGTGTGGGTTTAATTCTGGGCTTTCTATCCTGTTCCACTGATCTATATTTCTGTCTTTGTGCCAGTACCATGTGGTTTTGATGACTGTTGCTTTGTAGTAGAGTCTTAAGTCCAGCAGCCTGATTCCTCCAGCTCCATTTTTCTTTTTCAGGATGTCTTTGGCTATCTGGGTATTTTGTACTTCCAAACAAACTTTAAAATATTTTGTTGGAGTTCTGTGAAAAATGTCCTTGGTAATTTGATAGGGATTGCATTGAATCTGTAGATTGCCTTACATAGTAGAGACATTTTGATAATATTAACTCTTCCAGTCCACGATCATGGTATATCTTTCCATTTATTTGTGTCATCTTTGATTTCTTTCATCAGTGGGCTGTAGTTTTCAGAGTACAGGTCTTTTATTTCTTTAGGTAGGTTAACTCCTAGGTATTTTATTCTTTTGGATGTGATGGTAAACGGGATTGCTTCCCTAATTTCCTTTTCTGCTTTTTCATTGTTAGTATATAGAAACGCTATCGATTTCTGTGTATTGATTTTGTATCCTGCAACTTTGCCAAATTCGTGGATAAGCTCTAACAGTTTTCTGGTAGAGTCTTTAGGATTCTCTAGGTATAGTATCATGTCATCTGCAAACAGCGATAGTTTTACTTCTTCCTTTCCAATTTGGATTCCTTTTATTTCTTTTACTTCTCTGATTGCTGTGGCTAGGACTTCCAGAAGTATGTTGAAGAGTAGTGGCGAGAGCAGACATTCTTGTCTTGTTCCTGATCTCAGCGGGAATTCTTTCAGCTTTTCACCATTGAGAATGATGTTCGCTGTGGGTTTGTTGTATATGGCCTTTATCGTGTTGAGGTAGGTTCCCATTATGCCCACTTTCTGAAGGGTTTTGATCAGAAATGGGTGTTGGATTCTGTCAAAGGCTTTTTCCGTGTCTATTGAGAGGATCATATGGTTTTTATTCTTCAGTTTGTTAATGTGGTGTATCACACTGATGGATTTGCGGATATCGAAGAAGCCTTGTATCCCTGGGATAAATCCCACTTGATCATGATGTACAATCCTTTTAATGTATTGTTGGATGCGGTTTGCTAGTATTTTGTTGAGGATTTTTGCATCTATGTTCATCAGTGATATTGGTCTGTAGTTTTCTTTTTTTGTGGAGTCTTTGTCTGGTTTTGGTACCAGGGTGACGGTGGCCTCATAGAATGAGTTTGGGAGTATCCCTTCCTCTGCAATTTTTTGAAATATTTTCAGAAGGAGAGGTGTTAGCTCTTCTCTAAATGTTTGATAGCAGGCAGAGTAGATTTAGTATAATTCTTAAGACCTCTAAGATTTTCACAATGATAAATGAACATTGGCTTTAAAGTCAGCAGCTGCATTATCCCCTAACAAGAAAATCAGCCTGCCCTTTGACACTTGGAAGTAAGGCATTAACTTCTCTCTAGCTATGAAAGTCCTCAACAGCATCTTCTTCCAATATAAGAATGTTTTATCTACACTGAAAATCTATTGTTTACAGTAGCAACTTTTATTAATTGCTTAGCTAGATCTTTTGAATAACTTGATACAGTTTCTATATCAGCTCTTGCTGCTTCACCTTGCATTTTTATGTCATGGAGATGGTTTCTTAAACTTTGTGAACCAATCTCTGCTAGCTTCGAACCTTTCTTCTGTAGCTTCTTTACCTCGCTTAGCCTTCAGAGAATTGAAGGGAGCTAGGGTCTTGCTCTAGATTAAGCTTTGGCTTAAGGGAATGATGTGGTTGGTTTAATCTCCCATCCACCTACTACAAATTTCTCCATATCAGCAATAAGTCTGTTTTACTTTCTTATCATCAATGTGCGCACTTGAATAGCACTATTAAATTCTTTCAAGAACTTTTCCTTTGCAATTTATAACTTCGGCTAACTATTTGCTGCAAGAGGCCTACTTTTTGGCCTGTCATGGCTTTCAACATGCCTTCCTCACTGCATTTAATCATTTCTAGCTTTTAACTTAAAGTGAGAGACATGGAGTACTTCCTTTCACTTGAACATTAGGCTATTGTAGTGTTATCAATGGGTCTAATTTCAATACTACAGTGTCTCAGAGACTAGAGAAACCCAAGGAGAGAGAGAGAGAAATGGAGATGGTGAGGTGGTAGAGCAGTCAGAATACATACAACATTTATCAATTAAGTTTGCCGTCTAATATGGGCATGTTTCATGATGTCCCCAAACAATTATAATATTAATATCAAAGATCACTGACCACAAACCACAATAATGAATATGGTAACAATGAAAATATTTTAGGAATTCACAAAATAGGACACAGGGATATTAAGTAAGCAAATACTGTTAGAAAAATAGGCACCAATAGGCCTGCTCTATGCAAGTTGCCACATACTTTCAATTTGTAGAAAATAAAGTATCTGTGAAGCACAGTAAAGCATAGCACAATAGAACAAGTAATGCTTGGACCAAAAACACACAGTGGGCAAGGATTGTCTCTTCAACAAACAGTGTTGGGAATTGGGATATCCAAAGTGAAGAATGAAACTGAGTCTTTAGCTTATGCCACTTACAAAAATTAACTCAAAACAAAGACTTAAATGTAAAACTTAAAACCATCAAATTCCTGGAAGAAAACATAGAGAAAAAGTTCACTGACATTTTTCTTGGCAATAAAATTTTGGCTGTGACATTAAAAGCATAGGTAACAAAAGCTAAATTAAACAACTGAGATTTTTTTTGGTTTTTTTGTCTTTCTAGGGCCACTTTCCATGGCATATGGAGGTTCCCAGACTAGGGGTCTGATCAGAGCCACTGGCCTACACCACAGCCACAGCAACGCGGGATCCGAGCTGCATCTGCAACCTATACCACAGCTCATGGCAACATCAGATGCTTAACCTACTGGGCAAGGCCAGGGATCGAACCTGCAACCTCATGGTTCCTAGTCGGATTCGTTAACCACTGAGCCATGGCAGGAACTCCAAGATTTCACTTTAAAAAATGCTTCTGCACAACAAAGGAAAAAATGAAATAAAAAGACAGTCTATGGAATGGGAGAAAATATTTTGCAATCCATGTATCTGAGAAGGGATTGATATCCAAAATATATAAATAAAAAAAAAATCTAATGAAATCTTGGGCAGAGGATCTGAACAGACATTTTTCCTAAGATTTTGAAATAGCCAACCAGCATATAAAAGGGTACTCAAATCACTAATTATCAGGGAAATGTAAATTAATGCCATAATGAGATATCACAACAAACCTGTTAGAATGGCTTTTCTTACACACACACACCAAAACCAAACAGATAACAAGTGTTAGCAGGGATTGTAAAAAAAAAAAAAAGGAATCCTCATTGTGGCTCAGTGGTAATGAATCCAACTAGTATCCAGGAGGATGTGGGTTCAATCCCTGACCTTGCTCAGTGGGTTAAGGATCTGGCATCGCCATGAGCTGTGGTGTCAGTCACAGATGTGGCTTGGATCTGGCGTTGCTGTGGCTGAGGTGTAAGCTGGAAGCTACAGCTCTGATTTGACCCTCAGCCCAGGAACTTCCATATGCTACGGGTACGGCCTTATAAAAACAAAGAGAAAGAAGGAAGGAAGGAAGGAAGGAAGGAAGGAAGGAAGGAAGGAAGGAAGGAAGGAAGGAAGGAAGGAAGGAAGGAAAAAGAAAGAACGAAGAAAGATAGAGAGAGAAAGGAAGAGAGAAAGAAAGAAAGAAAGAAAGAAAGAAAGAAAGAAAGAAAGAAAGAAAGAGAAAGAAAGAAAGAAAGAAAGAAAGAAAGAAAGAAAGAAAGAAAGAAAGAAAGAAAAAGAAAGAAAGAAAGAAAGAAAAAGAAAAGAAGGAAGAAAGAAAGAATATCTATGGAGGTTTATGGAAGTTTCTTAAAAATTAAAAATAGAACTATCAGATGACCCATTGATTACACTTCTGGATCTATAACTGAAGGAAAAAAATCAATACCTCAAAGAGATAGCGGTACTCCCATGTATATGGCTATATTATTCACAATAGTCAAAATATATATGAAAAGAATCAAAGTATTTGTGGATGAATGAATATATAGAGAATGTGTGGTTATTCAGCAATGGAAAGGAGACAATTTTATCATTTTCAAAAATATGGATGGATCCAGAGGAAATCATGCTACATAAAATTAGCCAAAGACAAATACTATAGATTCTCACTTATGTGAGTAGTCTTAGGGAAAAAAAAAAGTTAAACTCAAAGAAATAGAGTAGTTAGTTACTAGGTGTTGAGAGAGTAGGAGAGATGGGAAGATTCTGGTCAAAGGGTACAAAAATTCAGTCATGATGCTTTAAGCTCTGGGAGTTAATGCACAGCATGTGGCATGGTGATTATGGTTAATAATACTGTATTGTTATTGGATGCGGAAGATGTGGTATATATACACAATGGAATACTACTCAGCCATAAAAAAGAATGACAAAATGCCATTTGCAGCAACATGGATGGAACTAGAGACTCTCATACTGAGTGAAATGAGCCAGAAAGACAAAGGCAAATACCATATGATATCACTTATAACTGGAATCTAATATCCAGCACAAATGAACATCTCCTCAGAAAAGAAAATCATGGACTTGGAGTAAAGACTTGTGGCTGCCTGATGGGAGAGGGAGGGAGTGGGAGGGATTGGGAGCTTGGACTTATCAGACACAATTTAGAATAGATATACAAGGAGATCCTGCTAAATAGCATTGAGAACTTTGTCTAGATACTCATATTGCAACAGAACAAAGGGTGGGGGAAAGAAATGTAATTGTAATGTATACATGTAAGGATAACCTGACCCCCTTGCTGTACAGTGGGAAAATAAAAAAATTAAAAAAAAATAAAAATAAAAATAAAAAATAATAAACTATAATAAAAAAATACTGTATTGTGTACTTGAAATTCACTAAGAGAGTAAATCGTAAGCATTCTTGCCACAAAATTACCTATGTAAGGTAATGGATATGTTAATTAACCTGACTGTGAAAAGCATTTCACAAGTATACATATGTCAAACCATCATATTTTATACTTTACATACTTTTATTTTATAAAAGTATAATCTCAATAAAGCTGAAAAATAAAAATAAGGTAATAAAGTAAAAGGCTGGAAACTAGAGGGAGAGGAAGCATAGGGAGAGGAAGCACTCTGGATTTTCAACTCTCAGAATCAGGAGAGGAAGGAAAGCTGAGAAGTTTGGTGAGTCATTCTGGGACATCACAGAGTGTAACCCAACCACATTCTCCAAATAGGGGACCATGCAGAATAACAGAAAGAGAGAAACAGACAGGCAGCTGAAAGGACAGAGACCTCCTGAGTTGCAGAAAGCCAAAAGCAATCTCCTCCAAGCCAAAAAGCTCACAATCAGACTTTAAGATAGTGTAGAGAGAGGGAGGGTGGGAGAGACAGAGACAGAGATACAGACGTAGATAGAGAAGAGAGAGATATTTTTCTCAGTTTTAGGGGCCAGTGATTTAACTGTAAGGTTTAAGGAGATCTGAAACCTGGAGAAGGACATGTTCTACTCATAGACAGAATTAAACTGAATCAAGCTAAAACTATAAGAGAGGACAGAATCAGATCACCTACGGTTAAGTTCCCTACTCTAGCAGTCTGAAACTTTAGTCTTTACCATTTTTAATACAAATTTTCCATATGTGATAAGACATTAAGCCTGCACATAACATAGGAAAAACATGGGAAAAAAAAATTCTACAAGTGAGGCAGGATTGATGGTAGAAAAAAAGGAAGGCAAAATGACTATGCTAATACAATTGCAAAGGAATAGAATAAAAAAATATACCTTCATGTGCTTCCATAGTAATTATTTCCATGGAAGACCTTACCATATCTTTGACTTTCTATTTCTCCAAGTAGCCTGTAAATACCTTGAAGATAATTTCGTGATCTTGATCACTGCTGTGTCTTCAAGGTCAACACAGTACCTGGTACAGAGTAGGTGCTAAATAAAAATTTGTTGCATAGGTAATGAATAAGAGATAAAAATGTTAGTGGTGACTTCACTGGGAGTAAAGCACAGAAAAGAAAGAGAAAGTCAGTTAAAAAATTAAAATATTTTTAAAAAGGGAGTTCCCATTGTGGCTCAGTGGAAGCGAATCTGACTAGCATCCAGGTTTGATTCCTGGCCTCACGCAGCGGGTTAAGGATCTGGCACTGCAGTGAGCTGTAGTTTAGGCTGTATACACAGCTCAGATCTGGCATTTCAGTGCCTGTGGTGTAGGCTGGCAGCTATAGCTCTGATTTGACCCCTAGCCTGGGACGCTCCACGTGTCACTGGTGCAGTCCTAAAAAAATAGACCAAAAAAAAATGTGGATTTCCAAAAGAGTATCTTCATCAATCTTAGTTTACTACTAGGCAATGTCTAAAACACTACAACGACAACAGCTTAATATATAAAACACATACTTCCTTGAATTAAAATACAGAACCTCCTGCATTAGTCTATCTTTGGATCATTTTAGCCCAACACCAGAACTTTAGCATAAATTTTTAAATAATTTAGCATAAATTTTAGCATAAATTTTTAAGTTTTTTAAAAAGTTAAAATTTTAAATTTCGTAATTTAGCCATTCATCTCAATCATTGGTTGCAGCAACGTTTACTCTCATTTGTGAACTTTATTGCAGTCCCTTGGTAGCTTCACAATGTGGGAAAAACAAGGAACACAAATCTTGATAAAAGGTCTTCAAAGCAGCATTCTAGGTGGAATAGTGAGAAAAATGTTGGAGAGTAGTTGCTAGACTTACCAGCAGTGAAGTCTGGTGAAAGATAAAAGATAATGGAAGAGGTAGCATTTCAGCTAGTCAGAATCTTCTTCTAGCTTTATTTCAAAGTTCCATGTCAGTCTTTTGAAGTCCACTTCCATTAAAAGTGTAAAGGAATTTACAAGGATCCAAAAAATGATGGATTTCAATGATGTCATGTAAGAAGCAGTGGGGAAGAATAAATTCAGGTAAGAAAAATAATTTTTCTTCCTTTGAGCTCTTTATTCTGTTAATAAAGATTTCCCTCTGAACTCTGTTTTGTGGAAAGAACAGTAGCTGATTATTTTTTCCATCTTGATGATCCCTAACCCTAATAGAAACTCCATCCAAAAAAAAAAAGGAATGAAGGAAAGTGAAAGTAATACAGAAAGAATAAGAAAGATGGCACATCTTAAGAAAATCCCAGAAGAGCCTATGAGCAGGAAGCCGAATAAGAGAGGGAAATGCTGTTAATGATCAGGTGCAGCCCTTAGCTATGGTCTCCCCTTTATCTCTTACATCATATATCTCTGCAACAAGAAATAGAGAAATGCTACGATATTCAATTCAACTTCAGAGTTAAACAGTATCTCTTGTTAATGGGGTATGCTAGCACAGGAGTATTTACTTCAGGAAAATGTTCCCAATTCCTCTGCTCACTTAAAATACAGAATATGACTTATTACTTCAGATTTGGTGTTTGCTCTTAGGATTCAGATGTGAACAATTGCATCTGGCTTCCAGAATCCTGAAATGTCTTTTTTATCATGTATCTTATGAATATAATCCTCATATTAACAATCTATGCCAATTTTATGAAAGTACAAATGTCATCATCTTGTTAAGAGTAAGAATCCAAATTGGCCATAGAAGAGTTGATTGCAGAGATTTTACCTTTAAAAAAAGAAAAATATGTCCCAATATTTTTAAAAGTAAAAGGAACCTTAATATGCTTCTCTGAGTATCATATCTATTTTACATAGGGAAAAAAGCCACAGATTCATAAAATATGACTTAGAATTACACAAAAATCAAGAAAATAGTAGTTCAGAAATTTTAAGAGAACTTCCTACTACAACCCATTCATTTGTATTGTAGAAGATAGATTTTAAAATATGAATTTTATTCTACCATCTGGAGAAGAATTAATTCCATTTCTAGATAGATTCATTACTAACATTGTTTTCTGATAGTTAAGGGTTTTAATTTTTCTTTTCAAAAATCAATAGATGTGATATCATTTGTAGGAAATAAATGTCATTACCTTGAATTAATTGTATAATGTTTTAGCTTTAGTTTTTTTTAGCTTTTTTAAAAGTAATTTTATAGCTTTATGTGATTCAGATATAACTTCTTTAAACACATGAAACAAGCAATGTTCAACCTTCAAGATATATTTTGCCCTATTTCTATGAATCCTAATTAAAGATTCATTAGGGCATCATGCCAGTAAATTTGAGTTACAGCAGACATTTTTGTATTCACTCCCCAAGAAGCCTGATGCTGACAAACAATCCACTAAACCACTTAAGGAGAGAGAGAGAGGGAGAGAGAGAAAGGAATGGAGGGAGAATGAGAAAGGGGGGGAGAAGGGAAGAGGAGGCAAGAGAGAGAAAGGAAAAAGGACAAGAGAGTACAGGAGAGGAGAAGAAAGAAATGGGCAGGTAGCAGAATGAGGCATGGGCTAGATTCAACTCACAATGAAATCAACCTCCTTCAGATCCCAGGGTGCCCTGCTTTTGACACATGATCTTTATCCTTACGTGAGTCTTTCCTGCTCTCTTGTAACTTTTTCATGGATTAAACAGATCTTCTTATATTTATATTTTATAGGTACTTTGTGAAATTGGCATGGTTAAACAGGCATATTTATATGTTTTGGAGTCAAGCACCTGTTCTTTAGTATGGATTGTGCTATAACAAATGCATTAGAGATGTTAAAAACATCTATTCATTTCAGAAAGTACATTTTCTGTGTATCTATTTCATTGGAGAATATTTGTTTCTCTTTATGTGTTTCAGTTTCCATCACTCATCTTTGAATGTCTTTAAATACATTTTTCAAACCCACTTCTTTGGGCAAGTTCTCTCCGTGGCAGTCTGCTGTCTGCAAAGGTCATTTACTATCCAGTTTACTGTATATGCCTAATTTTATATTGTGCAATAAATCTACAACCGCCTCTACATGTGACAAGTCTGAAGGTTCAATCAGAGGTTGGATGTATCAATGTTTAATGCATTTCTCAATAAAAAATTAGCACATGTCTTCAACTAAAATAAATGTTCCTGTTTTATGTGCTCTGTTTTACAAGACTATTAAAATGTTTTTTTTATTATGGTTTTAGTATTCAGATAGGCATCATATCAAATTGAATTGTTAAGTTAACAAAGTAAAATACACGGTGAAACATGACTACATTAAATCTGAAAAATCTAAAACACACAGGTGATCAAATGTGCAGGGACAATGTAAAACAAAAAGTATTTGATCTATATAAAATAATGAAATATTTTATATTTGAGAAAAAGATGATTATGCATTAAGAACTGCAAAATTAAACTTGCTTTTTTTTCCTAACTTAGAGGTGACAATGATTCAAAGTATTTTTTTTTTGGAATAGCAAGTATCATATGAACAACAAAATCAGTACATAATTTTCCAAATTATCAATACCTGAAAGCTTCTCCTAATTAGCTCTTTCCTAATTCCTAACAATATTTTTTTCCATTTCAATTGTGGGATGGTCTGAAAGCTTAAATAAAGTAAACAATTTAAAAATTAGAGTATATACAGTAAAGAGTAGTTTATTTAAATCAATATGTATGTATCATAATTTTAAAGAAATATTGTGTATATATATGACCATTGTTTTCAAAGAAAAATAAATACTTTGTAGTATAAAAATCATATTAATCTTTCTCTTAAATCATTTCAATATAGATACTTTATAGAGGCCAAAACCATGTTGCAGATCTAAAACAGAAGTCAACACAGCAACATACCCACATTAAAACTGATCTAATATTAAGGTTCTTCATGGTCATTTAGAGGGAAAATATAAGCCATCTTGCTGATAGAATCAGGAGGCTCTTATATGCAGTCATTTAAACCAATGCAATTTCTAATGGTTTTACTTGTGCTGTGGTGAATTTACTATAAATCCCACCAGTGTGACAGATTCAATCAGTCCATTTGTTGGAATGACAGGTCATATTTGCAGCAGAATGATCCAGCACCAAATATTTCAAAATCACTAAAGATATTAAAAATGACAAAGAATGCAAAGAGCAAGAAAATAGCAGTCAGCACAACACAATTTCAGAAATAAAAAGCCACTTAGTTAACTACGAAATTACCTGTAACTTGCTGCTGAAAACAAATGGCTATCAAATCTTAGGTTAAGAATATTTTACACTTTAATTAGCTTCTGCTATGTCAGACAATCTTTTCTTCTGTAGAATTTTTTTGTGTATGATTTCTATGGAGAAGCCGTAAAGCATGCAGAAAAAAACCACTAAGTACTTGGAAGCTTTGACCCCTAGACTCAGCTCTGTGACCTTGAGCAAACCTTTTAACTTCTCCAAGCCTTAATTTCCCCAGCTGGAAAATTAAAAACACCAGTAGTTGTCTTTGTTTCATAGGGAGTTAAAAATCAAATTGTAAAAAATCATCTTGACATGATGTGTACTAAAAACTGTCCAGCAATAGACACTTGTAAGATGTGACTTTTACTCTCATAATTTGGTGTTAAGAAATTTGTTTAAATGAAAATTCCTCCATTTAACCTTTAAAGTTATCTTATTACTGCTTTGCAAATTATTCTTTCCTCATAGAGATTAGTTTTCTTCTTTTCACAGTGATTCATTTGCTACATATTTTATGACTATCCCATTTTCATATTAATATGTCTGATAAATAAGATTAAATAGAAGACAAAAAAGTCATACCATAAGCTAATTTACTGAAGTTAATTCTAATTTCTTTTTTGAGTAGTACTGAGAGTGTTACACTGAGTTCCACAAGAAGGTTACAGAAAATGAAATACAATTGTAACTAAGATATCAAGAATGTTCCTTAGTCTCAATCTGGAGCCTGAAATGTTCTCTCTGAAATGTTTGGAAATTGCACAGTTAAAATGTAAACAGACTTCATTTTCTTCTGGAGGTCAAAAGTCTTGCCAATACATTTACCCTCACCAAGGGAATTTAATAGAAGTTTCCTATAGAGAGCTAATTACTAAACTCTTGACCCTAACTTTATATATATGTAGCTATTCTTCCTGCATAGCTACTCATCCTGAGGAGTCTCCAAATACTTGCCCATATTTGATTCATATTCAAATTTTATACTGCTAATTAAATAGATGATGGATGGATAGATGATAAAGATAGATAAACAGATAGATAGATAGACAGATGATAGATAGAAGCAAGGACTCAACTATATAAAGATGACCCTTGAACAGCACAGGTTTATATGGGTCCGTTCATATAGCGGTCATTTTAATAAACGCATTGGAAAACTTTTGGAAATTTGCAATAATTTCGAAAACCTCACAGACAAATCACATAGCCTAGAAATATGGAAAAAACTTAAGGAAAAGGCATGTCATGAATGCATAAATTTTGTGTAGTTACTAGTCTATCCCTGCATAGACATAAGGTGAGTGATATTTAAAATAAAATTAACATTAGTTTCTGTACTGTTTTACAACTTTGCTTTAAAAGAATTACATTGTCTTATAGTATGCTTCTCTAATCATTAGAGAAATTGGGTATAAACCTAATATCACAAGTAAGTTTTTTTTAAAATATAACAATGTTTCTAAAACTGTATTATGAATATTACTATGATACTGTATGCCATAAAATTTTATAATGATTCATTGATTATGATAGGCTAGGCTACCATGAAGAGATCATATTGATTACACTAGGCTACCATAAAGCAATCATATTGCTGCTCAGTTTATCAATGCATGAATCATTATACCCCATATATAAATATGAATTTGTCACATTATCTTTTCAGGTTTTATGTCTAGTGTAATGTGTATAACATCTACAGTGTTTTATATCATATAAGACAGTATATGAGCCTTATATTGTACCAATGGGTGGATGATCCAACTTGTAAATAGATGATGTAAACTTTTGGTATTGATAAATACAGTCCAATATTGTAAATGCATTCTCTCTTTCTTACGACTTTCTTATATAACATTTTTTTTCTTAATAACATTTTCTTTTCTCTAGTTTTCTTTATTGTAAGAATACAGGATATGACACATATAGAGGTCATATGTTAATAAACTGCTTATCAGTAAGGCTTCTGCTCAACAGTAGGTTATTAGCAGTTAAGTTGGGGGACTCAAAATTTATACACAGATTTTTGAGCAGGAGTCAGTGTCCCTAACCCCCACTTTGTTCAAAGGTCAACTTGCTTCCTGAATTCTTGCGCATATTATTTATGCCCTTTTTTTTCCTGGAGTTTCAATTTCCTTCTTTGTACAAAATGGATAATAATAGCACCTAATTAACAAAGTTCTGAGGATTAAATGAAGGAATGTCTATAAAACTACTGAAATAGTTTTACTATAAAACTATACTAAGCATGTAGTAGGTGCTGTGTATTGATATTATTATTCATCATTATTAACTCATTATTTTTATCATTGCTATTCCACAATCAATTTTCTTACTCATCTGTACTTTGTAGAGTATCCTCCCATATCACAATTTATAGGTCTGCATCACACTAAATGGCTATATATGGTTATAATCTGACTGCATAATCCATTATTCCAAACAGTACTCTATTTGAGGATATATAATTTCTTAAATGTTTTTGCTATTTTTAAAAAGCCAGAATAATGATCATTCCTGACCGATTTTCACATACTTTTGGAATTGATGGCTGTTTGTTAGAAATTTACTCCAAAGATGGCTTATTTTTAATCTATGATATGTTATTAATTTAATTGTTATCATTTTAAGATATTGGCATTAATAATTTAATATATGGATCATTGATCCAATTACATACCTAATTACTTTCTAATTAGACAGTACATTTCTATGTCTAACTACTATCTAAAGTGACAATTTTAGAGTCTATTACATTCTTATATTGTTTTAATTTTGGTAATATATTACCAGAGTTATACTTGAATATCTGGGTTATTTATATTAATAGCAAATATAATTTTAGAACTAATGAATACCATATTTTGACTTAGGGATTTAGTAATATTACTTATCCTTTAACCCAAATGTGGAACTGCAATTTCAAAAATTTAAAATATAGTTGATGCCTCATCATTTCCTTTGTTTTGATTGACAGTAAAATAGCCCCTTGAATAAGAAGGAAACACTTCCACATATTTTAAAAAATTATATGCAATTATATATTTGGTCATCAAATATGTATCTTTAACCAAATACAACATTTTCATGTGCTGATAGTGAGAATTTCCTTTAAAAGAGTTTTTGAGAAAAGATTTGACAGCTTGCCTGAGTTATTTTTAACACAAATGGACATACATAATCATAAGACTATCACTGATTTTTTTATATTGATATTGTATCCTGCAACTTTGCTTAATTTGTTTTTGGTACAACTTTTTTGATGGATTATTTAGGGTTTTCTACATATAATGTTACCTGCAAGTGCTGACAGTTTTATTTGTTCCTTTCTAATTTAGATTACTTATTTCTTTTTATTGTTCGTTTTCACTAGCTAGGACTTCCAGTGGCATGTTGAATAAACGTCATGAAAGTGGTCATCATTGTCTTGTTCCTGATCTCAGAAGGAAATCTTTCAGCTTTTCACCATTGAGTAGGATGTAAGCTGTGGGCTTCTCATATATGGTCTTCATTATATTGATACCTAAATGATGGTCAGTGGCCCCTTACTCACTTAAGACCTTCTCCTTAACAAAGCAACAACAATAAAACATGGGGAGGAAGAGAATATTATTTCCAGAATAGTCACATTATAATATTTAAAAGGTTCTTTTTTCAGAGTTTCTGCTGTGGTGCATTGGATTAAGAATCTGACTGCAGTCTCTCCGCTGGATGGGGAGGTGCGGCTTAAATCCCAAGCCCAGCAAAGGTGGGTTAAAGATTCTGCGTTGCCCCAGCTATAGCATGGATGGCAGCTGTGGCTGGGATTCAGTCCCTTAACAAGGAACTTCCCTATGCAGCGCGTAAAAAAAGCCATAAAAAAAGTAAAAGAATAAATAAAATTAAAATGTACAATTTTCATCAAAAAATTGGGATATGCAAACAAGAAAGTATGGCCAGTTAGCAGGGAAAAACATGACCAATAAAGTTTTTTGAGGAATCCTAGGACATTGCCAGAAAAAAATACATTAAATCAGCTATTTCATATAATTCAGAAAAAAAAGAAAACTATATCTAAATAACTAAAGAAAATATAAGAATGCCATCTCACCAAAGAGAAAATACTATTTTTTTCTCTAGTTAAAAAATGCTTTATTAATGCCTGTTCAGAATAATCTATTGATATATACATTGAAGCTGTCTTTTTTTTTTTTTTTTTTTACTGGCTACATGTTATGTCTTTTTGCATCATTGTCTAGAGGTATATTTCTTTGAGTTTATATTACTTGAAGTTGTTGAGTCTCTCAGATGCATAGATTAGTATTTTTCATTAAATGTAAGGTGTTTTCTACCACTATTTCTTCAAATAGTTTTCCACACCTTTCTCTCTCTCCTCTTTTTGTGACTCCATTATACATATATTGTATGCTTGATGAAATCCTATAAGTTTATGAGGCTTTTATTTTAATTCATTTATTTATTCATAGTGGGCAGTCTCAACTGACCCATCTTTTAACCTCATCTGTTCTTTTCTATACCTTATCAAATCTGCTGCTGAGACTCTCTGGTGAATTTTTAAATTTCAATCATTGCACTTCTCAACACATATATAATTTGAATAAGATCAAGTCAAAAATAAATCCATATATTTATAACCAATTGATTTTTGACAAGTATGCCAAAAACATAAAATGGGAAATAAATAGAATTTAAAAAAAAAATCACACTGGGAAAACTGGATAACCACATTAAAAAAGAATGAAGTTAGATCTTTACCTCACCATATACCAAAATTACACAGCTTGGGGACAGACTATACTACATACAAAAGTCAGAGGGCTTTAGTTAGAGGTATATGTGTATATGTACATACATGTGCTCCTTCAGAAACAAGCAAAAATAGAACAAAACAAAAACACATTTAAACCAAAATATACATTAGTGTCGCTGTGTAGAAAAAGTTCAATAACTATGGATGAAGAATGTAATATAACTTCTACAAAATGAAATAAATTGTGTCACATTTTATGTGACACAGTTTATTCTCTTCACGAGATCTTGTTTTATGAAATAATACATCTTTATAATATGTTAAAATAAGATAAATTATTTTTCCTTGAATTGCATAATTCTGTATATTTGTACACGATATTCCTTTAGTGATGCAAAATATTCTTTTTTTAATTGATCTTACAGTGAGCGATTTTGCATAAGTTACCAATTTCACATTCGAAATTATTATATAGTGTCCTTGGTGCTTTGAGAAAAAAATAAAGATGAAATAAAATTAGAATGATTATGTTTAATTCATAGTAGCATAAATATTATTTTTGTTTCAGTTTAACAGAAGAAAACATTGAATTTAAAATAGACTATTACACAGGTGACACTAGTAGAAGCTTGCCAATGCTAGGCTTCATTCATAGCCTACATAATTTGAGGAAATATTTGTATAGTTTCTCTATGTAAATTTTAGAACAATTTGCAGGTGTGAATGATGTCACAGAATATCATTATTTCACATCCATTTATTTAGATGCATATAATTGAGTTAATTTGGATACATTTTTATTTGATATCCTAGGGACCTATTATAAAAATCACTTTGGGAATTACTGCCAGTTTTTATAATGCATAGCATTATAATTATAAGCATATATGCATTATGGAAGAGGTGGTTGAAGGTATTTAGCTTGATGTGACTTAAAAATGATAAGGTTTGACATATACTTTGTATAAAAGGTCATATGTCTAATTTCATTATATTTTATTTCCCAATTAAATTTCTCATCTAACAATGTCTTTGAAATAGGACCATTTATTTCCTAAATACCTATGATTGTTGAAAAACTAAAGAAAGTATATTGAAAAGAAAATAGTGTCAGTATTAAGTTAGATAAATAGAACTACTAGGAATGATATAGAATAAGAGATTTACTAAAGGGCTCTGATGTTATGTAATGATGGTGGCTGATAAAATTGTCTTGTTCTGCTATTTCATTTCCATCAGAATAGGTGGTAAGTTTCAAAAGATGGACAAGAAGTAGAGAAGAGCAATGATAACTGAAACCTGTGTCTATATCTCATGGGAGCTGAAACTGTGCTCTTGTCACCTCCAGGCCGTCAATCTCATTGCCATAGATGACTCATGGAAGAAGCTGTCACCCTCCCAAAGGACTTAACTTGTACCTGGCTCAGAGCTGAGACGTTAACAGTAGAGTTCCATCAAGAGCTGAAGATCTGGGCAGGGCTGCTATCTATGCCAACAAAATGAGCGATCAGACATGCAAAAACTTTGATGAGCTACAGAAGAGCCAGACTTTACCAAGCTGCATAGAGTGAACAGAGTTATTGCTTTATTTTCACCTCTCAAGTCTCATACAGATAGCTCTTGTGGCTAAATCTAAGTAAAAAATATTAATGGAAAAAATTCTGGAAAATTTAGTTCAGCTTAATCAAATCAACATATTCTAAAGCCACCACTGTCCATGCTTTGTCAGCTAGGCACCAGCACACCTCTTTTAGCTATACTTAATGTCCAAATAATGACAATTATCAATGCAGTGCTTCTACCTATTATTACGCATCTATCCTGTATACGACTGGAAGCATGCTAACTAACCTCCTCATAAAAGGGTACAGTATCCTTTTATCCATTTTTCAGTTATGTACATTCTTCTGAATGAGTCACAATCTCTCTTTGATATCTTTTTATGAAAATATTGAACAGTTTAATTGGCTAGTGTTTAAAATCCTGATGTTAGATAGAAGGAGAATGAGAGATGGAGAGAGAAAATAATTGTTTAATAAACATATAAATATATTCATAAAGTTGGGAATAAACATACATAGCTGTTGCAGTTCTCATTTTCTGCAAGTAGTAACATGATTGTAGCTAATATATATCTCACTTCTTCTTCTATTCCATTCAATTTCTCCTTTGCCCTCAGATGGTTGAAGTCTCTTGTGAACTAGGATGAATCAATTTTTTAACACTAAGTTGAGTTGCTGAATTGATTCAGTCCTGCTTGAATTTGTGTTGTAGTTCTCTATTGACTATATTCACAAGCTGTAGGAAGAACAAAGAGGCATCTCAGAGAATCTTCTGAGTTCCAGACATAATCCTCTTCTCACTCATGTTGTATAGTAGTAACCCAATTCCTTCCTGAAACTCAAGGTCAATCACCACAACCAGTACAACTCATTACTTTGCCTGATAACTTATTTGCATCTGAAGCCCCCAAAGAGCCAAGAGGCAGTGTCAACATGCAGTTTAAAGTAATCATTGGTGCCCCATGATAGGAACTATTCTATGTTTGGAAACTAAGTCTGCTAAATCAGCAGAGTCCAAACTTGGGGAGAGAGGAAGCAAAATTTTGTCAGCGGATCAGTAGGGGTAATAATGAGCAAAGCCACATACATTAACGTTCCTTGATTACTGAGCCCAGAAATACTAGCTTAAGAAAAAACCAGTATATACACTACATGGTATAAACCAGAGGAAACTGCCCCAATCCAATGTATGCCACTGAGAGGTTTGATTTCTTTATAGAAATTGTGGGATCTATAAGTATTATTCTCACTTTAATCTTGCTTTAATTGTGTGTTTTTTTGCTTTTTAAAAAATTTTTAGTTGATTTACAGTGTTGTCAATTTCTGCTATACAGCATAGTAGCCCAGTCCTTTACATATACATATTCTTTTATTCTTTTATATATATTCTTTTTATTCTTTATATGTAAATATATATAATTATATATTCTTTTTATATATAAAGATATTTTCTTATACTCATATATAAATTTATATATATTCTTTATATGTATACTTTTATATATTTTTTCTTTTATATATATGCTTTTTATATATATTATTTTATTCTTTTATATATATATTCTTTTTCTTATATTATCTTCCATCATGGTCTATCCCAAGAGACTGGATATAGTTCCCTGAACTACACACTAGGATCTCATGGCTTACATAATCTACTTTTTTTTTGGCAAGAAATACATTTATTAAGATAAGATGCTTGTGAGAGATACAAATAGGTAGGCAGGGAGGCTCTGCCCAGAGGATTAGGTGGGCTACATTTTTATAATCCAAAGTGAGTGGAGAGGGGATAAAGACTGCGTCTTCCTCTTCGAGTAGACAGCTGACTTAACATCATTAATGACTTATCTATTCTAAATGAATAGTTTGCATCTACCTACTCCAGGTCCATTCCTTTTTTCCCCATCCCCCAAGGCAACCACAAATCTGTTCTCTATGTCCCTGAGTCTGTTTCTGTTTTGTTGGTTTTTTTTAATTGTATATTTTGACATGCACATTCTTTCTCCAGATTTGCTTACCTAATTGTGCCATTGCAGTTCTACTTCAACTATGTAATTTCTATCTTGTCACTATTCAAATGAAGGATAAATATTTATTTCCTAAGTAATGCTGATTGTTGAGAAATTAGAGGTAGTATACAGCAATGGAAAAAGCATTGAGCTTGATAGTGCCTTGTCGTACATTTAACTCTTTAAGCCATTTGACTTTATTTTTGTGCACAGTGTGAGTGTGTTCTAGTTTCATTGATTTGCATGCAGCTGTCCAGTGTTCCCAGTACCACATGCTAAAAAGACTTTTTTTTTCCCATTTTATATTTTTTCCTCCTCTGTCAAGGATTAATTTACCATGGGTGTCTGGGTTTATTTCTTGTTTCTCTATTCTGTTCCATTGGTCAGACAGACTGTTTTGGTCAAAAAGTCTGTTTTGGAACCAGTACCACACTGTCTTGACTATCATAGCTTTTTAATATTGCCTGAAGTCTGAGAGAGTTATGCTTCTTGCTTGGTTTTTATTCCTCAAAATTAGTTTGGCAATTCTGGGTCTTTTATGGTTTCATATAAATTTTTGGACTGTTTGCTACAGTTTTGTGAAAAAATGTCATCATCAAACTCCTATAAGAGAACATACACAAAACATTCTCTGACATACAAATGTTTTCTTAGGTCAGACTCCCAAGGCAACAGAAATAAAATCAAAAATAAACCAATGGGACCTAATTAAGCTGACAAGCTCTTGAACAGCAAAGGAAACAATTAAAAAAAAAGACAACCTACAGAGAGAAAATAGTTTCAAACGATGCAACTGATAACAGCTTAATCTCTAAAATATACAACTTATACAACTTAACAGCAAAAAATCTAACAACCCAATTGAAAAACGGCCAGACTTGAATAGACATTTCTCCAAAGAAGATATACAGAAGGCCAACAGGCACAAGAACAAAATGCTCAACATCACTAATTATTAGAGAAACGCAAATCAAAACTACTATGAGATACCACCTGACACAAGACAGAATGGCCATTATTAACAAGTCCAAAATAACAAATGTTGGACAGGGTGTGGAGAAAAGAATGCCCTCCAACAATGTTGGTGGGAATGTAATTTCCATACTATGGAAAACAGTATGTAGGTACCTCGGAAACTAAATATAGAACTACCATATGACCCAGCAATTCCATTCTTGGGCATAAATCCAGACAAAATTTTCCTTGAAAAAGATACATGCACTCATCTGTTCATTGCAGCACTATTCACAATAGCCAAGACATGGAAACAACCTAAATGTCCATTGACAGATAAATGAATTAAAAGAATGTGGTATATATACACAATGGAATACTACTCAGTGGTGAAAAAGAACAAAATAATGCCATTTGTAGCAACATGGGTGGAACTAGAGACTCATACTAAGTGAAGTAAGTCAGAAAGAAAACAATACCATATTATATCACTTTTATCTGGAATCTATTTTATGGTACAAATGAACCTTTCCACAAAAAAGAAACTCATGGATTTGGAGAACAGACTTATAGTTGCCAAGGAGGAGGGGTGAGTATGGGATGAACTGGGAATCTGGGGCTAATAGATGCAAACTATTGCATTTGATATAGATAAGCAAAGAGATCCTACTGTATAGCACTGGGAACTATATCTAGTCACTTATGATGAAAAATTATGGAGAATAATGTGAGAAAAAGAATGTATACATATGTGTGACTGGATCACTTTGCTATACAGTAAAAAGTGACAGAACACTGTAAACCAACTATAATGGAAAAAATAAAAATCATAACAAAAAGAAAAAGCATAGGTATGGAGACAGATAATCTGGATTACCTCTTGGCCTTGTCATGTATTAGGAATGATTTTCAAAGAGTTAGTTAATATCTATGACTCTAAGCCTTCTCACCTTTAAATGGGTATAATAATAACAATGTTTTGTGAGAATTAGATAAAATATATATAATTCAGATATTAAATATGTACATAATGAACATTAGTATTTGAATTGCCTTTTTAATAGAGATTCATACTTTTTCCATAAATTAATTAGTTAAATATTATAAGGAAATAGAAAATAATCATAAATCAAATAATTGTGTTCAAAATACAGCTGAGAAATTACATTTTGCTATTTGTCTTGCATAACATACTGAAATAATGTATTTACATTTGTTTTTTATATATCTCTGTTGATTATTGGAAGAATCCAATAGTATGTACTTAAGTATTTAAATAAATACTTTAAACACAGTATTTTATTAAATATATACTATATGCATTCTATATAATATGAATTTACTTTATTTCTCTATAATATTTGTATTTGCTAATCTGACAGAAATTTATTTTTCCAGTGCTAAATTTGGTAGTTCATTTTCCATCAGAGTTTAATCTGAATCTACACCGTTAGTCAAATCCTTAAGCAACATTTTAACTCTGCTAACTGGAGATTGGTATTTGCCAATGACTTCTATAAGGATTACATCATAAGCCTCTGCAGCTGCTGACCCTCAACACCCCCTGAAAGAGTTCAGGGTGGAGATCAGGAGTGAGGCACATTGTGCTCTGGGAAAACTGGCAGAACAGATCTTCAGATAGATATTTTCAGAAGATTTTATGAACCCAATTCTTGCATCTCCTCATATCTAGAAAAGCACTTAAATCGTTCATGGTGATATCTGCTCCTTGTAACTAGAAGTAACCTTCATGAGACTGGAAGCAACCTTCTGCAAAATGTGTGCTTGACTGCATGTACTTTCCCCTTCACCAAAATCGCATATATACTGACCTTCCCCCCTATTTCTGTGGAGCAGTTTTTCAGAGCTACCTGAAATGCTGTCTCCTGGGCTATAGTCTTCATTTTGCCCCAAATAATACTTAACTCACAACTTTCACTTTGTGATATTTAAAAAAAAATTTTTTTAAGGCCACATCCACAGCATATGCATATGGAAGTCCCCAGGCTAGGGGTCGAATGGAGCTGAAGCTGCTGGTCTACACCACAGCCACAGCAACATGGGATATAAGCCGCATCTTTGAGCTATACCACAGCTCACAGCAACACTGGATCCCCAGTCCACTGAGCAAAGCCAGTGATCAAACCCGCAACCCCATGAATGCTAGTCTGGTTTTTTACCCCTGAGCCACAACAGAAACTCATGTTGTGCATTTTTTTTTTTTTTTTGTCTTTTTGCCTTTTCTGGGGCTGCTCCTGTGGCATATGGAGGTTCCCAGGCTAGGGGTCTAATCGGAGCTGTAGCCACCAGCCTACGCCAGAGCCACAGCAATGTGGGATCCGAGCTGCGTCTGTAACCTACACCACAGCTCACGGCAACCCCAGATCCTTAACCCACTGAGCGAGGCCAGGGATCGAACCCGCAACCTCATGGTTCCTAGTCAGATTCGTTAACCACTGAGCCACAACGGGAACTTGTGCATTTTTTTAATCGACAACTAAAATCAAAGGATTTATAAAAACTTTAATGGTGAATTTAAAAAACATGTTATCCATCCAATATTTGATTAAACTGGCTGCATTAACTGGGAACCCAAAGCATGATTTTTTAAGATATGGTTAAGTCAGTATAACATTTGGTAAAGATTGACAATATGCCTTTTTTGTTTTGTTTTGTTTTGTTTTGTTTTGTTCTGTTTTTTTGGTCTTTTTAGGGCTGCACTCATGGCATATGGAGGTTCTCAGGCCAGGGGTCCAAATGAAGCTGTAGCCGCTGGCCTATGCCAGAGCCACAGCTACACGGGATCCAAGCAGCATCTGTGCGACCTACACTACAGCTCATGGCAATGCCAGATCTTTAACCCACTGAGCGAGGCCAGGGATCAAACCCACATCCTCATGGATGCTAGTCGGGTTCGTTAACCTCTGAGCCATGACGGGAATTCTAACAATATGCATTTTGAATCTTTCATTCGTTCTTATTCTAATTTCAAAATGCCTCAAACCAGTCATAAAAAACATAGCCGAATGTATCTACTTTTCGTTTAGCATTTGTGTTCTTTGATCTTATTGCTATTCTAATATTTAGTTAAAACATGGCATCATGAATTCCTAAAATAAATTTCCTCTCTATACTAAGTGTTCAAATTGCTTCCTTCTTTACTCTAAGTGTTCACATTCTGAGAAGACACCTGTTTGCTCTATTCTACGTTAATATTTATAAGAATAAGGCCTGAAATTATCAGCCCTTTCAGTAGTTCTTTAGAAACTTAATGCAAAAAATAATAATTGTATAGAAACATTCTGAGCTTTTAGTTGTAATTTGATGGAAGATAGAAGTAGTTATGATGGCAATTATGTAAATGAATGTGGAAAATTAGTTTGCCACTGTACTTGTTTCAGGAGTAATTTTGAAAGCGAGAGGCAAAGGAATTAGCTATGAGCCAGTTCAAAAACACAGCACTGTCAGTAACATAAATGGCTTCCATTCATTTGATCATCACAGAGACAATACTAATCTTTATTTTTTTAAATTGTTGCTGATTTATGTATTTGTCTTCTGTGTTGTATGCTTGTTGAGTTAAAATGTAAGCATCTCAAGAATTGTTAGGTGGAAATACAAAACATTTGAAAAGGTTAAACTGCTCAGATATAATGGGGAAGGAACCCACCCACTTAATAAATAAATAGCCTAAAAACAAAGATTTCCATAAATGAAAAAAAAGTATTACAATAAATGGAGTCTATTTTCCTACTAAATTTTACTATAAGCTGTAATTTTTTCCCAATGTATAATTGTCCATTTTGAAGAAATCAATTTTAATTTATTTAATGTCATACACTTAGATCTCAGGGATTCTGAAAATAAACTACGCATGACATGCACAAGAAATGTAAGGCTGTAGAGTTGAATGGGATATGCAAGAGAGACATGGGTGAAAATATGAAATCTTTCAAATAATAAATCTATGAAAAGTAAGTGTAACTGTCTTTCCATCCCTCTATCAAAGGTTTACCACCTACAATATATGGTTGTCTTAAATCTACTTTTAATGCAATGCATTATGGATTTGGGGTTCTATGAGGAGTGAAAAAAACAATTCTTATTCTTTCATGAACCTTACAATCTAGGAAAAGTGAAGAAAAAAGTAACAGGCTAGGGTAGTTAAAATAAATATTCCAGATATTAAGAGATATCATGATTATCAATGGAACACCAAAGGGATGAACCCACATAGAAGGTAGTTTGTGAAAGATAAAACTAATAACTTCCTAATAAATATTAGCTATGTGCCAGGCCCTGCCTAAGTACTTTACAAACATGTTCTCATTTAATCTCACAACAGCACTATGGAATTGCTTCCCCAATGAAGTAGATGGAGAAAATTGTTCAGATTACACTATTATTAAAGTAGTGTTAGTCAAATTGTTCAGAATTACACTACTATCAAAGTGCCACAATCTAGATTTTTCCCACTCTTAAATTTAATCTGAATAAAGCATAGGAAAAGTAAGACCTTGGAAGCTAGGAAGGAAAATAAAAATATAATCTTAAGGAAGTATAAATGTCAAATACAAAGTTCTAATACTAGAAACACTATGAAGCATATTTCTAATATCATATTCTATTGTGAATGAACAAAGATGATTTGTTTAATGTAAAGTTTGTGCATATATAAAAGGATAAGTTTTTGTCATTGGTTTCTAGAAATTGAGATTCTCTAGCAAGAATAGTCACTTATATTTCTAATTATTGATAAGATCCCCGAACCACTAAATACTCTGCTGGGCATTGTGACAAATATTGGAAGTCTCTTGGGCCAGGGTTACAGGTTTGTGGGCACCACATCCCCAACAAGAAAATTGGAAAAAAAAATTCAAAATCATACATTTTCTTACAGGTTTGATTTCTCAATTTCACCTGTACCTGCAGAGCTACTCTTGACTAACATTTATTTAAACTTTATATTCAGCATTTTTAAAATATCCTGTTTGAAAGTTTCAAATAGAAAAATAGTTTATCTACTTTTTTTTTTAAAGATTTGCATTATCCTGGGATACAAAGAGAGATAAACTTTAAAATTACAGAGTTTCTAGCTTTCCAATTAAATTAAAAAATTCTTTAGATGCATTTAAAATTCCTTGCAATCTAAATTTGGAATTAATAAATTGTTATTGAATATTTATAAATAAATAACATAACATTTATAATAAAGAGCAAGGTGCTGAGTTTAACTTTGAAGTATATAGCATTATAGCAGAATTTTTATAAATATGTGAGCAGAATTATTTAAAAAAAGAATCTGTGGATTAACAGGAAAAAAGTCAAGATTATTCTAAGTGGAAAACATAGAATGTGTGATAAAACATAAAGCATTAGGAACTATATAAAATAAAATTTACATAGTACTTATAAATTTGACAATCATGAGAAATAATAAACATTTATACATAAATATAAGGTTTGGCTCTAGCAAACTAGTAACCAAGCTCTCTGGGGAAAAAAAAAATCCTGATTTGAAGCATTTGCCAATTTCCATGGTGTAAATGATCCTACCACCATCAAATTCAAGCTTCCAATATAATATCACTGAAGAAGGAATCTGGTCTCTCGATGCAGTGGCAACTGGCTCCAGCACACCTCTGCTCTTGCTCTTCTACCATTCACCATGAGAAGTTCCAAGCAAGCACAGGTTGAATTCCCTATCTCTTGTATGTATTGTGTATTTGTAACCTATGAAACAATGACCATAACACGATGAAGTAGAAAAGCCTCAGCTACCAAGACAGTGTTCACCTGAGTAGTACAGTAGCATCCACATTTCAGTTCAACCTGGAACAGTATTAGCTCTGATACATGCTACTGCCCTTCCCAAAGACAGCAAAACAAAACACCCATTTCCTGAATACATGAGTATGATACAAATGACCAGATGATATGAAGTAAAGTACACAGCTTAGAGAGTAAACCTGTGTTGTCAAAGGAAATATTTCCCAGCGGTATTTATATGATAAGCAGATAAGACAGTATTTTAAAGCAAAAACTGAAGTGAAGGAATGCATAATTAGCTGTACAACTAATTAAATCTGCTTAAAAATCTATCCTTGGAAGAAATATATGAGTAGAAAATGAATAATGAGATTTCTGATACAGGAAAGCAACATTTCAAAATGACCCAGTATGGTTCAAGAAGTATATAGGACAGAGAGCAGAGTGATAGAACATGGATAAGACAAGTAGAAGAGGAACATAGTTTCAGAAGAATATAGTGTTCGAATTCTTCCCTAGTGAGAAAGTAATATGAAAACTTTACTGAATGCCACTTCTTTTCTTTCTTTTTTTTTTTGCCATTTCTTGGGCTGCTCCTGAGGCATATGGAGGTTCCCAGGCTAGGGGTCCTAGGGGTCTAATCAGAGCTGTAGCTGCCGGCCTACGCCAGAGCCACAGCAACGCAGGATCCGAGCTGCGTCTGCACCCTACACCACAGCTCTTGGCAATGCCGGATCCTTAAACCACTGAGCAAGGCCAGGGATCAAACCCGCAGCCTCATAGTTCCTAGTCGGATTTGTTAACCACTGAGCCACAATGGAAACTCTGCCACTTATTTTCTATTTCTTAGAAATCATGGTTGCTCACTCTAAAGCTGACACCACTCTCATCTCATGATGTGCCTCTTCCAGGAAAAAATTGGGAAAAGTAAATCCAACCTCTTTTAATCAACATTCTTTTTTTTAAATTCAAGTATAGTTGACTTGCAATGTGGTCCCAATTTCTGCTGTACAGAAAGGTATACACATATAAGCATTCTTTTTCTCATACTATCCTCCATCATGTTCTACCCAAAGAGATTGTATATAGCTCCCTCTGCTGTACAGTAGGACCTAATAGCTTATCCATTCTAAATATAAAAGTTTGTACCTACAAACCCCAAACTCCCAGTCCATCCTACTCCCTCCCCCCACCCTTTTAGCAACCACAAGTCTGTTATCCACGTCTGTGAGTCCATTTCTCTTTTGTAGGTAGATTCATTTATGCCATATTTTAGGTTCCACATACAAGTAATATCATATGGTATTTGTCTTTCTCTTTCTGACTTACGTCACTTAGTATGAGAATCTCTAGTAGCATCCAAGTTGCTGCTAATGGCATTATTTCTTTCTTTTTTATTTTTTTTATTCCACCGTATATATGTACCAAATATTCTTTTTTATTATTATTTTTAATAGTTATTTCCCCAATACAATTTTTTCCACTGTACAGCATGGTGACCCATTTATACATACATGTACACATTCTATTTTTGCACATTATTATGCTTCATCTTAAGTGACTAGACATAGTTCCCAGTGCTACACAGCAGGATCCCATTGCTAATCCATTCCAAAGGCAATAATGTGTATCTATTAACCCCAAGCTCCCCAACCACCCCACCCCCCTCCCCCTTGGCAACCACAAGTCTGGTCTCCAAGTCCATGATTTTATTTTCTGTGGAAAGGTTCATTTGTGCCTTATATTAGATTTCAGGTATTAAGTGATATCATGTCTTTGTATTTGTCTTTCTCTTTCTGACTTACTTCACTCAGGATGAGAGTCTCTAGTTCCATCCATGTTGCTGCAAATGGCATTATTTTGTTCTTTTTCATGGCATGAGTAATATTCCATTGTGTATATATACCACATCTTCCTAATCCAATCGTCTGTTGATGGACATTTGGGTTGTTTCCATTTCTTGGCTAATTGTGAATACAGCTTCAATGAACATGTGGGTGCATGTGTCTTTTTTAAGGAAAGTTTTTTCTGGATATATACCCAAGAGTGGGATTGCTGGGTCATAGGGTAGTTCTATGTATAGATTTCTAAGGTATCTCCATATTGATCTCCATAGTGGTTGTACCAGCTTACATTCCCACCAACAGTGCAGGAGGGTTCCCTTTTCTCCACAACCCCTCCAGCATTTGTTATTTGTGGACTTACTAATGATGGCCATTCTGGCTGGTGTTAAGTGGTATCTCATGGTAGCTTTGATTTGCATTTCTCTAATAATCAGGGATGTTGAGCATTGTTTCAAGTGCTTGTTGGCCATCCGTACATCTTCCTTAGAAAAATCTTTATTCAGGTCTTTTGCCCATTTTTCCATTGGGTTGTTGGCTTTTTTTGCTGTTGAGTTGCATAGTTGTTTGTATATTTTAGAGATTAGGCCCTTGTCGATTGCATCATTTGAAACTATTTTCTCCCATTCTGTAAGTTGTCTTTTTGCTTTCTTTTTGGTTTCCTTTGCTGTGCAAAAGCTTGTCAGTTTGATTAGGTCCCATTGGTTTATTTTTGCTCTTATTTCTGTTGCTTTGGGAGACTTGTACCACATCTTTCAATGAAAATTTAGGTTGTTTCTATTATGTTTTGGTTTTTGTAAATAGTATTTCCATGAACATACAGGTGCATTTATCTGTTTTTTATTTTTTCCCTTTTTTTTTTTTAGGGCCACATCTGTGGCATATGGAAGTTCCCAACCTAAGGGTCAAATCAAAGGTGCAGCTGCCAGCCACAGTCACAGCCACAGCAACTCAGGATCCAAGCCATATCTGCAACCTACATCACAGCTCACAACAATGCCAGATCCTTAACCCATTGAGCAAGGCCAGGGATCAAATGTGCATTCTCGTGAACACTAGTAAGGTTTGTTACCATTAAGCCACAACAAGAACTCCCTATGTATCTTTTCTAATTGTATTTTTGTTCAGATATATGTCCAGGAATGGGATTACTGCATCTTAATAATAGTTCTATATTTAGTTTTCTGAGGAACCGCCATACTCTTTTCCATTATCAACATTCTTGAACCAGGATGGACAAAAACAATCTCAACATCATTCTCTTACAGACTTTTTCTAAAATAGGACTTGTCCTCACTTGGTGAAGTAAATGTTATGCCTACATGTGAGTCATTTGCTTTCAAAATCTTGTGTGTTCATTTCAATCAGGAAAATGCTTTATTTGGGGATAGCATGAGTTAACAACAAGCTGGGAAATCAGTGATGAGAACTAGTTTTCTGGGCAGAAGAGGAAGGGTATTCAAACAGAGGGACAGCCATATGCATATGAAAGTATTATGAGTCATTTGCTATAAGTACTACTAAGATATAGCAGAGTGGCAGAAAATAAATATAAATAAGAAGAGAGAGGTCATACAGGCTTTTGATTCTTTCCTTAAGGTTTGTATTTTTATGTGACAGGTCAATTGTTTTAAAAATTCTATTTAGGACACCAGAGCATTTTGGTGGTAGATAATATTATTTAATCACAATCTTATAGTGCTCTTTATTCCCCATCTTTCACGCCCTCCATAGCCTTGCCATGAATTCACTCTGGGTTTAATATGCTTCTTTGCTAGGTGACATTGTAGGTCAATGTCATTCAAGCGTGTAGGATATGAGCAGACTTTGAAAGGCACTTGTGTTTTTCGTCCTGTCTCTGGAGCTCTGCAGCCTCATAAGGAAAGTGGGCCACAAATAGTCATTCCTACCAAAAAGAAAGACGAATGAAAGGAACTTGAAATACCTGAAGCAAAACTATCTTAACCAATCCAAAAACCTCCCAACAAGAAAAATAAATGTTTGTTACAGTAAGACATTGATAGTTTAAAGACATTCATTGTACAGAATTATTACAGCAATCACTAATACGTTTCTTCAAATATAATTGTAGCTGGGTATCATAAAGAAAACATGCAAGGCAGAATCATACTGTTGATTGATCATGAGAGTTGAGTTAAACTAACTTAAGCACCACTTCAGTTAATTTCTCTTGTTTATCTACTCCTGGTGGCCTCAGTTTGAAAAAAAAAAATCATTTGTTAGTTGGGAATACAAAAGGACGTTAAATGGAGGACTCATATAGTCAGATTCCTTGTGTGCATATGTGTGGATGTTTTAAGGCTAGTCTAGCAGCAGAAGGATGAGTAAAAGAGGATGAGACCAATGGGAGAGAGAGAGAGTGTGTGCTGATGAAGTACAAGAGGAAGATGCTGAAGACCTGGACCAAGTAGGGGGAGAAAGAGAAAGACCTATATTTAAGCCATTTCTCTAGGTATCTGATAGGACTAAATCAACTAGAAAAGTATCTGAAAAATGGGTTTGCCTCCACCTCCTCTACTCCACCCACCAGTATTAATACACTTCAAACACATAGGTCTAAAATTTCCACTTCACCAGGTGTCTGTTTTAAATCGTCAGGGAGAGCAATAGTGTGATTAAGTCAACTTCTGTTATGTATCACAGATTTGGTGAATGAACACAAACACATGAAGAATGTTGGATAAAATGATGAAAACTTGATAATCAGGAAATATTAATGAACTATACATTATTTGGCTTTCCTGTTATTTAAATTTTGATTAGAATAAAAGAACACCGTGGAGGAGGAAGATGATAATTATTTTAAAATCATGACTTTCCTAAGTGAGGAGAAAACACTATAAAAATATCTGCTGGATGGATTAAAATGAGAAACTACCTCAGAATTTTTTTTTTCCTTTTTGTTCTGTCTTTTTAGGGCTGCACCTGTGGCATATGGAAGTTCCCAGGCTAGGGGTTGAATTGGAGCTGTAGTACCAGCCTACACCACAGCCACAGCAACACAGGATCCGAGCTGTGTCTGACCTACACCACAACTCATGGCAACACCGGCTCCTTCATCCACTGAGCGATGCCAGGGATTGAAACCACATCCACAAGGATATTAGTCATATTTGTTTCTGCTGAGTCACAATGGGAACTCCCCAGAATTTTTTTTTTAAGTAAAGAATTTTTTTTTTAAGTAAATAGAGAAGTTCTGGCATTGAAGGAAATGGTAGCTAAGAGAAGAAATTGTATAGACCCTTCGATTTGCATGGACTCTCAACAACCATAGTATGAATCAGTCAGGCTCTTCACACATGCCAGTCTCTCAGGAACTGTGTGGAAGTCAAGTGAGCATCCTGAGCAGTGGCCGCCATATGGCAACAATGACAGGTCAAAGAGGAATTGGAGACAAGTGCTTCAGCTCACGAAGATCTCAGTGGAGGCCAAAGGGTGTAATCGTCTGGTTCCCTAATTTATCATCTCAAAACAGCACCCTTAGATCTTGATGCCAAATCAGAGCACTAAGCATCACTTCAAGAAAGTAAGTGCTTAGCTGTGGATCACAGGGCAGGTCTGCTTTGATGCTCAGGGTCTGCAGACTGGTGAATTGGAAGCTTGAAGTTTCTACATTGAAGGAAACAACTTTGATATAAGCCTTGGGGCTGAAATATCAAGAAAGGACTTCTAAGAATCAATTGATGATAAAAGCCCTATTCTGTTTTAACTTACTTTTGTGGATGTGAAAAGAATGGTACCAATTATTCTGTTTGCTAAGCTGGTTGGTTGTTCCCGGTGGCAGGGTGCTCATACTTCATAGTAAAGGGATGCTAGCCCACAGAGACATGTCAAATTAAACGTTTAATGTACGGAAAAAAATATCAAGAACCTTAGAACCTTCAGAAAATGTTTCCACATAAGTAGCATTGGATGGAATAGGAAGTATAAGCATTCAGCTTCTTTAGTAAATGTGTAAATAATAAGGTTAGAGGGTCTCTCATATTAAATGGAATAAACTAATGCAAATAGTTGCAAGCAATGAGAATATCTAAAATAAAGCTGGCTAGGAGAATAGGAGGTCATAAGTAAATTTGAGATTACGCAGAGGATTGCAGTTATTGGAAATATAGAATGTAAAATATCCTCAGCGAAGAAAAAGATATCCAGGAAGGAAATGGCCATAGTATTGAAATGATCAGTTGTGAACAGGTAATTCACAGAAGAAAAAATTCTAAATGGCCTTTAAACATATGGATAGATATTCAATTCCATCTAGAATTTAGATATTAAAATTTAAAAAGTAGTGAATGCAGAGATATACTATCTTTTACTTACAAGACTGTCAATAGCCAAAGGACCTTTCACAGTCTTTGCTGGCAAGCCATATTCTCATGCATTGGTTATGGAAATTAAAATGATTTTCTACTAATATTTTTTAAAAAACACTATAAAAGAGAGGTCAATGATGATGATATGCCATGAACTACGGAGAATGATAAGCAATGCACTGAAAGTTAAAAAAAAATTACTGGAATCAAGATTATGTAGTGACTGCTAACTTTAAATGTGAAATAACATTTAGCATCAAACTTCCCAAATATAAATAACATACATCTGAATTTTTTAAATATGTCTTTAGCACAACATGCAATGTTTCACATAAATTACTCATTCATCTATCAAACATTTCTTAATTTCACACTTCATTCTAAGGACTGTATTTGGATGTTGTGAATATAAAAATAAATCAAGTAGATATGTTGCTTTCAAGCAGCCCATAATGTACTGAATAGACAGAAGCCAAGCACACAGTTTCAATACAGAATGTTAAGTGGTAGAAATGATACACGTCTTGATCTGAGAAAATGTGGGTCAGATAATTTTCCATTAGAATAGACTTGAGTATTCTAAGTATTCTGGCTTACTTTTTACGGCCAATTTCTTCCTTTACTGTTCAAGAAAAATATGTCATGCTTTATTCTTCCTCTAAATCCTTCCTTCCAGTGCTTCCAATACTTCCTTCTCCATTCTCAACCTGAACCGACAACATAATTTCATTCACTTAGAAATAAAGAGCTCAAAACCAGAATATCTGCTCATCTGCTTGTGTCTATGCCTGTACACACTACCTTCTTTTAGACTGTCAGGGAAGATTTGTCCACGCTCCTAACTCCAAACTCATAACTTTCGATTTTTCCAGTCGATCCTATCAGCTCTTGCATTCTCAAGATACTGTTCCAATGATTACTGTTTCTATTTCCTGCATTCTTATTTTTTTCTGCTATGCTGATCATTACAATCAGGATAAATATGCACCTACCAAAACACTAAAACTACTTTTATCAAGATGACTAATGAATGCTAAGCTTAACGGTCAAATTTTAGTTCTCATCTTCCTGACTATAAGTAGCATTGAACACAGGTGATCACATATCTTTCCTTGAAACACTTTCTTCGCTTGGCTTCTAAAGCTCCTGCCTCTCCTGGATTTTTTACCACATCACAGGCTGTTCAGTTCCTTTCTTGGTTTCTCCTATAATTGAACGTAATGTTGGAACATGAACAAGTCTTCTTGATTCTCTTCTTTTTTCTCTTAGCTTTTATTTCTTGGTTATCTCATATTTTCTCTTGGCTTTAATACACTCTGTATGCTAAGAATTTACTAATTTACACTTCCAATTCAAAACTGTAATTTTTTCATTTTTTAAAGTTTTATTTAAGTATAGTTGATTTACAATGTTGTGATAATTTCTGCTGTACAACAAAGTGATTCAGTTACACATATATACACACACCCATTCTTTTTCAGATTCTTTTCCCATATAGATTATCACACAATATTGGGTAGAGTTCCCTGTGCTATACAGCAGCTCCCTGTTGGCCAATCATTGCATATACCATGCAATAGGCCAATCTCAAGCTCCCAGATGATCTCTGCCCGCCATCTACCCTCTTTGGTAACCATAAGCTTGTTCTCAAAGTCTGTGAGTCATTCTCTCTTCTACAAATAAGTTCATCCGTATCTTTTTTTAGATTCCACATATAAGTGATAACATATGATGTTTGTCTTTCACTGTCTAATTTCACTTAATATGACAGTCTCTAGGTCCATCCATGTTGCTGCAAGTGGCATTATTTTATTCTTTTTATGGCTGAATAATATTCCATTGTATATATGTAACACATATTTTTAAAAACTTTCCCCTGAACACTTCAGTCACACACACACATACACACACACATGGGCACCCATATAAAACTTCTCCAATTTAGTGTCCAGTAGAAATCTCTTACCTTACAAAACTAAAAGTGAGTTTCTGATATATTTTTCCTAAAACATAAGCTTTATCTCCTACTACTTTGTCACATAAATCTACATTAGATTTTTCAAAAGACAGTAGTCCTTTAATATTTCCAAACAAGATTCTGGTGTTTTGTGATACCCTAATTCACAAATTCTGTGGTAGTAAAAACTTTCTTTCCTAAAATTCAGGAAAATATGGCTAAGAGTTTAAGTAGGCCAGTCAAATCTTCAATGAAAACCACTACACATATAAAAATGTATAGAAAACAGTGCCTCTTTGAATAGGGCTCTAACTTATTCTCCCAATGAAAGGTAATGTGAATAGGCATGACACTCAAATTTGTGATGCACACACTACTCCACTATTTATGAGCTCTATGTTCTTCAAAAATACCAAGAATGTTAAATCCTCCTGATACCCATCAGCTCGTACAAGATTAATTAAATTATACATAAAATTTTAACAAAGATTATCATCTAAAATGTTGCCCATGTATGATTTGTAAGAATAAATTTTTAATCCACCCCTGACTACTCCAATCTACAGATATATCTATCTCTCTGAACTTACAGAACAAATAATACTTAAACCATACATATATAAGAATTAGCAAGAACCTCAAAGGAGTCCCAAGTTCAAATTCCAATATTAACTCCATTTTTAGGTGAAGACTTGAATTTGGGAGAGATACAGCAAATTACCAAAACAAGGTCACATTCTTTATATCTAGTTTACTTTCATATTTTGACCAACCCCATCACAATAACCACCAATAGTAAATAATTGAAATAATATGTACCTAAATTTATACCTAAAATTAGGCTATCAGCCAGTAGTGAAATGTTCTAATGTGCATATATAGAAAACATAAGAATTATTCAATAAATATTTTTTGACTAGAAGATTATAAAAGCTGCATGGTAGAGGGCAATATAGTGAGGTATAATAACCCTCACAAAGTCAGGGTGTACAAGGTCAAAATTTGAAAGATAAACTTTTGTCCACATGTTTTCTCATATCCATAAGTCCTAATTACAACAAGAAATTGAGAGTGATCATTCATGCTATAATCTTTCCACTTGACAAAAACATCTCAAATTAAGTTTCCAAAGAAAATTATAAAAATCTAAATATTTACCTAAGAAATTTCTTCAGTGAGATTACTCCACAAAAACATAGTTTAACCAGACATTTGGTAAAAATTAATTTCCAACATGTAATTAAAGCTATGTAGTTCTTGAAGTGAATGTAAGAGATCATTTAAAGATAATTTAATATCACAACACTAACAAGTTGAATCAGTCCACATGTTTACTTCATTCCAGAAACCAAATTATATGAAAAAAAATGAGGGGAAAAAAGCCACTCAAATCAACCTAAGCATCATTGGCAAAGAATAATATCACTCAGGATAAAATTTCAAATATAAACTCACTGTGCATAAAAGCATATTACAGGACATGGATGTAAATGGCCTTTTTTTTTTTTTTCAACAATCACAGGCTAGAGAAGAACTAATTGAAAACCAATAAATTAAGTACAGTACAGCAAGCGGTCTCTAGCTAACTCAGCCTATGCATCAATAGGTCATTCTCAGTTAATTAAGGGAAGGTATAATCAGCTTAATTTATGTAGTTCACAGAAGTTAATGATACCATAGTACAGTACCTGACGTTTGGCCTGTCCATATAACTTGTTTTACACAGGCAGTTCTTTCTGCTTTTCCTCAGAATGGATACTTTTATTTCTGTAGCTCAACCTCAATGCTTGCCTTCCTGCAGAAAACGGGAAGGTTAATAATAAGAAAATGAAGACAAAAGATCACTCAACAAAAAGCTCTTGTAAAAATGACCTGATGTTTCAGTGAATGATTTTGCATTATATAAACATAAACTGCAGCAACAAGCAGAAGTATTCTGAGATAAAAGCAAATATTAAAATCAGTTTGGTGTAAATGTATCTGATATGCAGCTATAGATAGTAAAAAGATGAACCAGTGAAGAAATCTTTAAAATATCATGCAATCATTATATATATATATATATATATATATATATATATATGCATGAACTTAAAAGATGTAAAAATTCTTTGATATATTTGTAATTCACGTTGCATTTCAATACTAGATTTTATACCTGCTCGTAGACCATCTTCTTTCTGAGGAAGAGTTTCTTTCCACTGTCTCTGTAGCACATCTTCTCTTTTCTGAAGCTGTGAGTTTACACACAAAGACAAACCACAATGTCAACCAATTGGACCTCACTTAAGGAACCTAGGAGATCGATTTGTAAAGCAAAGAATGAACAGGACCCTATTTCTGAAGTACGTTGCTCAAACTGCTCTTTCATTAAAAGATGCTCTTTCTTATTGATTTTGGCTTAAGTAATGAGAAAGCTTATCCAAAAATCTTTAGCATTTGGGCTCAAGTTAAGGAAATCAATACAGTCATTTCCCATTTGAACTGCATATGTGAGTTTTATGTACGAGAGACAAGACAAAGCCAAATTCAGATAAATCAATAGCATTGTCAATAGAACATGAAACTGACAAATGGCGTTTTTCAGCAATTAAAGTGAGCTGTAAACATACAAAGACTAATCAATTACAACATTGTGCCATTAACAGTTTTTAATTGGCCAAAAAAAAAAAGTTATGGGTGAATGTGACTCCCCAGGAATGAAAAGTTGAGAAGCACCTCAGCATCATGTGGGACAATTTCACCAGGTTTTATGATCACGGATAACTCTACATCTGCCAAATAAATTAAGACCTTAATCAGGCAGGTTGTATTTGAATATCAAATAATCTATATAAGCCAGTGAAATATTTTATAAACCTAGGAAGTGTACACATAATAACTGCATTCTTTTTATGGAATACACTACTTCAAACACTACTTTAAATTTTCAAAGGGTTACTAACAGTTTTTTGTATCTATTAACTGAATTAAATTAAAACGACTTACATCTAGGTTGAAATAATAGCATTATTCTTAAATTCGAAAACAGAAAGCCTGTGTTAAAGCACTGCATTTCTTCCATGGTTGTATTCTTCAAAAATACAAATTTGTTTTTAAAAATTATTTTTAGTGGTACGTAGAGGATTCCAGCATTTATTCAAATGACTTCAAAAAGTGTTTTGTGTTAGTGATAACCTGTAATAAAATACTGAGCCATTATGATTTGCCATTACCCTGAAGTATTCAAGAAAATTGCACTAAAGATAGCCAAATATAATTCATAATACACTAAGATAGGCATATCATTAAAATGCAGATAAAACCTTTGTTTTTAATAAAAAATGATATAACAAAAGTAAAAGGTTAATTGAAAGGCAAAATAAACTACCGAATTTAGTAAGGCACATTACCTAGATTAACAGAAATCAATGAAATCATTAAAACAATTAATAACTTAAGAGCTCCTTTCAGACTAAGATAAACTCTGTGGCTATTAGAATGCGGATACAAGGCTACAGAGACATATCTATTCTGACTGGGTAATTTCCTCTTCCCTGTAACAGTTCAGTAATATATGCAACTGGCATTATACGGTCACCCATTTCTTTTTGTGAGACAAGAGATCTTTCATGCTTTTCGCTATCTATGCTAAGTGAATCATAAGAACCACAGTCTTTACAGAAAGGAACATATTTCTCCCCAGTGTTCAGGATATAAAATGGACCATTAAAGCATCAATAGTATTAATCAAAGCCTCATAATTGTTCAGCCCATTCCCTGGATAGAAAACGTGCAGAGGTCTAGTCTTTTCCCCATTAGACAGGGATGTATGTACAGCAAAAACAGGCACAGATGTCTTTTCAATGTCTACGAAGGAACTTCTCTGAAGATAATATCCTGGGAAAAAACTGAAAATAAGCACTTGTAACTTCATGATTACATGAACAGAACAAAAGTTATAATTATTTAAGTGCTGTCTTTTTTGCTCAACACACCAAAAAAAAAAAAAAAGAAAAGAAATTCTAGATGCAGAAAAGGCAAGTAATGTTATGAAACAGAAAAAGATGCTTGAATTGTTCCAAAGTTTCAGCCTTGATTTAAAGGAAGTTTGTATCTTAGTTCTACATGACAAAAAAAAAAAAAAAACACGAAAAACACAAATGACATCTTAAACCTATTTCCAAACTTCACTTCATTGCCACCATCCTCAAATTCAAAGGCTCAACGATCACATACTGGCTTTTTTTTCTTTCCGACTAAAACCAAAAATATACTGGTGCTCCGCAATAGCAATATAACTTCAGAATAATTCTTCATTTTTGATAAAAAATTATTTGTATTTAGTAAAGGGAAAATCTGACCTCATTAAGGAGACACAAATTTTATTCATTTTTTAAATCTATAGTTAAGGAAATGCAAGTTATTAGTAAGTGTTTAAGAAGTAACTTGCAGAGTTCCCATTGTAGCACAGCGAAAACAAATCTGACGAGCATCCATGAGGACATGGGTTCAATCCCTGGCCTCGCTCAGTGGGTAAAGGATGCCATGAGCTGTGGTGTAGGATCTGACATTGCTCTGCCTATGGCATAGGCTGGCAGCTACAGCTCCAATTCAATACCTCCAATTCATATGGAACCTCCATATGCCTCAACTGAGGCCCTAAAAAAATTGCAAGCAAACAGAAACTGAACTCTTAAGTTTTAAAAAAGGGTTCCAATGCATGATACTCTAAAAGAATGTTCTGAGAAAGTACATGAACAATTTACAAATATCAACAAACTAAACAGAAAATAATATACTAAAACAAAGAAAGTTCATTCTTAATTTTATATTCTATAGAAAAAGATGTCCTGGTTTAAAGATACGATCCAGTCCAAAATGCGTATTAGACAAAATCCTACAAAAACAACAAGTGCAAATATTAGAAATAGTTATGAAATTTACTAACATGAATAGCAGTGGGCTCTGAAAGCAGATAGAACTTGGAGGGATATTGAAGCTCGGCCATTTGCTAGCTGCAGTGATTTGGGGCATATTTAAATTTTTTTTTCTGTGAGATTCCTTATCTTTAAAATGTAGAGAAACTAATAAAACATTCTCATTTTGTGAATCAGATGATAGATGTCATGTTTGGCACAGTGCCTTGCACATATTGGGTCTTTGCAAAATGCTTCATGACCAAATGAGTGAATTAATTAATAAATAGTAATCTCATTATACTATACAGAATTTGAATACAATACTAACATTTCAAAATATGTTGCTCATCAAGTCATTTGTATGTAAATGTAGTTAAGAAAACTTAATTTTATCTTCAAAAAAAGATTTTGGAATAATTCTACTAACAAGGATTCATAGACTGCTATGTAATCATGAAGACTTAATCACTCAACAAACTCATATTGACTACCATGTCGCACTAGGCACAGGATTTTTAATCCTCCATTGAGTAGAATTTTTTTTTTTTTATTTTTTGCCTTTTTGTCTTTTCTAGGGCCGCCCCTGGGCATATGGAGGTTCCCGGGCCAGGGGTCTAATCAGAGCTGTAGCTGCCGGCCTACGCCAGAGCCACAGCAGCTTGGGATCCGAGCCGCGTCTGCAACCTACACCATAGCTCACGGCAACGCCAGATCCTTAACCCACTGAGCAAGGCCAGGGATCGAACCTGCAACCTCATGGTTCCCAGTCGGATTCATTAACCACTGAGGTACGATGGGAACTCCCTGAGAAGAATTTTTAAATGACACTCATTATCAGAATCATTTTACATAAGCCTGAGAACTATAAAGCAATATTACACTCAATAACAAGATAATATTCTGCCAAGCACTATTACCCTAAAAAGCAAAATCTGGTAACAGCTATCTCTACCAGATTTCTGTATTTGCCCTGGCTCAGAGGTCAGCAGAAACTGAACACAAGAAGAATCAAAGCTTAATATTCACTTCCAACAATAGATCCATGGCCATAAGCCAGTCTAATCAAATTTGGTGTCATCATCTACAGAATGCAGATAATAATACCCCCCATTCTCTCTTCTTGGAGTTTGGGGAGAGAATCTAAGAGCTATAACATATAAACCCAATAACTTCCAAGGAATTATGCCAATATACATTATTGCTCTTATTATTTTCAACAGGAGATATAAGGAGCATTCTATATTTTTATCCCCCCAGCTATACTGAGTACTTTACAAATTGCTGAAGAACATCAATGCTTTCTCCCTTCTCTATGAACTTCACTGCTGTTCCCACTTCGATCTGTTTTCTAAATTTTCTTTCTTCAAATTTAAGCTCAGACAGGTCATCTGTGAAGCCTTTTACCTCCTCCAGTCCACCCACTATTATTTCAAGTTCCATTTCTGTATAACTCCTAAAATTCCTAATTATCTGTCAATAAAAGCACTTGCACTATTTGGTAATTGTTATTTTATTTGTCTCCCTACATTACCACACTAGAAGTTCCTGGAAGATAGAAACAATATCTTTATATCTTTTTTTTTATGACATGATGAGTATGTCAATAAACCTAGATTAGATTAGTAAATAAATTAATATTAGGTTTGAAAGCAAAAATTGTAGCGACTACTATATACTACACACTCAGCAAAGTGCTACATATAGATGATGTCATTTTGTTCTCAAAAAGAACACTCCAAGATAGATATGATTAGTATTCCAATACTATAGATGTGGAAACATATGAGAGATTAAGTATCAGCCCAAGTTACACAAATGGTAAATTGAGGACCTGAAATTCCTAGTTCTCACAATAATATTAATTGCCTTGGTCCAGCAGAATTCTTATTTTTGCAGATTTGGAAACTATACCTGAGAGATAGGTCCTAGTTTATTTATATAATCTAACTAATAAGAGATCAAAGCATATGGCAGCATACTAAGCCATTAATTTCTAATGAGGCATATAAATGCTCAGTAGGACAAAATATTATCTTCTATGTTCTGAGATCTCACTTTTAAAAGTCAACATAAGATATCAAATTTGTTCATTCTTCCAAAGAATATAATTGGCCAACTGTTGGTGGGTGTTGGAGATGAAACAATAAACTAGATGAGTGAAAAAAAGCTGTGCTTTTATGGAGTTTATACTCTAGCTAATTCTTATTTAGTATGCATCAGTCACTAAGCAAGTCTAATTTACAAAATCATCTAACAACCCCATGATTTATTATTATCATTACCCCATTTACAGATAGGGACACGGAGGCAAAGTAAAGTTAAACAACTAGCTCAAGGTTAAACCTTTTAAAAGCTGCACTCAGAGTCTGAAAAGCAGCTTTCCTCACCACATACCACCAACGCTGCTGCACTCAGAGTTTGAAGTATACTTTCTGTACAATGAACTTACAGTCCAGGCAAGGGAGTTGGGTGTTAGTGGATCATGTCACTCAGCCTAATGGGATGCTACAAGCTGTGCTACAGAAGCCTGGCTGCCATGAGCCCAGGGCAGCCCGGAGCCCTGGCTCCTTTCCTGGGCGTCCCTTGTTCCCTGAGTAAAGCTGCAGATGCAATGACATAGATCTACTTTCCAGTCCTCCTTATATCCATCCATCAAAAGCAGCATTGCCTCATGCCTGTAATACAATTTGTTAGTTACATTCTTCATATGGATTGCTGATTGAAATTAAGATACAGCTCACTTGTATACTTTTCCCAGAGTGGAAGATCTATTTTATGCTTTTTAAAAAGTGTGTTGATTGTTCTCAATTTTGTATTTTAAAAGTATAGGGGCTCCAAGTCTTTGACTTCAGCTATTGCTAAAACTGGAACCAATGTAATAATTTATATTACCTAAATCATATTCTTTCTGGAGATAAATGGCACATTATTAGCAGAGTTTTAGCAAATACGTAGAAACATTTTCTCTGTAGACTATAGTAGAGTAATATTTTAAACATATATTATATATTACATAAATATTCCATAGTTATTTATGTTTATGATGTATAGTATACTTAAATAGTACATCACCAGGTGTATTCAAAAGAATAGCTCCGTCTTGTTTTTAGCCCTCCCCAAAACTGTATGTCCTACATAGCGATGGTACTGTATCTGAGTTTAAAAGCTTAAATCTAAAATTTCAGTAGCATTTAAAATTGGCTAAATCCAAAAATAAATAAATAAATAAATAAAATAAAATAAAATAAAATAAAATAAATAAAATAAAAATGGCTACAAACAAAAATTCATCAAGTATTTAAACTCTTTAATTTTGTGCTTATATTTCTCTTTTGTGGTTGTTCCCTGTATCCCTTTTCTTTTATCCTTAACATATGTTAGCCCCATTCAATTTCCTTCTCAGTACTCCACTAACACTTCCTCTCAATTCTAACTTAATCTCCTATCTTCTTTCCCATTAACCTTTAATATACACACTTGCTATCTCCTCTTTACTTCCTATCTGGACCATTCATCTCTCATTTCTTTCCTAATATAATAGATGTGAGAGAGGAAACTCAATACTCTATAAAACAAATACAGAAATTAAGGTCTCAAAGATTAGAAAACAGGATAACGCAATTGCACTGCTTGAATACAAACATATTTACATACCATCTTTTTCTCAGATTTTTTTCGTCTTACTTTTCTAAACCAATATTTTAAGGGAGGAAAAAAGGCAGACTAATTTTTAATCCCTCTCTGCTCCATCAACTGCAATTTCTTTAAACTGCATTTGAAATAACCTGTTCAGGGGATTAAGTGTATCTTGGTATTTATCTTTGTATCTCTGCTACCTGGAAGAGTGACTGCCACTGAGTAGGCCCTCAAAGATGAGTAGAACTGAAATAAGTAGGCTTAATACTTGATGGGAGAATAAATAGGTAAATTAAAGGAGAAATTGCTGTTCACCAGTAGCTGTGGTGAGGACTGAAGAGTTGGTTGAGGCCAGTAGTCAGTACACACAAGTTCATTCAGCTATTCAAACTCTCACTCTTCTTTCTCATTATCTTTTCCCATCTCTCCTAGGCCACCTATTCAAAGGTTCTAGCAGCGGATTGAGGGTTAGAGTTTTACTTAGAGGTTCGAAGACTCAACCAGTTGGTGCTGTAATAAGTGGCTTTTTTGATCCATAAATAAATAATGAAGCAATCTAACAGTGGGCTGAAAGAAAATCCTAAATATCAAACTTTCTTTAATGATCTTGCTTTTCTCACATTCCTATCTCCTTGTAACAATCTTATTTTAAGACACATTGAATTAATTTCCACATATTCTCACTACAACTTGGACCCACTTTGAATATCAGAAGTGCAAGTAATATTGCAGATCTTGGAGAATAGTGGTGTTCAAAAGGAACTCTTTCAGAGGCACCTACCAGGGGGTTCAAGTTTTCCATTCTCCCGACACGCACACACTTTAACCAAAGAAGATCTGGTTTCCTTTACACATTTGACTTTGGTATACACTTTTGTTTAGAGAAAGTCTTTTGCTATCTTTATTTTAACATCAACCAACCTAAACCAATTCTATCATCTAAACACCAATAAAATCAAAACTGGAATAAATGATACATTCAAATATGAGCTGGTGGAAGAACTAGTATTTGAGCCACTAAAATTACCATTAAGGTCATCTTTCAAGAATATTTTTCCTCTGGTGTACTGTATTTGAGATAGAAGAATAATTGATAGAAAAATTATTTTATACTACATAGTGAACAATAGCCCTACTATTTATTTCTGCTGTATTCAGAGTGAATCTCATTCTGAAACTTATTTCAACAAGTTCTGGAACTGACCTACAATGAAAAAGAAGAAGGATGTGTAAGGCAATAACATGTCTTATTTAGTTAATAAATGAATTAATTTCATACTAGAAAATGGAAACCTGTATGTAGCTAAGTGGAGGCCCATTGCAGGAGCTGACATTACTTCAAAGGCACCAAACTAAGCCTGACGTGGGTAAATGACAGAGTCTGAGAAGAGTCATGTATAAGCACAGGATGAAGTTTAACCCAATGGTCAAGTATGAAATAAATTGGAGCATTCAATTTGGAAAATATTTAAAACAAAGAGACAGTCTTCACAACTGTCATCAATTGAGCATTATGGATTAGTGGGCCTTCTAGAAATCTCACACCTTTAAGATCTATGATATCATTTACATGTGGAATATAAAATATGGCACAAATGAACCTATCTACAAACAGAAACAGACTTATGGACATAGAGAACAGACTTGTGTTTGCCAAGGGGGAGAGAGGAGTAATTGGGATGGACTGGGATTTTGGGGTTGATAGATGCAAACTATTGCATTTAGAATGGGTAGACAATAAGGTCCTACTGTATAGCATAGGGAACAATATCCAATCTCTTGGGTTAGAACATGATAGAAAATAATATGGGAAAAATAATGTATATATATGTGTGTGTGTATATATATGTATATATAATCTGTTATATACATATATCAAGAATCATATACATACACACACACACACACATATATATGACTGGATCACTATGCTGTACAGTAAAAATTGACACAACACCATAAATCAACTACACTCTAATAAAAAATCGGTAAATTTAAAAATCTAATTAGTTGTCCTTATTCTTAAGCCATTTCACCCGACTCTTTAAAAAGTGCTATAACACAGATCATCTCCACTCTTTTTGAATCCTCCATCTGATAAAATGATTCTGTGTCCCAACTTTGGCAATTCATTTTTTTTAAACAACATAGTCTCATATTTATTAAAATTTCATGATAAAGAAAAGAATTTAGTCAATCATATATAAGAAATTTTATGTACATATATGCGTTATTCCTATTTTTGGTTACTTTTGTGTGTCTGTTTTCCCATTTCATTTCTCTCTCCAAAAGAATTTTTAGTTTCTTCTGGATCAAGACCCTCACACATTAATGATATACTTTCAAAAGTTGTAAGAAGCACTTATGTTAACATATTAAGATTCACACTATCTAATGCTCTTAAGCCATGTCAAGGATAAAGCAGCATGTGCTGGATCACCCAGTTTAGTTGCAATGGCATGGGTTATCATCAATCTCTCAGTGAGGAATTTATCCATTCTAATATATCATGCATAAGTATTGCAGCAAAATCTAAGCAATTCTCATTATAGAACAAAGATTCAGTTATTCTCAGTGTATATATTTGTCACATTTATAAAGTTTAAAAATAACAAACATTCTTCAGTTATTGTGAAAGATAGCTACCTAGACTACACACAATTTTTCATGCTTGAAGACAAATCAAGAGAAAGATATGGAACAGCCTGTTTGTAAGGGAAGTGTTGAATATTCCAGGAATAAGGTACCATATGATGAATGATAAGGAAGCAGATAAAATGCATCTGTTGGTTTTAAATCATAAGGGACTAGATTATCAGAGTCTCTCAATTTTCAGTTTTACCAATTCTCTGATCTTAGGATCTCTTCCCATTCTAGGAGAATATTTTCACTTTATCAAATTATTTCTTTTGCACACTCCTTTCTAAATGAAAGCTGCAGCCTACATTTACATTTTTCTCTCCTAAACTTTTCCAACTCTTTCTCCTAACAATATAAACCTACAAAACAGATCAATAAACGTGACTTCTAAGGAAAATTCTTAAACGAAACTAGAGAATAATGATCATCAATTTCAAAAGCATAGTTACTAAATGTAAAACTCCAATAACTTCCTTTTCTTATTTCTCCAAGTTCACTGAAAGGGAGGAATTCCAAAAATATTAAGGAAGACATAATAATTGATTAGATGCGGAGTCCAAAGAAGGAATTGTTAAGGATGTTTCTCAAATGTCTGCCTTGAATAATTGGATGAATGTAATTTCTGTCATGAATAAAGACCAATGACATTCTGATTAGATTTCCATTCTGGAAAAGTCAAAGCTATAGGGACACAGACAGATCAGTGGTTGCTAGGGGTTAAGGGTGGAGAAGAGGTTTAATGCAAAGGGCAGCATGAAGGAATTTTTTAGGAATGATGAAACAGTTCTGTATATTGATGTTGTGGGGTCTACATATTTCCATGCAATGGTCAAAAGTAGTACAAATGTACATAGAAAACAGTAACTTTTATTACAGGTAAAATAAAAAAGTAAATAAAAATAATTGATTTTGATGATTATTTTAAATGAGGATGTATCTTAAAAAATAGAAAAATATTGGAATGATTATGGGAAAAATAGTGGAAATTAATAGAAGATTAAACTAGAAACTAGACCAGAGCAAGAAAGATAAGAGTAGCAGACTAGAAACAAGAATGAGGAAAAATATTCAATTAAAAGAGAGGAGTTCCCTGGTGGTACATAGGATTTAAGGATCTGGCATTGTCACTGCTGTGGTGAAGATTTGATCCCTGGCCCTGGAAACTCTGCATGCTATGGATGCAGCCAAAAAATATAAACTAAAAGAAAGAGATGAAAAGTAAGAATGCAGCTCCTAGAACTTCAGTTTGTCAAAGCACTTGAACTCATAACAATCAAAAGGAGAGGGAGACTATGCTCTTGGAATAAATTCCCCACACACCACCAACAGCAAGTGTTAGCCAATTCCTCCTGTCTTTCCTCTGCAAGATTCAAAGACTTTGTCAGTAGGTGTTAATGGCGTGTCCCCGAAATTCCCCCTGAATTCCCATTCAGGTTTTCCTCTCCCATCAGTAGTCACAGCCTCAGTATCACAGACTTATGAGCATGGTGGCATCCTGCTCTTTTATATTCCTGTTGGTTCAGGACAAATCCTCATTCAGCTGCAGCCTCTGTGAGCCTTCTAACTTTATCTCCTAACCACATCCACCCTAAATTTTAACACTCTGGACTTCAGAGTCAATCATCTGCAAGTAACTTTTAAAATTTATACCAAACTACTTCCATAAAAGGCTCCACCTCCTACCTAACTGAAATTTGGCTCTCTCATGAGACTGCTTCAGATGCTTTTCAAATGCTGCGTTCTTTTTCCACACCCCTTTGGCCTAGAAATAATGTCGATGTCTTTTTTGTTCCTCCCTGCTGCTTCCAGAACACCATTCCTGCATTTTGTAGTCATCTCACACTCTCCTCTTTTTAAAAAGAGTTAGCTGTTGTCTCAGTGATGTTCTCTCCAATTCCCCATCTGTTCTCCTTCTTGGTGATTTCAAGTTCCTCATAGAAGTCAATACCCTGATCTCTCAAACCCTTGACTTTATGCAGCTTGTTCTCCATCCTATATCAGCTATTCCTTGCCAAGGTCATACTCTTGACCTTAACATTTTCAATAACAACACATTCTCTAACTCAATTTAACACATCCTGCTTTCTATTACCATGTTGTATCTTTCCAGCTCACTTCTTTGTGATTTCTTCAGAAATCTTTATCTAACAATCTTTGGATTTCATCAGAAATTTCAACCTATTTATCTTACCAACTTTCACTGCTCCTTACCCACTTTATGTCCTTTCTTTACTATTTATCCAGCTTCAGCTTATGGTAAATTATTATATAAATTTTTTCATTAATTTCTTCTGCTCATTTGACAAACTCTGGAGTTCCCATCATGGCTCAGTGGTTAATGAATCCGACTAGGAACCACGAGGTTGCAGGTTTGATCCCTGGCCTTGCTCAATGGGTTAAGGATCCGGCGTTGCCATGAGCTGTGGTATAGGTTGCAGACGCAGCTCCAATCTGGCGTTGCTGTGGCTCTGGCATAGGCTGGTGGCTACAGCTCCGATTCCACCCCTAGCCTGGGAACCTCTATATGCAGTGGGAGCAGCCCTAGAAATAGCAAAAAGACAAAAAAACTCTGGTTAAATCCAACTTTCCACCAACTCTACTTCTAACTCTGGAACCCGGCTGGTAAAAAATACACAATCGTGATAAATGATCTGTTGTGATGACAAAACTTAAGAGAACCATTAAGTCTGCTTATGAATAATATATTTATCTAATTTTCTCATCTATTATCTTAAATAATTGTTTTCTTCCCAAATCCTTTCCAATTGCTTTGCATCCCATAGATGACTTTGCTTCCTACTTCACTGAGAAAACAGAAGCAATAAGACTAGAATTTCCATAAACTGCCTTTACTACCTCTAACTCCCTCCCTGTACCCACACTAGCAGCACTCCATATGCTCTGCTGTCACTGTGGATGAACTCTGAATGCTCATAAGTAAGGCAACATTCCCACTTATACACCAGTAACTGACTCTAGCAACTTTCTATTCCTTCTTCTGATCCCTTTCCATCAGATCATCCCATCAGGATGCAACGAGCTCCCATTTTGACCATATTTTTTGAAAAATAGAACTGCCTAGACTCGATTCCTTCATCTAGCTCACCCATAGCTTACCTCCAGTTTGGTAACAAAATTCTTTGAAAAATACATATGCAGGGGTTCACGTCCTGGCTCGGTGGTAATGAACCCAACTAGTATCCATGAGGACACTGGATTGATCCCTGGCCTCACTGACTGGGTTAAGGATCCGGCTTTGCCACATGGCTTGGATGTGGCATTGCTCTGGCTATGTCATAGGCCAACAGCTGCAGCTCCAATTGGACTCCCAACCTGGGAACTTCCATATGCCACAGGTGTCCCCCCCACAAAAAAAAAGGAAGAAAAAAATCTATGCATAGGGGTCTTCTATTTCTTCCTTTCCATTTTCTCTTGAAGCTAATAAATTAGTTTCCACCTTTATCACTGCAAAGAAATCATTACCAGCTTCAGCAATGACCTTCACTTTGCTAAATCTAATAGTCATCTCAGATGTTATCGTAGTGTGTCGGTCAGCAGTATCTGACACAGTTCATTACTCTCTCCTCAAAATTCTTTCTCTCTTTTTTTAACAAAGCTTCCAAAATATCACTCTCATGTAAATTTTCTCCCACCTTTTTGGTCATTCCTGCTCAAAGTCTATTGCTATTTTTTTTTAATCTCTAACTCAAATGTTGGAATGTTCCTGGAGTTTGTCACTGAAGCTATTCTCTATCCAGTCATAATGATGTTGCCACTTATTGCATGGCTTGGAATACCATACTTTTTTGCTGACAACTCCCAAATTTATATTTTTCACCTCAACTCCCCCATGAATTATAGAACTATATTTTCAAGAGCATTTAGTAATTTAATTGAGGACTGAAATTAACATATCCAAAACTGCTCTATATCTTCCTAAAACTGCTTCCTCTCTGTTTCCCCAACTTTAAAAGCAAAGCCATTTTCACAGTCATTCAAGTTAATAATTACATTGTCCTTGTCTCAACTTTCTCTCAGTTCATAGCTGATTTTATAACAAATCCTATGGCCTCAAATTCCAAAATATATTCAGAATTTTATCACTTCTCCACTCCATCACTGTTACCAACTTGGTTGAAGACACCAGCGTCTCTCATCTGGATTATTTCAATTAGCTATCTACAGGTCTTCCTGTTCCAGTGCTATCATGCTCCTATTCACGACACAGGATCAGAGTAATCCTATTAAAAAATGTAATTTATGTTATGTCACTCCCATACTCAAAACCCTCCAATGAGGGTTCATCTCATTGAACCCTCAGAGAAAAGTCAAAGTCCTTACAGTGATTTTCAAAACCCTAAATGATCTGGGTCCCTAGTACTTCTCTGAATGTGTCAACTCTTGTCCTCCCTTTTACCCTCATTCCCACTGCTCCGTAGCAATTTCTCCTGTTGCCCAGAGATACCACCACCTTTACACATGCTACTTTCCCTACCTGGAGTTTTCCCTTCATTTGCTCACAAAGCTAGTTCCCTCACTTCCTGTAGGTCTTGATTAAGGAATCACTTTCTCAAAAAGATCTTCTTTTACCACTCATTCTAGTATTTAAACCAACAACCCTGTCTCATCACCATTCTCTGCTTTATTTTTTTCTCCTTAGCATATATATTTAACTTAAAACCCCAAATAGCCAAAACCATCTTGTGGAAGAAAAACAAAGCCAGAGTATTCATGTACCCTCATTTCAAAGTATACTGCAAAGTTACTGTAATCAAAACAGTCTACTATTACCACAAAAACAGCCACATAGAGCCATGGAATCAAATAAAGAACTCAGAAACAAACTCATATACGTATGATCAGCTAATATATGAAAAAAAGAGGCCAGAATATGTAATGGGAAAAAGACAGTTTCTTTAATCAGTGATTCTGGGAAAACTGTACATGTAAAAGAATTGAATCATAACATTTTCTCACATTGTACACAAAAATAAATCCAAAATAAAGACTTAAATGTAAGACCTGAAACCATACAATTCTTAGATGAAAACATAGGCAGTACAGTCTTTGACATCAGTCTTTACAATATTTTTGGATATATCTCCTCAGGCAAGGGAAACAAAAGTAAAAATAAAGAAGGGGGATGATGTCATACTAAAAAGCTTTTGCACAGCAAAGAAAATTACCAACAAAAAAAAGTAGCCTACTAAATGGGAGAAGACAGTTACAAACAATATATCCAATAAGGGGTTAATATCTAAAATATAAAAATAACTTATGCAACTCAACATCAAAAGTCAAATAACTCAACTGGAAAAAATGGGCAGGACCTGAATTGATATTTTTCCAAAGAAAACATATAAATGGTCAACAGGCACATGAAAAGATGCTCAACACCAGTAATCATCAGGGAAATACAAATCAAAACCATAATGAGATACTACCTTACACTTAACAAAATGGCTATTATCAAAAAAAAAAAAAGATGATAAATACAAAGTGTGGCTATTACCAAAAGGACAACAAACGAAATATTGGTGATAAGAGGGAGAAAAGAGAATCCTCATGCCATGTTGGTGGGAATGTAAATTGGTGCCACTGCTGTGGAGGACAGTATGGAGGATCATCAAAATGTTAATAATTACTTTAATATTTTACTTTATTTTCCTGTGTAATAGCCAAGCAACATTTTAATATTTCTGACAAGTGGGTAGAGACACAGAACATGAACAAAAGTGCAATAAACATATTTGCTTGTTCCCCCTGGATTAACATATTAACTGTTAACAGGTTATGAGCACTGGTATTAAATATATGGCCATAGCTTTATAACTCTTAAAATACATTAATCTGGACCATTATAGTCCATCTTGTATGTGGAGAGATCCAAGTTTCCCTAATCTTAGGAACTCTTCTTTAGAGATCCTTTAAAAATATGCATAAAACCTTCAATAATTAGCAATAATACTTAAAACTACTTGGAGATTTTTATGAGGAAAACAATTTAACTATTATAATAGTAATAACACAAGTGGCATTATGTGAAATTTAGCTATTACCTAGCAATTTCATTCCCTACATAAGCTGTTTATTGCCAAATTGCCATCAACATCATTAAAAGTATTCAAATTTTATCCAGTTGGCAAATCTGAAGCTAAATTCTACATTTTCTAATTCAAAGCTAAATTATTAATGTACTATTCTATAATGAATGAGGATCTATCACAGACTGCATCCAGAAATTCCATGGTCAGTCTCACTTCTAATGGCATTCTGTGGCAAATAAAAATAACAGATTTATAGAAAGTGCTCAGTATAGTTGAAAAATGCATAAAAAATTGTACAACCATTCATCTCACTTTCTGGGGGGGTTGGTCTTTTTAGGGCCACACCCAGGGCATATGGAAGTTTCCAGGCCAGGGGCCAAATGGGAGCTATAACTGCTGGCCACAGCCACAGCAATGAGGGACCTGAGCCATGTCTTGCACCTACATCAAAACTCATAGCAACACCAGATCCTTAACCCACTGAGCGAGGCCAGGGATCGAATCTGCGTCCTCATGGATACTAGTCGTGTTCGTAACTTCTGAGCCACAATGGGAACTCCCCATATCACTTTATTTTTAACTTTGTTTCACATAAAGTTTGAAGTTTTATCAAGTTGCCTTCTTGGTTGCATAGTATCAACTAAAATTTCTGATATAAATGGTAAAGGCGGGGCACTTATTACCTACTAGACACATTCCCACCGAAATGAGATAAATTTTGCTTTACTTCCCAAAGGAAAAAAAAAAATATTACAGGCACAATTCCAGTTCTTCTTTCTTGCCCATCAATTTATTTTATCACCAGTTAGGGTTAAAGCTAAAATCAAAATTAAGGGCTAGAGGGGTTCTCACTGTGGCATGGTTGGTTACAGATCCGGCTTTGCCACAACTATGGTGTAGATCACAGCTGTGGCTGGGATTTGATCCCTGACCAGAGAACTTCCATATGCCTAGACTGCAGCCAAAATAAATAAATAAATAAATAAGGTCTAGATATCATTTAGGCTTCCATTTCTAAATATTGATATTAAATTGGTTTTAAATCCTAATCATTTGCAAATACTTTAGGCTGGCAGTCTATATACATATCATCAGTGTAAAGCTACACTATTATCATTATTATTGATTGCTAATGTGTAAATAAAGCCAGGTGTTTCTTCTTGTAATGGAGATGGACAGAGAATGCATTTTAGCACTTTAAATCGCTTTGAGCTTTGTTTTCGTTAACCTTACCTAGTAGCATAAACATATTATATATTTCTTAAATTGATTTTTTCTTGAAAAGAACTTTCATATTTCTTTGAAAATCATTTCCCAGCCTATGAAACATTAGCATATACCACATAAAACATAACCTAGACAGTGTCATAACCTATTTAGTCAGCAAGTGAAAATAACTTTTTCTGAATATAATGTTTAAACAGCTGGATTCCAGAGAAAAGGTGAACACTAACTTAGCCTTGAACTGACTAATTCATACTTCATTTTTTGAATTGATTGGCAGGCATTGGCATTTCTTTGAAGAAAAAAATATATTCAATATAATAGTTACTCTTTCAGGAAACCGTGCACTTAAAATGAAAACTAAATAATAATATTTGCTTTGGTGAGTCAAGATTCGATCTTCCTCTGTTTTTCCCAATGACATCATATCACCACTCCCAAAATTAGATTTACAGCCTCAGATTATTAGAATCCAGGATTCATGCAATTTATCTTCTATTGCTATCTCTTCTCCTAAATAAAATTAGTAATAAAATTCTCTTGCTTCTCCTTTAATAATATCTCTTTGATCCATCCCTTCTTTTTATTTTCTGGTTCAGCTACCAATCTCTCCTGCCTTGCAGCACTCTTTAACCTGCAAAATGGACTTTGATACCCTAGGTATAATCATCTTCCTAAACATCAGGTTTATCCTGCTACCACTCTACTCAAAAGCCTTTAATGACTCTTCCTTGCCTTCATTCCTGAAAGTCAGAAGGCATCTCAGTTTTTGAAGATTGGCCTACTTTTGAATCTCTCATGAGCCTCTGAAGAGTTAAGAGGACTTAGAGAGAGTCCTTAAAGGAAGGAGGATGTTTGACTGTTTAGAGCTTAGTCTAAGCTCCAAACTCTAGATTTAAGAAGTAAAGAAAAAGAAAACTTTTTATTTTCCGTGTTATATAATTTAACTTGTCTGGGTCAAAAGTAGATGGACTTCAGGGAAACCTTTTTTGTTGGGAATTAAAAATCCCAGTACTTGGCCTTTATGCTTCTAGGCATAAGACTTGATGGAATTTTAGGGAGAGAAAGAAAGCCCCCAAATCTCTAACTTTTTCCCAAATCCTGTGTTCTATAATATGGTAATTTTGTGAATGTTATGCTCTTATATTTTAACTAGTTAGATCTCAAAATTCTGCATTTCAAAAGATACCTAGGTTATGGAAAAAGAATATAGAAGCTTCATAAACTGACCATTTTCAAGAAGTTTGCATTCTTTTCCAATACACAGGCAACAAAAAAAATAATTTATGATGAAAGAGAATCTTGTTCTAGACTTTGTGGAAGACTACCCTCAGAGCAGAAAGGGAATGGTCTCGGATAGAATGGTTCAGAGGCCTCAAGGAAGAAATATAACCCAACTTGACCCTCAAATAACACCTGGTCTACAGACTGCTGGCAGAAGATGAGCTGGGGCTGTGGCAGTTGGAAAGGATAGACAAGATGAAAGGTACAAACATGTAGGTATCTTTGGAAAACCAGACTAATTAGACAGGTATAGTCATGATTCAGTGTGGTAGGTAATCAATTTGAGAGAAGTAGAGCTAAGACTGGTAATAATAAAGTATTTATATGTGGATTCAATGATAGAGATAGAATGGGAAAGTTTACAAAGAAAAATCGAAAATATAATTCTTGGTGGCAAAAATTTTAAAAAGGGAGGTGTGATCAATGAAATCCTTAAAAAGTGTAGCATTATCCGTCTGAAAAGATTTGTATAAGGGTGAATGAACTGTGTGGTGTTGCAATGTCTTTACCAAGTCTGCAGGGCTTACAACACACATGTAATTAATTTGTCTTAGCGATCTATTCTTGCCAATGTTAATTTTAGACTGTGAACCTAAAGAATAAGGCTTATCCTGTTTAACATGTAATGCATGTAAACTGAGTACACAGAATATTTTTATGCAAAGATGTGTGAATGCTGAAACATGATGAATTTTAAGAATTATTCAGAGAATGTTCACATTTTTAAAGGATATATATATTCCTGTGCCTCAAAAATGCTTATCAAATCTGATTTACCCATAATCATGATTTTGCTGCTAGAGCCAAAATAAAAGTTGGGAAGTAGCAAAGTTGTGAGGCTCTAGAAATACAGTCTAATTATGAGTCAGGACCTGGGTTCTGGGTAGATGGTTAGGCATGAGGATGACTTAAGTGGTATATGGGTCAAATAATTATATCTGTGAAGTTATCAGAAAGGTAATTAAAATATTATAAATGGTTTGACCTGGTCTTACATGTCATCATCACGTCACAGGAAAAAATTAATCAAAGCTTTGTGAAAGAAGAGAGCCAATGAATACCAATCAGATTTTCTGAGTTTGGATTACATCTCCTAGAATTTCTCTATCTGTGTTTCCAATTTCATTTCAAAGTTACCAAACAGGTGTGGGAAAAGAAAATTTTCACATTTCGGAGTCACAACAGCTCTAATATTTAATCTTCAGATGACTACACATTCATTTACGCTTTGTGCATCTTAAGGAAACATATTATGCGGCCACACTAACTTAGTGTTATGCCTTTTATTAGGATATAAACACGACTTTATATGTAACTACTATATTGATTATTTAAAATTTAATTTCCTAAAATTTAGGCAGTATTAATCTATGTAATGCAAATTACATAGCATATAGAGAGTATAATTGCCAAATTAAGTCATTCTAATAGTAGCATATTTCATATAAAAAAGGACAAACTGTACATATGCTTATGTAATAAATCATGTTTTAAAATACCCCTCCCCCATTTAACGAGAAAACTTCTATTGTAAGCCTTAAGGAATAAGCAAGACTTTTAAAAATCGGGTGCTTTATATCTATCTTTACTAGTTTTATTCATTAAACATGTGTACATTGGCAATTATGTGCCAACACTATTCAAAAATAAAAACATTTTTAATGTGCCTGTACAATATTTAACTTTTCCTCCTTCTGGTAACAGTAGTTCAAATATCTTTAAGAATCACCTGTCTCCTATATTTGATAATTGATTTTTGATAACTTTGTTTTCTCAAACTCTAGAAGTCTTAGTTATCAGTCTGTGTTATATTAATTTATTCCATAATTTTACCTCTAGATTTTCCTCATATTATCATTATGAAAAATTGTTATTGTCCATTTATCTGTATTTGTAAATAAAGAGGAAGAAGTCTGTCAGTGGCTTTTAGTAATCGCAGAGATTCAAAAGATTCTATTAATCTAAATTTTAATAGTGAAAGAGAACACTTTGACCTGGTCATATATAGAATGAAACAGACCAGATATATTCATTAGAGGGAAAAATAAAAGGAAAAGCTGGCCTAGATGCTGCCTGTTTAGTTGAGTGAAATCAAATTTAATTCACTAATTCTCACTAAATAGAAAGAGAGCTTAAATGTTTTCAATAATGTTTGTGATGAAAGAAAATGGAAGATTTGGAGAGGTGGAGAAAAAACTGTCAACTATTATTCAAGCTGCAAATAGTTGTCTTCATATCTTTCACTCTCTTCAAGAAACGTTTTTGAAAAGTCCAAATTACTCAAAATCATTCTATCCACCTTGGAAATGATCAAGTTGAGGTCAATTTGCCCAGATCGTGTAACAATCTATAGGAAGTTTGGAAGCTGTCTTTGAGCACAGTAAAAAGGAATCGGGGAAAATGCTGGAATAAGATAGCTATAATTCAAGCCACACATAATGGGAGGAGAACAGTTTCAGAACATTTTGAAAGGTTATTACAGTTTCCTTACATTTAGTCTTTTTGTGATCTCTGACCTCTGCTTTACCCAACATGCTTTTCTTGAGGGCCTGCTAAATGAAGCAGTCTGTCAAAAGCTGGAAGAAGCAAAGACAAATGATAGATATAGCCTGTCCTAATAGAGACTAAAATTGAGGGGAAAAAAAGAGTGCAGGGGAGAAGCTTCTATCCTATTTTCATTCATCCATTGATTAAATATGTAGTTGCTCAATATTCAGAAATGAAGGAAGGAAGACCCATCGTTAAGTTCTGTTTGGTGGGAAGAGAATGATCCTTAAAGGTGTCGATTCAGTCAGGCAGATATGAAGGAACAAGGATACAAAAGCAGCAGCAGTTTGAAGTTTCCTGAGACTATAACAATTATCAGTTGTCTTAAAACTGGAATTGGTGTAAAACTATAGATATGCTTCCCTATTTTAGGGAAAAGAAAATAAATAATTTCATCGAAAATTTCAAATCCATAATTGTCACAAAATTCTCATTTTCCCATTCTCATTTTCATAAATTTCTAGACTGAATAAACATATATTTATTTACATATCCCCAAAAAACCCAATAAAAGAAAATAAATGATTGTGAAAGATTTATAGAAAATAAATGGAGACAAACTGTCAGCATATTAAAAAGGGTTTAAAGCAGATAATTGAAGGGACTGTTTAGACCTGTGGCAGAAGAATTAAGGGGGCAATAAGGGATGCTGGACACCCTTATGTCCAGACCAGTGACCATGGAACATCACCATCATCATGAGACTGAAGGAGAAGAGGAGTGAATATGAAAGAGGAGCCTCTGGGTGGAGAGTAGTTTTTGCCATTGTGGAATTCAGTCCCTGCAAGAATCACCACCAAACATGAGTGTAAAATAATTACTCCTCCCTTTCTCATTGCCTGCCTATATTCCTCATGCCAGCAACCCCCATTGATCAAACCCCCAACCAGAGGCCAGAATATAAGGGAGTCTATGTGATGCAACCAATAGAAATCATCCTGCTGTGTGATCTGAGGATGGAGAGGACCAAAGAGATTAACAAGCACTCAAGGCACAAGACCTCTGCTTCAGCTCTCCTTGATCTGCTATGGTTAACTCGTCATCAGTCCACTTGGCTAGTCTGAAAACTACATTTCCTAGAGTTCCTCTCTGTTTTTGGTGTGTTTCTATTAAGGTGGATCATAAGATAGATTCTCTGGGGGATATCCAGAGCAGAAGTGAGGTAGCAGCCACTTTGTAGCTTACACACTTTGCCACTTCCTGCTGGCTGACCTCATGGCACAAGGCAATGGCCAGGCCTGCATCAAGTCCACATTCCTCTGACTTCTCCTTCAGTTTCTCTGGTTCCTGGGCCAGTTGTGTGTGTTTCATGTCATTAAAAAAGTTTCCCGAAATCTGGGGGACAAACACACTCCTAAGATAATCAGTCAAAAGAACTGACAAAGTGTTGATCTGACCTTGTGAGTCTGAGCTCATGCTTGTCACTTCCAACTTGTTCTTATCTTGTGGCCCCCTTTCCTTCCTGACTGCCTTACCTGTGGATTTCAAGTTCCAGTGTCAAATGCACAGACGAGAAATTTGCAGACACAGCCTTACCAGTTCACACAATTATGTAAGATCAAATTCATGTAACAAATTTTTTTTTTTTTTTGGCTTTTTAGGCCACACCTGTGGCATATGGAAGTTTCCAGACTATGGGTCGAATCAAAGCTACGGCAGCTGGCCTATGCAGAGCCATAGCAACATGGGATACAAGACGCATCTGTGACCTACATCACACCTCACAGCAACGCTGGATCCTGAACCCACTGAGTGAGGCTGGGGATCAAACCCACAGCCTCATGGATCCTAGAGGGTTTGTTAACTTCTGAGCCACAAAGGAACTCCCTAACAAACCTTTTAAAACATGTAATATACATAATCTCCCCATTGCTCTCTTTCTGAATGAACTCTGACTGATATATCCGACATGAGTCTCCAGTAAAGTGCGAAGATAACAAAGTGTGAGCCAATTACATCACAGGACATCCAAAAGAAATCATGAATAAGAGACACCAGGCACCTCTGAAGATAAATGTATTTAGCGGTTTGGTTGAAAAGAGGAGGATTATTTGAACAGATTATATTCTCTGTAACAATACAAAAGCTCATTCCTCAAACATCAGAAGAGAGAAAGAATACTAACTAACTATCTAGAGAAATTGAATGAGAGGTTCTAAGTTGGTGAGTACCAGGCTCAGCTAAGAAGAGAGAAAGAACACAACTGGAAATAGGAAGATTATGTGAAATAATGCATACAGGAAGAGTGAACAATCCCCTCCCAGCCGCTATTTAGACACACTCTGACTGGCATGTGTATAACTGGTCCTCCACTACTAACTTAGGCAGAAGATTTAAGACTCCTTTTTGTTTGTTTGTTTGTTTTTTAGCGACATGCAGAGGTTCCTGGTCTAGGGATCGAAACTGCACCAGAGCAGTAACCTAAACTACAGCAGTAATATTGGATCCTTAACCCTCTAGGCCATCAGGGAACTCCTTAAGACTCCTCTTTGACTGAAATGACCTCTTTGATCAAAAGTGCAGCTATTTACATTTGACCACCCCAAAAAAGGAATGGGCACTTAATTTCTTTCATACTTTGCCCCTAAACGTGAACTGGTATTCAAAGGTCTACAGATTCTGAAGAAACCCTTACATATGACAGGTATACTTTAATTAGGACAAAGGTTTAGATGCATGTCCCAGAGACAAAAGAAAAAATAATTAACAGTGATTTACACAAGAGGGAAGTGAATATTCCCTTAAATAAAAATCAGAACTAATATGACTTGTTCAGAAAATCTGGCAAAATCCAAGGCCCCCGATGTCTGGTACTCACTTTCCATGATGTCAGAATGTGAGTACCAGACATAGGGAGCCTTGAATTTTAATGTCATCATCTACTTTGTGTAAGATGGCCTCTGACCTCACTTCCACCAAACCATTGAAAAGGAGAGAAGAAATAAAGCTCACACATCTTCTCTTTAAGAGCATGTTCCAGAAACTGCGCACATCAAAGTTAGTTATTTGGCCAAATGTGGCTGCAATGGAAGCTGGTGAATTAACTATTCTAGTGTTCATATGCCCTGCTAAAGCTGGGACCCTAAGACTAAAAAAGAAGTAGAAAATGCAAATTGGACAGATCACAGAAAATCTACCAGTTTCCTCTTTTGAGTATTCACTCTTGGTGCAAACCCCTTCTCAAGAGAAGCAGCTCTTATATTCAGTCACGTCAATGCACTCAGAACAAAGTCCAGGATCCCTGTCTCTGTATGATATAAATCCTCTCCTTTAGGTCTAAATATGGCTCCTCATGAGCCAATGGTCCCAAAATAAAAGACAAATCACCAGTTTCTGTAAAGTGAAAATAAAATTACAGAAATCAGATGTGCTGTTTGGAAAGTGGGAGAATAGTTTATACATAGCATTTGCAAATTCCACAAATCGGAATCACAAAAGCATCATTCCTTGTCAGTGGAAGAGGTTTCTTGATTAGTCGATTGAGCAGCAACTTGACTGTAGTTGGCATTGCACTGTGTTCCTTAGAGGCCGCCCTTTTACAGCACTTTTTAAGCCTGTGGAATTTGGGGGTCTGGAGGTTGTTTTAGAGGTGATCTAATGCCAGCTTCTGTAAATCAAGCTTGTGGTTTCTCTGGCAATCTAATTGCCTCTAAAACTTAATAGGAATTAAATCACTTTGCTTCTGATCTATTTTATATTGGAGCGAACACAGACCATATTCTTTCCAAATACAGTTTATAAATTGGATAACTCAGATCTTTTATTTACTGGCCTCTGAATCTTACCCATCACCCCCTCTTGTGAAACAATAGGCTTGAGTGAGAAGTCAGACCCACTTATGTGATCCCTGAGCACATATTACTGGAGAGCAATAAACTTGCTTCAGTTAGTGAAACAGAATCAGGTGGCTGTGTTTTTTTTTTTAAACATTTGAGATCCCAAACTAGCCACTCTCACTCAACTAATATTGCAAGCTGCATGCAGAAAAAACTTTACAAATACGCTTACTTACATTCACCTTCTCTATATAAAAATATTAAGAAACCACACACAACATTATCAATATGTTCTTGATATTATGTAGTCCATTGTTTATCTGTATTTCAATATGTCACAGGCAACCATTCTACTAAGTATGATTCCCTGAGATAAGAAGGATGCCAGCTTTCCAACCTCTAATAGTTGTGTTCTCACTGCCCCACAATTTCCAATAAACAAAAGCCATATATTTTTAGTTCTGTCTCATGAAGATTACTTTCTGATTTTGGAAATATGAAGAGAAATAGCAAAACAAAGAGCTAAAATAATACGGGGAGTTCCTATCGTGGCTCAGTGGCAATGAATCCAACTAGTATCCATGAGGATGCGGGTTCAATCCCTGGCCTTGCTCAGTGGGTAAAAGATCCAGCATTGCCCTGAGCTGTGGTGTAGGTCACAGACATGTCTCAGATCCAGCATTGCTGTGGCTGTGGCTGTAGGCTGGCAGGTGAAGCTGATATTTGAGCCCTGGCCTGGGAACTTCCATATGCCATTGGTGCAGCCCTAAAAAGACAAAAAAATTTTTTAAATAAATAAGTAAGGGTCCAAATTAAGTTTTTGGAAGCGTGACTCAATAATAGAACAGTATATTTGACTTTTTTTTTCAAGTAGAACATTTTATAAACTAGCATACTTCTGCATATAAACTGAGCCCAAATCAGTAGAAGCAACCTGGCTTCAAAGATCAAACTGAAATGCATCTTGAATATGAATTTTGCCCAAACATGTAAGACGAAGTTTAGAGCTAGTGGAATATGGTAACAACCTCTATGGGGTTGTTTCCTGGGGCAAGTTTTGCCTCCCCTCGTAGGAGTCATTTGGTAATGTCCAAAGACTTTTTTTGATCATGACTGGGAGTGAGGAGGTGTTACTGACATCTGGTGCTCAAGACCTAGATTCTGATAAATATCCCATTAAACATAGAACAATTCCCTTTCCCCCACTCCAGCACCTGCAACAAAGTATCATCTAAGCGGAAATGCCAGTAGTGCTGAGGCTGAGAAACTCTGATCTAGGCCACTATATGCAAGAGACTAAACCTATAGGTAGAAGCTACAAAACCATAAACTTGGTACCCCTCATCTCTACATTAACCAAACAGATGACTGACATCTTAGGCAAGTAGAGAACACAAACAGAAGATGTGATTCTGGCAATAGAGTTATTATCATAGAGGTATAGAGAAGTAAAGGCCTTGCTGTAGGCTTTGGGGAATTTACCTTGCTAGCTACCCAAAAGCCTTGTGGACACGCCAATGGATACTGGTCCCAGAATCTTCCAAAGTCTCCATCAACATCAATATCTTAATTGGACAGCCTAGGCGAAAGGCAGTGAATTAGCATAAAACCTTCTCAGTTCATTGTAGAAAAAATTAAAAAAACTTCAAGTATATGCTTCACTGCTATAGTAAGTCAGTTACTTATTAGAGACTGATTACTAAAGTAATAAAGAGAAAGAAAAACAATTATTTTGATGGATAGATGAACTCCAGAGTGTATATACTAATTTAGTTATTTAATTTTCATTACACTTATGAAAAACTAGAATTTAATACTGTGTATATTTCTTTGGGGAGTTTCATTTTTAATTAGATATGACTTGAGCTCACTCTTTTCCCACTGCAGAAATAATGTACAAACTCAGTAGGTGTGTGTATCACATACAAGTAGGTCCCTATAATTGTATAAATAATTTCTAATTCTTCACACATACACCCAGATGGGTTTTCAGTGAAACACAATTAAATAAGACAAAACAAAAGTCCAGGAGAAATTATTACAAGAGAATTTATCTGTTAAATTAATCATTTTCCCCCTAAATTCCAGAGTTTTGTTTCAATTTTGTTTTCAATGATTTTAAATCTTCTTTCACATGAAAAATAAACTTCAAGTTAAAATTTTAAGAAACAATCAATAGGTGATAACCCTAGACGTATTCTACTTCTCCTAAAGTCCTTTTTCAGAGACGAAGAGCAGTCATTGAAAAGAGTAATCTGTTTATCTTAACAGAATCCTGGAGTGATAGTAAAGTGGCCAGCTAGGATTTCCCGGGTGACTCAGAGAGTTAAGGATCCAGCATTGACACACTGTGGCTCCAGTAGCTGCTGCAGTGTGGGTTTGATCCCTGGCCCCAGAACTTCCACATGCCATGGGCACCACCAGGAAAAAAAAAAAAAATTCAGATGTATTCCAAGGATGATGGTAAGTTTTAGAAGCTAAAAGAGTGAGCAAGTAACATGATCCAGTGTGTAGCTGGAAAGATTTGCCTAATATAAACAGAGGCCCTTTTTTTACTATAACTTTTTCCATACAGCTTTCATTGAAAAATATAATTATAAAGAAGATTACACATGTAGAAATCTGAAAAAGGAAACCCAAATATGCATTCTGGGTATCCCTAAATAAGAAAACACATGCAGTTTAAAATAGACATTTAATTATATACCAGAATACATTTTTCTGAAATAAAGAAAAAATTGAATCTGCACTGAGGAGTGGACCAAGGCCAGGAAAACTGATACAAAATCCTGTCTCCAGACATCTTATTGAAGCTGTGGAACTTTGGGGATAAACACTCAGGTAGGCATCCAGACAGTAAGAGAAAGACATCCACAAGAGGGAAAAATGCAGTTGGGTACCAGATATCTCCACAGCAGCATCCATGGTGTGCCACAAGGTAAAAGAAAAATGTCTCCAAAGCTGAGAACACCAACACTTCAGAGAGAGCATGTGAACAAAAAATTTCATGCCCTATGAGTTTGTCCTACAAGTCCAAAGGTAGTGAATAGATATTCTGAAATAGAAAATAACCTAGAGTCCAATGAATAGAACACAGATAAATCCAAAGGAAAAAAGAAGCTAAGGGATCATAAATATTTTTTCAACAAAAAATTAATTCAAATCTTTCAAAACCCTAAAATCAATCAATAAATCATGGTAAAAATAGACTATACAATAAACGAGGAATCTAATTAAATAGAGATCTAAGTCTACATAATTGTGGGGATTATGTTTACACCACCAAATGGATATCTTATAAATCTTGACCTTATAAAAATTACTTAAACCTTCTTCAAAGAATGATCTTTTGGCAGACATTGACATCCAGCTATTAAAAATGAGAAAATCAGCACAAATATTCTTCCTTTCTCCTCTTCCCACTTTATTCTACCTTTTAATTACTTCGCCTTACATTCGTTAAGCCCTTGGAAACACACACACACACACACACACACACACACACACTTCTAAAAAAGAGACCATGACTTTTAGAGGTAATATAGATCATATCTACATTAAGGAAAGGGGATATAGTTCTACACACATTATCCTCTGCTGAGATTTTCTTGCCCAAATCATAGGTAGTGCCTTACATTATTTTGAAGAGTGGTTTCAGTTTCCCCTGATGGTAGAACACCTGCTGATATGTGAATAATAAGGTCCATAACAATTTTGCCAAATAATAGAACCATTTGCCTCAATGACTTTCTTTAGCTACACAGAGAAGAAACCAGGCAAAGCTTACAGGTTAAAGATTCTTTCTGCACTTTGCACTGTCACCTTCCACTCACTTATCTTTATAATCCGAAGGGAGACATTAATTTTTTATTTCCTTGCTATAAAAAAATCAAAGTAGAGCTTTGTTCTTCCAACTACATATACAATGGTATTTAATACTCTTGTAACTTATTTTAAAGTATTAATTTCCAACATGTACTGCCCCACCGGCTATGAAAGGTTATTTCCCTAGACTCTGTTCTGTAAACAATCCAGAAATTTCATCAAACTCATTAACCATTTGTGTTTCTTCTACCTCAGATGCAATAAATTACAACTGGAGTTTCAAATTAGCATGTGAAATATGTGAGTTTAATTAACTTTGTTGCATTGTGAGCAAAAGGTCATATCTTCAAAGAAAATTAGAAAGAAACCCCTTTGAAGCAAAAATGAAGAATTAAGATCTTTGCAGCCTCAAAATGAATCCTAGTGATTTGCTACTACAGACTGCATTTTCTCTAAAGAATATTTAGACTATGTGATTTATTTTTTCTAAAGTCTCTCAGGCACTTAGTACCCATATACTATCTATGTGATATAGTACATGCTGCTTAACAGCTACGTCCTTGTTTGGAAAACACAGTACGTAGCTATCAAATTGATAGAAACTAATGCTGTTGTTAACTTTATTTGTAAATAATTTGATTCTTATTTTACTGGTTTTATCTGTAAAGTTTGACATTGTTTTCATTTGTACCCTCAAATAAACATCTTCAGGAGGGAATTGTCTGAATAACACCAAAAAATATTTTACCCTTAAAATTGCAAAAAATATATATACATGATGGATAGTCAAGTAAGAAAGCCAAATATTCTCAGGAAATATCCAGTGATTGCACAGATTATGTTGCTGTCTCAACTTATAAGTGAAGGTTTTAAGAACAGGCATGTTGTACCTAGGATTCATGGAATAATCAGCATTCTTACTAAGTATATGTTTCCATTTTTAAAAATTATCTTGATTTCTCAACATATGCCTAATTCAATAAAATGACAGTTTAGATTGATTGATTGATTGATAGACAATAGAGAGATAGATAGACTTTTCTGTGAAAATGTAACACCCAATGTATTGAAAATAATACTCAATTATTGCCCATATTAGCTCTTTCAATTTATCTTGCACAAAGATGGCCTTTTGCAATGCAAACACTTAATTGCCATCTCTTCACCCCAACCCTGCTCTGCCCCTGAAACATACATATAAGTATGCAGGAACATCTCCTACCCGAATTTTACGGCAGAATAATCTATTCCTAGAATCAGGAATGTGAAAAGGAGGGCAGGATTAGAAAATAGGACATTTCCTGATTCCTCTTAAACAAGGAAAAACCATTATTTCACTCAAACTGAATTTCCTAAACTCAGTCCCCTAGTTCTTGGTCTATATCAGTTGTCCAGAGACTCAATTTTCATAGTGCCATGAGTCATTTAAAATAAATTCAGAGCCTGATATAACGAATATTTAATTTTGTAAGGTAAGAATAACTTTAAAATTCATGAATTGATTTAAAATAGGACACTTTATTCCATCAACAGAGGATTGGATGAAGAAGATAAAGTACATATATACAATAGAATATCACTTGGCCATGGAAAGGAACAAAATAATGACATTTACAGCAACATGGATAAACCTAAAGATTATCAGATTAAGTGAAGTAAGCCAGACAGAGAAAGACAAATATCATGTGAGACCACTAATATATGGAATCTAATTTTTTAAAATATACAAAATAACTTATTCCCAAGACAGAAACAGGACTCAAAGATTTTGAAACCAAACTTAAGGTTACCAAAGAGGAAATGTGGCGGAGGGAGTGGGTTGCGAGGTTGGGATTGGCATGTACACACCACTATATGCAAAGTCAATCAGTAACAAGGACTTACTATGTAACTAGGAGAAATCTATTCAATACTCTATGATAGCCTACATGGGGGAAGAATCTGAAAAAGGATGCATATATTTATGTATACATGTATACATATTTGATTCACTATATATATATTGAATATATATATATATTTGATTCAAATATATATATATATATATATATATATATAATTCACTTTGCTGTATACCTGAAACTAACACAATATTATAGGTCACCTATACTCCTATAAAATTTATATTAAAAAAAGATAGGGAGTTCCCATTGTGGCTCAGTGGGTTAAGAACCCGACTAGTATTCATAAGGATGCAGGTTTAATCCCTGGCCTCATTTAGTGGATTAAGGAACTGGTGTTGCTATGGCTGTGGTGTAGACAGGCAGCTGCAGCTCCAATTCTACTCCTAGTCTGGAAACATCCACATACCGTGGGTGTGGCTCTAAAAAGAAAAAATAAGACAAGACATTTTAACTCCAAAACTGTAGAAGGGACAAAATTTCACATGGAAAAGAATGGCTTATAATTTTACATCAGCATGTTTCTCATATGATATTCAATTTTTCTTGCTATATTTTAGACCTTTGAAAGTTGATCATAGATGAAATCTACCCATAGTGTGGCATTAGGATTCTTTGTTTTATTCCACATTGCTTTACATACCCTGTATTCTTTGTATAGACATTTTGAAATATATTTTACTTAGTATCTTTATTCTGCTTTGCATTACTCACAAGATCTTATCAGATATTCACACAGAGTGTTTAGTCAATACACATCTGTAGGATGAAAGAGTTAAATAATGACATTTATTTATCTGTGTATTCATTTATTTATACAACACCAGATCCAAATGACTAGTGGATCACATCAATTAGACTTATGCATGGATAATTAGACTTGAAGATAGATAACTAACATTCATTCTTAAACCAGAAAAAAATTTAAAATTCTCATATCATCACATAAAACTTACACAACTCACACAACTCTTTATTTACCATGACCAATAACCAAATTTTAAATAACCACGTTTATGGAGTTCCCGTCATGGCTCAGTGGAAACGAGTCCAACCAGGAACCATGAGGTTGTGGGTTGAATCCCTGGCCTCACTCAGTGGGCTAAGGATCTGGCGTTGCTGTGAATTGTGGTATAGGTCACAAATGTGGCTCGGACTGGCGTTGCTGTGGCTGTGGTGTAGGCCAGGAGCTACAGCTCCAATTGGACCCCTAGGCTGGGAACCTCTATACGCCGCGGGTGCGGCCCTAAAAATAAAATAAAATAAAATAACCACATTTACTTATTGTGTAGGTTTACCCATGAATTATTTCTGTATCATTTCATCTTTATGTTAGTACTTTAGGACCGAAGGTAGAAAAATATTTAAATGTAGTATGTTTACTTTCTAATTTTCCTTATATGTTTTTACCATTGTTCCACTGCCTGAATCAGTGTAGCACAGACTATCAATGATAACTGCATAAGCATCCTCCTCCTTTCTTCTGTTTAGCAAATTTGTTGAATTGCTCAACATCTTTGCATCCATGAACTCAAGGAATCAGTCCTTTAATTAATCCAAGACAAAAACAATATTTTCCTCATTGCTTGTGTTTGATTTAGGTATGTATGCAAAACATTTCTGGAAAATAAGACTTGAGGTGATAAAGGTTTTCTTTGCTCTTAAAAAAGTGACGATTACAAATATATGCCCTGTGGACATTGCTGTGTGAAGAAATCATGTGGCCATTACCATTTGGCAGGAGATCCTGAGTCCAACTCTCAGAGAATCAAATAGAAAGGAAAGACCAAAAGCTTTGGGCTTTTATTTTATTATTTTTCATTAACATACAGTAGATTTACTGTGTTGTGTCAATTTCTGCCATAGAGCATAGGGACCCAATCATACATATATATACATTCTTTTTCTCATACGATCTTCCATCATGTTCTACCCCAAGAGATTGGACATAGTTCCCTGTGCACAGTAGGACCCCACTGGCTTTTAATGACATTGTTGGACTTCCGAAGCAAATTGGAAACTTTTCCAGACTTCCTGTTCTCTGAGTTGAAGTGGCCCCTTATGTTTGAGCCACATTGGCTATGTTTCTGTTCCTTGAGATATGAAGCAGTCTATGACATCTCTGTAACACAAGTAAGAAAACCAAGACTCAGAGCGACTATGTGGCTGGCCTAAAATTATTCGGTGGGTGAGTGGTAGAAGTGTGGCTAGAATACAAATTCCTAGTTCCATTCTCTTTCTAGAGCATTGTGAAGTCTCTTCCTCAAGAACTGATTGATTGCACAAACCATTATTAACAACGTGTCATATGAAGGCACAGTGTATACAGTAAATAATTTTATGTAATTATGAGCACATATGCATGTTATGTTGAATCATATGAAACTACCATTCTTTGCACCAAAAACTGTTCAGATATTGAAAATTTCATGTGGTTCAGCCTAACAGTTTTCTTGAATCTCTATTGCTAATGTAGAACAGATATATCCAATTACTGTATATTAAATGCTCTTTATTTTGTTTCTTAAGTTTGCTACTTAAAGTTTACATGGAATTTCCTTTATTTTTCAGTAAATTAACTCTATCAGCCTTCTTTTGAAGGTAAATTCTAGTTTGTCTAGAGTGGGTTGAAAAGTTTATGAGCATCTCCCTCCATGACAATATTGTAAAATTTTAAGCATCTAAAAGACATACTCATTTTTTTAAAATGAATTCTTAACAGGGCTCAGTCAGAAACTGCAGTATGCTTCAGAAGATAAAGCTACATGCGTATAGTAATATGATGTAAATAAACCATAACAATATGATGATGTAACAAAAGTGAGGAGACATATATTTTCCATTAAAGAATGCTGCCACATGTTTTCGCAAGAGAAATATAAGCAGCTATTTTTTTCAGTGTTATAATTTGTTGTCATTTAAAATGGTATTTTATTACTTACTAATGGTTTTAAGACAACCATTTGGGATATTATTAAATCCTTTCTCCCCAGGTTGACTCCCACTGATTTTAGGAAAGTTTTATATATAGAACTCAAGAGTTGATTGGATTACCTTTTGGGGTTATTTTAAGTGGTATGAGAATATAGAACTGAGAAGAGGAATTCAACTTTTGTGTTAAGCTGTCCACAAGTACTTTCTGCTTACTTCCAAGAATTTATTTTCTACCAATTGTACAATAGCGGCCTACAAAAACTAAGATTGTTTACTTTCCAAAAGTTTAAACACTGCTTTAAATGCATAGAGTTCTCCACAAAAATGAGATTAGCAGCTTCAGTATTGCGGTATAGCAATAATATAAAAATTAGTATAGAAATCCATAATGCTTTCATTTCCAGAACTAATTTTTGGTAAGCTCTTGTTTATATAGATATTAAACAAATGCATTATTCACATTTTATAATGATTTTCTAGAGAAAAAAGACATTTTTTAATTATCATATGGAAGTGGTGTAATAAATGAGTATAATTTTTATTAACAGAAAGTTAATTTTCATAAAACAAATGCTCATTGAATTATTGAATATGATAATATCTACATGCCTATTCCTGTTTGTCATATTCTGTGCCTTTTGGCGACATCAGAATTATAACAATTTGATTTATGCATTAAATTTAATGCATAATATGACAACATACAGATATGTATGCCTTATAATGTATAATTTAAACATGATTGCTATATATTTCACCCATTCTTTCATGGCTTTACCGATTTTCTCATGCAGCCAGAAATCACGATTAAAATGCAGGTTGCCAGATATGAATGTCTGTTTGAATTAATGAATATTTTCATAAAAATACTCCAACTATGAATGTTTTAAAAACCTTGTCATAACATTCACCAAACTTACACATGACAGAAAGCATGTGTTACTGCATTTTCATCTTAAATATTTGATGATTGCCTCTTTAAATCCAAGATTCATAACCCAAAGGCTTTCATTTTCCTACACCATGTGTAATTCAAGAGACATTTATTAGTACAGCTTTCTTTTTATGCATCAACAAAACATGTGAAGAAAAGCAATATATGTGAACTTCCCAGAATTTTAGACATATTTTAAAGTATTAATTATACATAACAATATTTTATAATATGTATATACTCTTTATATTCTTTCTCTCCCTCCCAATGGGATAAAGATAGAATTTACAATAAATATGATTCTGGTTAAACATTAAAAACTACAATACAACTGGAATCTCTTTCAAGTTACATTTAAAATGTGTAAACATTTCCTAACCTATCCACATTTTCGGGAAATGATTACAGTGCACAGCTGCAATTTATGTGGTTCTAAAAAAAATACCAATGCTCTTCTAATAAATTCTTAAAAATAAAGTTAATTTTTAAATTACATATTAAAATTTAACCTAAGTAAATAAAGGTACTAGATCCAGTACAGTCATCGTTATTAGTTAAGAAGGAAACGACCACAATTGTAAGAGCAATTCCATACTAGGTCACCCCTGAACATTGTCCATTGATGGGTCACTCTCAGTTGACCTTGGGTGTGCAGCAAGGTAGTTCACCATGGTAACCTTGATCTTGATGCTTTCCATACAGTAAATCATTTCAGTCTCTTCATGTAATTCTTTTATTGGCTGTGCAATTGAAATGTCATGCTTCACGAACAGAGAAGCTGGTAATTTCTTATGGGTGATTAAACCACCTTTCTAATGTCTGAGCATGGATAAAGTTGTATGAAACTATTTTAATACTCAGTTCATCATAATCTTTCCTCTGTGTTTTTAAAATATCCTAGTAAACCCAGCATATTTACTCTAACATATTTTCTTAATCTTTAAATACTTACCATCTACAAGTGTAGCAAATATCTGGTATTATTTGATAAGTTCTATGATAGTGTTTCTACCTGCAATTTCTGTCTTTCTAGAGGAAAAAATGTGTCTGTGTATTTATGTTTATATATAAAACAAAGCTCTTTAAATCATACTGAAATTTCCAAAAGCAGGCAAGTTTTAAAAGGACATTTTAGGCCTTAAGCCAAAACTGACATTCCACCTTTAATTATGTGAAAATCAAAAGAATGTATTTTAATGACAAATTATGAGAAAATCATGAAAAACATACTTTCTTTAAAAAGCGGTTACAAAATTGCTTTTTCCTTTATGAACTGTTAATGTCACTATCTCTAGACAATCATTCCCTTATGCTTTTATAATAAAACTCTGCTTTGTTGAAGCTCATTCTATTTTACTATATTACTCTCACAATCACATCTGTCAGGACACCAGCCACCCTCCACCCCTCCCAACCCTTGCACCACAACTTGGCCCTCATATTTGTTAAAATCTTGGCACTTAACTCACAATTTCTTTATCCATAACAATTTCTGCCATCACTCTAGGAGATTTTACAAGCCACATGGACAACTTATCCCCAAATCTGGCCTCTCAAGTCCTTCAAATCCTCATCACAAATAACCCTCTCTTTGGTCGTTTACTTTTCTAAACATACACTTGACCTTGTCACCTCTAAAACTCTTCCAACCTTAATATTGGTATTTTAAGAATTCTGCTCTCTGGAGTTCCCACTTTGGCACCACAGGTTAAGAACCCAACTGCAGCGGCTCAGGCCACTGCAGAGGTGTGGGTTCTTCCCCCGGCCCAGGACAGTCAGTTAAAGGATCTGGTGTTGCTACAGTTGCAGTGCAGCTGTGGCTTGGATTCAATATCTATTGCTTGGTTGTGGCCATAAAAATAAAATAACTAAAAAGAATTCTGTTCGCTGATCACTACCAGTTTTTCTTTTATTATTTCTAATTATTATTTACCTACACTCACTATAACCCTAGAACTTTACAAGTGAAAAGTTCAATTTTTTGATCCTCTAGTATCTATAATTAATCCCTCTATAACTTCACCTCCTCCTTACTAAGTTAAAATCAGATGGAACATCATTCTAACCACTATATTGATAATACTCTTCTCCTCTGTCTTTGCCTTTTACCTATTTGAAAGACCCCAATTTCAGTGGTCCTTATTGTCATCTTCCTCCAGCCCTAACATTAGGTATCTGAGTCCTGCTAGAGAAAAACAAATAGGGAGTAGTGACATTGCTACATAAATTAATAAAGCACAAATCTAAATAGACAAATGAACGGAGCTTTAAGGGTACAATGTGAAACACAGCATGACATACTAACAAAATTTAAGGGGTGGTATAACTCCACCTCTGTACACTAGCATGGGGACAAGCCCTGCAAAGGGAAGAAAAGCTCAGGTCCTTGGTTGCTGGCAGGATCTCCCCTTGACTTCAGACGTAAGGCACTCCAAGGAGTCTGCCAGTTTACAAAAGTCACTAACTTCAGGACCAACAGTAACTGGATTGGAAAGAACTGATTCAAGATTATGGGGGGTGCAGTCTGAAAATGGCTAAGTTAGCTGGGGGCTGTTGCAGCTCAAGTCCAGGACTGGTAGATAGAATAGTTCATGGATTATGAAGTTGCTGGTTTCCAAACAAGTTCCTAAGATGCTCTTCCCAAACAGAGAATAAACCACAAATCTCAATGGAATACTAATACCTCCTGCGTAGCTATTCATTCATCAAGTCACTTTCCTGTTCTCCACCCAAAGGTTTCAAACCTTCTGCCTTGTCCTCAAACCACCAGCACTCATGGAAACCTCATTCTCAGCAGATTGCTTCACCTTCTGCAATGCAGAGTATAAATAGACACAATGGGAGGAAATCTCCCTGTCATCACCTGTGAACTTGCCTGCATTTGTCCCATTATTCCCTTGCTTAAGTGAGGGGTTTCCTTCTGCTGATGTTAGATCCATTTTCCTCTTATTCCCTCTGATACATAGGTATCAATTACCCTTTCTCTAACGTTGGCAAGTTCTCTTTCTAGAACAGCATTCCCACTCCTAAATTTGTAAACTCGTAACCCTCTAGATTTCGGAAAATGTTTCTTCTTCACTGAAGGCTTACCACTTGCTCCAAAATACATCAAAGTCCCCTATTTTTCAGTCTTATTTGCCATCAGTGGTATTTCTTATTTTCCCGAATTTTAATTGACTTCTTTATCCCAATTTGGAATTCTACTAATTTAAGTAACTCTTGAATTAATATCTACCCTCCAATACTATCAGCATTACAAAGTCACCATTAGGGCATATAGTAAGAGCTCAATAAATCTGTGATAGTTAATGAATAACAGTAGAAGAAAACACTTACATGGTATTGCTAATTGCCACACACTATATTTATAAATTCATTTAACATGCAACCCAATCATCATTTTATAGATGAAAAGCTTTGGCTCCAGAGATTATGACCTAACAACTACACTTAACTGTTCATGAATGGATAAAGTGAATTAATTAGAGCATGCCTACCCAAAAGGCAAAATATTAGAGTACAACTGTAATGAGAGTTAGTCCATATTTTTTTATGATATGCAATATAACTATGAAGCAGCAAAGCTGAAGTATATGAGAAGTTAAGGACTTTTTCAATCTTTTGGCATTTTGAATTCAAGTGTGAAAAGGGTTACACAATTTCATATTCATCTTGGGTGGTTTAATTTCCTTCTGATTTTTTTTTGGCAGAATAACAACATTCTAAGGCAAGGTTAATATTAATGGTAAATAGAGAAGGAAGATACTGAAAATAATAATATAAGACATTGGCCTGTTTGGGAGAATTATAGGCAATTACCTTTGGTCTACATGAGTCCTCAAGGTTGGAGCAGATGGGTATGCTCAAAAGAGACATAGGTGTGCTGAGGGCTACTCTGCCCATTGAAATAGAAAGAAAATACTGAAAAGGGAGAATATCATAATGGTGGAGGCAGACATGTAGAGGGAATGGTTACAGAGAAAGAGAAAATTCAGTTAAATAATATCCCTCGTCCAGTCCTAGTTTTGCCCTACTAAATTCCTTAGAGCTGAATCTACATAGCCTTCAAAACAGAGGAAAGAATCGCACTCATTATGTTTCATTTTTTAGCAACGTTCTATAAAGTATTGAAGACCTGAATATAATATCTGATTCAATAATCAAGAGAAGAGGAAGCAATTTTCAACAAAGCCATCCTCCATGGGAAAAGAAACACACTTGAGAGACTATAAGAAGGCTTTCAACTCAGTGGGAAGGGAATGTGAAAGCACTTCATTGAAGCTCATTGTAGCTTGTGCACAGTTTGCCTGCCAAGAAATGCTCATTCAATATAGGGAAATAAATTCCCATTCACTAATAAACACAGTCAAATGCAAAGTTCCTTTACAAAGTCAAAGTCTATAAATATCTCATAAGTGGTTTATGTCTTAACGTAGTCCCCCAAATTATATTTTCTCACAAGACTTTTTTAGGTATTCTTTTCTTTGACTTCAATTGTTCACAGTAAAATTTTGTGTTCCTTAAATTATTCCCATTTCCATGGGAGAAATTCGTAATTCTCCATCCACGGGGATCATGCAGTAGGGAGATCTTTAATTCTTCAGGTTTTGTACATATGGATAAACAGAAAGCAATATCAATTACTAGTACTGTTAACCATCAGCACCCAATCCCCCCTGTCAGCCAAGGCTCAAGTGTCATCTCTTGACCTGAACATTGACCCAGGAGTCAGGAAAATCGCCCTGGGGTTGTATTTTCCAATAATGCGTTGGAGACCTATGACAAGCTCCCAGCTAAGTAGTAAAACACTTCTTAACTCACAGGACCATCAAACAGGATTAAGTGCTTTGAAATCCATGAATAACAGGTGCTCTAAGGACTGAAGAGCTCACCAGGTCGCCTCTTTCCCTCCGGGTCACTCACATCCTTGCTCTTCATGTTAGGAGAATATTGATGAGAAGGGAGACAGAAGATGCTCATGGCAACAAAGAGTGATGTAGGGGAAGCCTATCAAGTTCTCATATACAAATTTTATGCTGTGATACTAAATATTCTGTAATGATTTTTTAAAACATGGACATGTATATATATACATATAAACATATACATATATATATATATGACTGTGTCACTTTGTTCTGCTGCAGAAATTATCACAACCTGGTAAATTAACTATACTTCGTACAACTTAAAAAAATAAAATATTGATTCATTTTATCATTTGCTGCAATTTTCAAAATCCTGAGATTCTCATCGAATGATAAAATTTGTTTTTTGGTTTTTTTTTCTCTTTTTGCTATTTTTTTGGGCCGCTCCCACGGCATATGGAGGTTCCCAGGCCAGGGGTCCAATCGGAGCTGTAGCCACCGGCCTACGCCAGAGCCACAGCAACTCGGGATCCGAGCCGCGTCTGCAACCTACACCACAGCTCACGGCAACGCCGGATCATCAACCCACTGAGCAAGGGCAGGGACCGAACCCGCAACCTCATGGTTCCTAGTCGGATTTGTTAACCACTGCGCCACGATGGGAACTCCAAAATTTGGTTTTACAGACAGTTACTTATTTGCGTTCACATTAAAATTGCTCCTAATAACATGTTATTAGTCAATTATAGGAAGATGTTTTTAAAAAATAGTGTAAGTATTGCCTAATATAGACACTTCACTTTATAGTATAAGGGAAGTATAAGTATTATCATCTAATAAGATAACAGTACATCCAAATAAAGATTTCAAAATATGGAAGATGATCTAAATATAGCATTTCAATGAGGAAAAAAGATCTATTTGGAACTCAGCAAATGGACATCAGTTAACAGAAGTTCACTGATTTATGAAATTCAATTCTTTAAAAATCCATAAAAAGTTATTTGGAAATAGTCTATTTTTTTAATTTAAGAAAGACTATCAAAAACTCCTTTGTAATAAAACACGGTAGTAAAATATGATTTGATTTGAAAAAGTTACTTCACTAATTTTAAAAATCCATGCTTATTTAGCATTTTAAAACACTGTATGCCTACACTGTAGTCTATCATCTCTCTAGATGTCCAGTCTACTAAACCAGTGACCTTCAAAATGTTTTACTTTTGGCTGTGCCCATGGCATGTGGAACTTCACAGGCCAAGGATCAAACCCACATCACAGCAGTGACCCAAGCCACTGCAGTGACAAGGATGGATCCTTAACCTGTTGCACCACAAGGGAATTCATAAAATGTATTTTTTTAATCCTTAGAATTCTTTTATAATGAATTTTTATTCCCCTCACCCTTTTTCCATGATAATCAGAAGAACATTCTAAAGCTCTATTTCAAAGCCTCTGAGCTACAGGTTGTCTCTGCTGGGCTGTCCACCACTCCTACTGACCTGGGTTTTGGCAAGACAATGTTTCATTACCCATTTTCCTCGTACACATCACAACATAGAAGGAAAAAAATGAAACTGTGATGTAGCAAAATGGGGTTTTTACTGTTAACTTATCTTTCCTTAAAATCTATAAAGAATGTAATATAGTAAAATAGTTTGCATATCGTTAGATTTTTTTTTGAACATGTCAAAAAGGCACAGCGAACCTTTGCAAAAAAAAAAAAAAAAAAAGAAGACATATTGACCTTTCTATCTCATTATAAATTTAATGTGTATTATTTGTAGGAGGGAAAATACAAGGGCAGAAACCACCTACGAAAAATATCTAAATGTGGGGATAAATGTCTCTAAATGTTAGTCAAACTAATTTACATATTTTTCTCTAAATTTAGCTGAAGGGAAAAGTATATAATTCCAACTTGGCCTTGAAGCACACATATAATGTACAATGGACAGCAAAATCAAGTAAGAAATTCTGACCTAAAGGGAATAGAAAGGCAGTACCAGTCAGCCAGCAAGACGGAGAATGCTGGGGCAAACTACCAGCTACAGGTAGCACAAATCTCTATAATGTTGACATTCCTTCTCTCTGAATATCACCTGGATTCCAGCCAACCCCTAATGTCAGTCAAATGTGGTCTTTATTCTCTACTCCTAAAATTGTAGAAAAGAAAGAAGAAAGGTCAGGTTTAGGAGTTCCTCCCATCATGATGCAACAGAAACGAATCTGACTAGGAACCATGAGGTTGCAGGTTCGATCCCTGGCCTTGCTCAGTGGGTAAAGGATCTGGCATTGCCTTGAACTGTGGTGTAGGTCACAGATGCGGCTCAGATCTGGCATTGCTGTGGCCGTAGCTTTGATTAGACCCCTAGCCTGGGAACAGCCATATGCCGCAGGTGTGGCCCTAAAAAGCCAAAAAAAAAAAAAGAAAAGAAAGAAAGAAAGGTAAGGTTTATTTTGCATCTCCACCAAATCCTTTACAATAATGACAACTGAAAATTTTGGAGATAGAGTTTATAGAACAAATATTTTTTACTGCATCCAATGAATGTTTGAAAAGTGTTAAGTGCTTTGATGAGCTAGTAGGTAACTGTGAAAATCAGTCTTTTCAAATGCTAGCCAAACCGATTTACATATTTTTCTCAGAATATACCTAAAATAATGTATCTTCATTCAGTTGGCTGGAAGACTCAGATAAAATGTGCAATGTGCTGGAAGAATAATTGAGAATTCAGTGCCAGTTAACCAAAAGGAAAAAAATTCCATAAAATATCAAGGTACTCTTGCCTTATTTTGAACAGAATCATTTACTTTACTTGCTGTTCATATTTTGTTTTCTTGATAAAGCCCTTGAATGTTTTTGTAACTGCTGTTTGTTTGTTAATTGCATAATTATGTTCCATTGCCTTATTATAATTTAATAAACTTTGTTTATGACTGAAAGAATGAACTCATCTTTACCAAACATTTATTAAGAATGCCTCAGCAGTACCCATTATAGTACCCCTCACAGGCATATTTATATTTATATATTTTTTAATTTTATTGGAGTATAGTTGACTTACAAAGTTGTAGTTTCAGGTGCACAACAGAGTAAATCAATTATACATACAGATATATCCATTCCTTTTCAGATTCTTTTCCCTTATAGGTTATTACACATTACTAAGTAGATTTCTCTGTGCTATACAGTAGGACTTTGGTACCTGTTTATTTTATATCTAGTAGCAGGTATATATCAACCCAACCTCCTAATTTATGCCTCCTCCACCCACATTTCTCCTTTGGTAACCATAAATTTGGTTTCGAAATCTTTGAGTCTGTTTTCTTTTTTTTTTTTTTTTGGTCTTTTTTTGCCTTTTCTAGGGCCGCTCCCTCGGCATATGGAGGTTCCCAGGTTAGGGGTTGAATCAGAGCTGTAGCCACCGGCCTACACCAGAGCCACAGCAACGCAGGATCCAAACCCCGTCTGCAACCTACACCACAGGTCACAGCAACCCCAGATCCTTAACCCACTGAGCAAGGCCAGGGATCGAACCTGCAACCTCATGGTTCCTAGTCGTATTCATTAACCACTGAGCCACGACGGGAACGCCCCTGTTTTTGTATTGTAAGTTCTTTTGTATCATTTTTAAATTAGATTCCATATATTGGTAATCACATACGTATTTGTCTGCCTGACTTACTTCACCTATTTTGTTTTGTGCAATGTAGCCTTTCTACAAAGCATTTTGGCAGGTTATAAATTCCTTCCTCCAACTTTTTCCCACCTCCTGCAGACAAAACCATTGCTGCCAAATGGATCTGTCAGTGGTGCACTTTTGGTCCTATCGCTCCTCTCTCAAAGTCACTTACTTGCTCCCCACTGCCAGCCTGCTCAGCTAATGCTAGAATTGTCACTGTGCTGATTACTTGGAACATATATTTCTTTCATCTTTATAACAATTCCAGGAGGATATACCATGAAGATCGCATTTTATAGAATATGCATAATTTGCCCAAAGTCATACAGCCAGTAAATGGCAGAAAGGATTCCTAGCCAGGACTAGCAGACTCCAAAGTCTGTGTATGTAACTACCACTCCAATGCTTTTTCAACATGCCAGTACCTACTTCTCTAAATCTATCTCCCAAAATGCCTTTATATAAGCCGTATACTCCAGCAAGATTGATTTATCTGTTGCATAACATACCCCAGGACTATGTCAGGTGCCTCTCAGCTAACGTTCCTAGATTCCATAGAATAGTATTCATGACTAGAAAATGCCATCATGGTAAGTCTTGGAAAACGCTCCCAATCATCCTATTATTTACATTGTACCAGTTATTTATAAATGGGAAAAGAAAATTTTCTTCTTGACAGATACTTTCATCTTTTTTGTAACTTTTTAAAATAGAAGTATAGGTGATTTAGAGATTCAGTGATATATATGCATATACACATATATGTGTGTGTGTATGTGTATAAACTGAAGTTATTTTTTGTTTTGTTCAACATTATAGAGCTTCTCCAAGAAAGAGCTATTTTCTGGGAATATTTATTTAGCATTTTTCTGCTGCTGGCAGTGTTATGTTATGTAGACAACATAATAAGAGGATATTAATCAGAAAAGTAAATATTTTAGAGATTGTGTTTAAGGTATTTTTTTTTAATTTGTTTGGTTTATTTTGTTTTTGTTTTGTTTTGTTTTGCTTTTTGGGGCCACACCTGTGGCATATGGAAGTTTCCAGGCTAGGGGTCGAATTGGAGCTACAGCTGCTGGCCTACACCACAGCCACAACAACGTGGGATCTGAGCCACATCTGTGACCTACACCACAGCTCATGGCAATGCCTGATCCCCACCCACTGAGCAAGACCAGGAATGGAACCCACATTCTCATGGATACTAGTTGGATTTATTTCCACTGAGCCATATCAGGAACTCCCAGCCCATCACAGGTTTTGATCTGAATTTACCTCTAGATAAAGAAATACAGTGCTGTTTATATCAAAATGATTCAAGTTAAATATTACAAATTTGGACAAATTGTGACCTGATGTCATATTTGTAAGTATTAACACTGTCATTTGTTAAAGAACTCAAAATTTAGGGAGAAGTAACTCCAAACACCATGGTACAAAATATTTAGAAATTGAGTAATATTCTTTTTATTTATCTATTTATTTATTTTTGTATTTTCAGGGCCGCATTTGCGGCTTATGGAAGTTCCCAGGCTGGGGGTCAAATCAGAGCTGTAGCTGCCAGCCTAAGCTACAGCCACAGCAACACCAGATCCAAGCTGCATCTGCAACCTACACCATAGCTCACAGCAATGCCAGATCCTTAACCCACTGAGCAAGGCCAGGGATCTAATTCGAGTCCTCATGGATATTAGTTGGATTTGTTACCTCTGAGCCACAAGGGGAAACAAAAACTGAGTAATATTCTTTTAAAACCCTATTTAAAACTAACTACAAATCAAAGAATATGTTTGAGTGAATCCCACCTGAGAAAACAGTGCTCCTGGGTCTTATCTTTGCTCTAAAAAATAAATATATTGGAGTTCCTGTCGTGGTGCAGCAGAAACAAATCCAACTAGGAACCAAAGAGGTTATAGGTTCAATCCCTGGCCTCACTCAGTGGGTTAAGGATCTGGTGTTGCCATGAGCTGAGGTGTAAGTTGAAGATGTGGCTCAGATCGGGCATGTCTGTGGCTGCGGTGTAGGCCAGCAGCTGAAGCTCTGATTCAACCCCTAGCCTGGGAACCTCCATATGCTGCAGGTGTGGCCCTCAAAAAACAAAAGACAAAAAATAATAATAATAATGACATTAGCTAGAATTTATTGTGTGCCTACTGTGTGCTCCATTTATATGAATTATCTCAACATTAATCCTTATAACATTTCCTATAAGAGGTATTATTGCAATTATTATTGTGTCACATGTAACTGTTAGTATACCTATTTTACAGATGAATACACTTAGAAGGAGTGACAAAACTAGTAAGAGCTGAGATACAAACTTGGATATCCTGGATGTGGAGCCTATGCCCTTAACACAACATTGGAATGACCACCCTATTCTGCTTGTGCTTTGAATTGCATGGCCTTATCCAAAAGCATCAGGCATGAGATGATGGCTCAATTTCTTCATCATTTCAGTTTGAAGAAAGGCCATTATGTAAATCCTTTCATTAGTTGTCATGTAGCTTCTGGAACAAATTCAGTGTTTAAGGAAAAAAAAATTCTCTCATAACTCTGGAGGCTGGAAATTCAAAATCAGTATCACTGGTCAGAAATCAAGGTGTCATCAAGGCCACACTTGGGGAGAGTATGTTCTTGATTTCTTCCAGCTTCTAATGGCTGCTAACATTCCTTGGCTTGTGGCTGCAACACTCCAATCTTCAAGGTCATAATTTCAAATCTTTCTTAGTTCCATCTTTGCATCACCTTCCCTTCTGCTGTCTCCCTCTGCCTATTTCTTGTCAGGGAACTTATGCTTGTATTCAGGACCCACCCGGTAATTCAGGACAACTTCCTCATCTCAAGATTTTTGCCAGGACTTCCCACTGTGACACAGCAGAAATGAATCCAACTAGGAAACATGAGGTTCAATCCCTGGCCTCCCACATTGGGTTAAGGATCCAGCATTATAGTGAGCTGTGGTGTAGGTCATAGACATGGCTAGGATCTGGAGTTGCTGGGGCTGTGGCATAGGCTGGCAGCTCTAGCTATGATTAGACCCCTAGCCTGGGCACCTAAAAAAAAATGTTTCCAAATAAGATAATATTTACAGATTTCAGGGATTAGGACTTGGTATCTTTGGGACCATTATTCAGACTAATACACTACCCACTATAAATGCAATACCACCGTATGAGAGATCCATATGGCTGAAAAACAAAGTACCAAGGAAATTTGTCCATTAAGAAAGTTTAAGGATCTCTTGTAATGACAGTGTTCCTTCAGTAGTTTGTCCCATGCTTTCCAAGTCTGCATTTACATATCCTATGACTAAACCTAAAGCAAATTACAATACCTATTATTTGTTTGGATGACCGAATCATCAATGAGACATTAACTAACAATAGTCACATTTTTCATGGTGTTGTGTAAGTAGAGTGAGATTTCCAAGTAAAATTGTGACATGAAAACCAGGTCATTTGCAACAAGGTGAATGGATCTCAAGGACCTTATGCTACATGAAATAAGTCAGGCAGAGAGAAAGAGAAAGTCAAATACTATACGATCTCACTTATATGTGGAATCTTTAACGAAACAAAACAAACTCATTGATACACAGAACAGAAGAGAGTGGTGGTTGCTAGAGTCAGGGGTTGAGTCAAGTGGGTGAAAGGGATGAAAAGGTACAAACTTTCTGTTATAAAATAAATAAGTCCTGGTTATGAAATTACAGCCTAGTGACCATAATCAATAATACCATATTGCATATTTGAAAATTGCCAAGAGAGTAGATCTTAAAAGTTTTCATCACAAGAAAAAAATTCTATATTATGTGTGATAATGGATGTTAACTAGCCTTATTATGGTGACCATTTCACAATATATACAAATATCAAGTCATTATGGTATATACCTGAAACTAATATATTTGTATATCAATTATATCTCAATTTTTTTAATTACAAAAAAAGTCATTCAAAAGATGAACAATGAACATGTCAATACATCTGGCTAAAAAAGCAAAAACAGTTCCTCTAATATGTGACTTCCTAATCTGTCCCAGGTTATAGGGGCAGTGACCTTGTGAGTATAATAATGTTGGTATTAAATATAGTGGCCATGTAGTAAAAGGAAAGAAACTTCAGGATCTTGGCAGAGAAGGAATTGGCATATACTAAGTCTAGATTCTGAGTATACCAAGTCTTCATTGAAGGTCTAAACTAGAATAAAATTGCCCAGTATCACAGGGGTATAACAAAGATATTAGATCTTAGTAATTCTAATCACAGGCTTGTACTGTAAATGATCTTGAGATTTAATTTTATATGAATGCATGGGAATCCCAACACAGGCTAGTGATCCTTTGGAGACATATGGAAAAAAAAAAATAAAGCCATATGATAGAAATATATCCTCAGGATAACTACATACATACACAAAAATCTCACTGAAGATAAGTAAGCTAAAATAACAAAACAAAATAGGAAACACTCAGTAATAAAAAATAGTTATCAGATGCAATGGAAAGTAGAGTTAGACTCAAAATGACACAAATAGATGGGAAGACATACCATGCTCTTGGATTGGAAGAGTCAATATTATCAAAATGACTCTACTACCCAAGGCCATCTACAGATTCAATGCAATCCCTATCAAATTACCAAGGACATTTTTCACAGAACTCCAACAAAATATTTTAAAGTTTGTTTGGAAGCACAAAATACCAGAATAGCCAAAGACATCCTGAAAAAGAAAAATGGAGCTGGAGGAATCAGGCTCCCTCACTTCAGACTATACTACAAAGCAACAATCATCAAAACCACATGATACTGGCACAAAGACAGAAATATAGATCAGTGGAACAGGATAGAAAGCCCCAGAATCAAACCCACGCACCTACAGCCAACCAATCTATGACAAAGGAGGCAAGAATATGCAATGGAGAAAAGACAGTTTGTTCAATAAGTGGTGCTGGGAAAACTGGACAGCCACATGGAAAAGAACGAAATTAGAACACTCCCTAACACCATACACAAAAATAAACTCAAAATGGATTAAAGACCTAGATATAAGATCAGACACTATAAAACTCTTAGAGGAAAACCTAGGCTAAATGCTCTCTGACGTAAACAATAGCAGCATCTTCTCAGACCCACCTCTTAGAGTAATGACAGTAAAAACAAAAATAAACAAATGGGACCTACTGAAACTTCAAAGTTTCTGCACAGCAAAGGAAACCCTAAACAAAATGAAAAGACAACCCACAGAATGGGAGAAAATCTTTGCAAGTGAATCGACTGACAAAATTTATAAACACTTCCTACAGCTCAATACCAATAAAACAAACAATCCCATCAAAAAATCGGCAGAAGATCTAAATAGACAATTCTCCAAAGAAGACATACAGAGGGCCAAAAAACACATGAAAAGATGTTCAACATCACTCATTATTAGAGAAATGCAAATCAAAACCACTATGAGGTACCACCTTACACCAGCCAGAATGGCCATCATCCAAAAGTCTACAAACAATAAGTGCTGGAGAGGATGTGGAGAAAAAGGAACCCTAGTACACTGTTGGTGGGAATGTAAATTGGTGCAACCACTGTGGAAAACAGTATGGAGATTCCTCAAAAAACTAAACATAGACCTTCCATTTGATCCAGCAATCCCACTCCTGGGCATCTACACAGAGAAAACCATGACTCAAAAAGAAACTTGTAATCTGATGTTCATTGCAGCACTCTTTGCAATAGCCAAGACATGGAAACAACCTAAATGTCCATTGACCAAGGAGTGGATAAAGAAGAGGTGGTACATATACACAATGGAATATTACTCAGCCATTAAAAGGAACAAAATACCAGCATTTTTAGTAACATCAATGGACCTAGAAATTATCATGCTAAGTGAAGTCAGCCATATAATGAGACACTAACATCAAATGCTTTCACTGACATGTGGAATCTGAAAAAAGGACAGAATGAACTTCTTTGCAGAACAGATACTGACCCACAGACTTTGAAAAACTTTTGCTCTCCAAAGGAGACAGTCTGGGGGTGGAGGGATGCTCTGGGGTTGTGGGTTGGAAATCCTATAAAATTGGATTGTGATGATCATTGTACAACTATAAATGTAATAAATTCATTGACTAATAAAAAAATAAATAAAATAAAATAAATTGCAGAAAATAGAACAATATGATAGACATTGTGTATTACAATGGTTAAAACAGAGAGAGGACTCTCAAGATTCCATATAAAAGAACAAATATATTTGAAAAAGAATGAAGTAGAATTTTTATGTTGTTCAAAAATTAAAATATGGAGTTATGTTACTTTAAATTTGTTCAAAAGGGCAATTAAGGAGAATAAAAGTAAAAAATAGCAAAATTAGGAGTTCCCTTCATGGCTCAGTGGTTAAAGAACTCAACTAAGATCCACGAGGATGTTAAGTTCCATCACTGACCTCACTCAGAGGGTTAAGGATCTGGCATTGCCGTGAGCTGTGGTGTAGGTCACAGATGGGGCTCGGATCCCACATTGCTGTGGCTCTGGTTTAGGCCTGCAGCTACAGCTCCTAGCCTGGGAAACTGTGTGCCATGGGTGTTGTCCTAAAATAGAAAAAAAAAAAAAAAAAAACTGAAAATTATGAGAAAGGGGAAAATCCACATCAAGGTAAGAAGGATTAAAACAATTCTCTCAATAATTAGAAAAAAAACAGGAAGACAAAAAAATTAATTAAGATGGGAAAAATTTTAATAAGAAAATAAGCACATTCTGGGGGTTCCCATTGTGTCTCAGTGGCTAACGAAACCGACTAGGAACCATAAGGTTGCAGCTTAGATCCCTGGCCTTGCTCAGTAGGTTAAGGATCCGGCATTGCCGTGAGCTGTGGTGTAGGTTGCAGATGCGACTTGGATCCCACATTGCTGTGGCTCTGGCATAGGCCGGCAGCTACAGCTCTGATTCAACCCCTAGCCTGGGAACCTCCATATGCTGTGGGAGTGGCCTAAGAAATGGCAAAAAGACAAAAAAAGAAAATGAGCACACTCTAAACATTTAAATAGTACTCAACACCCAAAAATAAACTAGCATCTCTTCTTGAATGTATATATAACATAGCTCTAAATCCCGATCATGTATTACCCTAAACAGCTTAACTACAAAACTCCACAAACACAGAATGATAAACACCGTATCTCTATCATATAATTAAATTGAAATCAAAATTAAGAAAAAACAAAAGTGAAACAAACATAAATTTAAAAGACATTGCTAAATAGCACATAGTTCAAGGAGGAAATTGTAATAATTTAAAATGTATAAGAGTAAATAATAATGAAATATTACCTGTTAAACTTTTGGGAAGTAGGTCAATTGCTGTTTAGAAGGAAATGTGTAATCTTAAATAATAGTACTGGAAAAGAAATGCATAAAGGAAAAAAGATTGAATATTAGTAATGTGTTCACAGATGGAAAGTGAAAAAAAAGTGAATCAAAGAAAATAAAAGAAATAAAATTTTAAGGTGTAGACAAATATTAAAGAAATATTTAAAAGAAATAGGGTAGGTAAATAAACAATGGCCACTTCCACTAAGAGGGAAAATCCATATCTATCTGGAAGAAGGTATTTGCCATTCATACCAGTAAAAATAGATTCGAATCTAAAATCATTTCTAAATATACTGCAAATCAATGAGAAAATGAAACCATATGTACAGACAATTCACAAAAGAGAACTCAAGAACTGCCAAAGAAAGTATATACCTGGCTTTTTAAAAAGGAAGAAAAAAAATTGTTCAAGCTTCTTTTATAATTTAAAAAGAAATCAATATAAGAGAATCAAATGCCAATTGCAGCCAAAGAGACCCAGGAAGACAGGGCTGAAAGAGTCACCACTGGATTTCAGAATTTAGAAGTCAAGGGTGATCTTTGTCAGAGGATTCGTGAGAGTTAAAGTCAGTTTGCAATACATTGAGAAAAAAACATGAGAAAAGGGAATGCATACAGAATAACACCTTTCTTAAAAATCTCAGATGATCCAGTAAAAGGAGAGATGAAACTGGATGCCTGTTCAAAGTGGGTTGCTTTATTAATTTTTTCACTTGATTGTTTCATTATGGCTGAACCATGAGCTTGTTATTAAGCTGAGAAGTAGTCACAAGAGAGGGAAAAGTCCTTAAAGTGAGAGAGAAAATAATTGATAGAGTAATACTCTGGAGAAAGCAATCAATTGCACCAATGCCAAGTTTAGCCCTGAGCAAAAGAGTAATAAGAATGCCTTAATTTTTTCACTAAATGTGTATAGGACACTGGGTGTGCATGAAGTTGAGGATACTCTGTCATATAAGAGAGCAAAGTAAGAAGCAAGGACTCTGACATTACATGAAGGAGAAATAATTTAGATATAACACTGTGGAGATCTAAGTGACTGTCAATTCACAACCATTTTTTATTCATGCCAAAATACATTATACAAAGCTAAATGAAACATGGGCTACCATGCCCTTGAGGAGATCACCGTCTACTAAGAAACATAAGACCTGTTCACACAAAGGCAGGATAATTAATATGCTATTCATCCCTCCTTTCTCACTATGTACATATTCTTCTGTTATTTTTTTCGTTCATTAAATATGACCACATAGCATGCCCTATTTCTTTTTCTTGCCAATGCTCTAAAGTGAAAGCACGAAATTGCATGAATATCAAATTATTTACCAAAGTACCAACATTAAGCTCAGGCTTCCTTCCACAGCTTAGCACTGTAGTCTCTATAGCAGCTCATCAAGGGCTGTGAAACAATTGGGGCTAAATGTATGAAAGACGTGAAGAAAGAAAAAAATCATTAAAATCCTTCTATCACCTCCCTCCCTATACCCAAACACACTTCACCTTTGGGAAAAATATTACCCATCCCCTAATATGAAACTGACATTTATCACACAGCCAACATATTTTAAAGATAGACATAATGAATTGTATGGACCGTTTCTCAAAATCCTGTCCTTAAACATAGAATATTAAAGTTATGTTTTAGGAAGGTAAAAATTTCAAATGTGTATTCTTAAAACTTCATTTTAAAGCAGATTTCATCTTTTAGGTGTATCTGAAAACATTCTACCAAACAACGGAAGACAGTCAATATTTCTTTTAAACACAATTTATTTTTAGCCTTTGCTTTTCAGCAATAAATGTAAAGACCTACGGACTTATTACCAGTTATGATGAAAATAATATGCATTTTCCAAGACACTAATGTTTTTCTGCACATATTGCTAAAGAAAGCAAATTTATCACTTATTATATCTTTTAATTTCTCAAAGTTAAAATCAATTTCCCCAAATTCCAAAGAAATTGTATCATATCTAAAGTTAATTACAACTTTCTTTTCTGTATTTAATTATGTTTTCTTCTAAAGAATAATCATGATTCACTAATTAACTTCATTTTATGGTTGACACATTACATAGAATCATTGAAGCAGAGTAAAATGTATAAAAAGGTTCAGGGTACCCTAGAGTACACAGTTCTCAGCCATGCCAAATCATTTGTTCCTTTTTACTTTTAAAAAATCTCTTCAACATTTCATTAATATTCTTTTTAAGCACTGTAGGAAATACCAAATGTGTGTCTTTCTGGACTCTGCAGTAACAAAGTATATAAATTCACTTGGCTGCTCAGAGTGACAACTTGAATTTCCTTAATATATAGTTACTTTCTCTGAAATTAAACAATTAATAAGCCAGCAGCTATGTGAATCATAAATTATTCATACTTACTCTACCAATGAACATTAATCAATTATAAAGAGATACAGAAATTAAGACCAAGAGAAAACGTCAACCATAGCCTTTTAATATTGAGACTCTGCTAACCCAGTCTCTTTAAACATATTTGATTTGTATAATAACATCAATATGCACAGCTATGCTTTCTATTCAAGTTTCCAACAAAATAACCAATTTATGAGTATACATGTGCTGTCAACCAGTAACAAGAAATACTCATCACAATTCTGTAGTCTTTGACTAAAGGGCTTATTAGAGTTCTTTCAAATAATTGTACCTCATCAAATATTTAGTATTAACTCTCCTGACTTCCCAAAGAACTTGAAGCACATTGAAAAACATCTGTAGGATTCCTGCATAGTTTGCATACCAATAGCTTTAAACAATACATACAAAATTATAATGATCACAAAAGCAAAGAATCCGCTTGGACAATGGCCCAAGCCAGTCAGTAGCAATGCACTGCATCATTAACGAACACAGTTTCATCAACAAACTCACAACTTACAATCATCTAATGAGCAGCTTCAACATGCTTATCCCCAACACATGATTTCTAGATTAGGCAATTACCCATTCTGATTAATTTATTTAAAATCAGTGGAGGAAAAAGCTAGTTTCTAGTCTGCATTTTTACTAAGAGTAAGGCCATAAAATAATAAACATTTAGATACTAAATAGGAACTTAAATGGGGAGATGGAATTAGAATAGCTACTTGGTTAGAGCAATCAATCAAATGTTAGTGTCAAGTATTACCTAGAAATAGACTTGAAACTGTTCTTCAGTTGATGCTTATGCTTTTGTTGCAACAAGGGCCCAAAAGGGCTATTGACAGGTAACAGTGGATGTATTATCTCACTGTTCTTTGGGAGCTGGAAGAATGGAGATATAAGTGTATTTGTAACATGCAAAACTAAAAATATCTGAGTCATAGTTCAAATTATTTTTATTTTCTGCGCCCTTGTGTATTAATAGAGACAGCATCTTTCCCTGACCCAATGTGATGTATGGTCAACTCAACAAGATGAAGAATTCCAGAATTCCTCAATAGAGATGTAGAGCTCTTTGCTATTTGGGATGGAGGAAGAGCAGAACCAGGACAGTTTACAGGTCCTCTGGAAAGGTTACTGCTGGTGGTAGTTTTTATTCAGGGTCATAAGACTGCCAAACCCTGGAAATTTACACGCCCAGCTTGACAAATCACTATGTGTTAGTCCTCTCTCACAAAATCAACCAACAGATACATACAGAGTTCCTAATATACGCCAGCCCTATGTGAAGTGCTGTGAGAAATATATTAACATATCAGATGCAATTACTACAATGTAAAGGAGCCTATGATTTGAATCATGAATTAATTTCTAGTAATACAAAATAATAGCAGTCTACTAAAGTATGTTCCATACTATAAGAGATGCTATGGGTAAAAGAGCCACTAAAGCACAGTTAAGGTAGATTTCTTCAATGACCACCAGCATGGTCACTTTGTTAGAAATGCAGACCCTCAGATGCCATTGCAGACCTACTACATCAGAACCTGCATTTTCACAGATGCCCAGATCTTGCAATTTTGAGCACATTTAAATTTTAGAAGTCCATTTGAGGTGTTTTCCTAAGAAAAATGATGCTTAAATCAGTCACGAACTAATGAGTTGGCCGAGAACAGTGAAGAAAAATCGGCGAGGAGAATTTGGGCAAACGGTCAGAGGAGAACAAAAGCTTAGCATGAGAGATCTGAGGTGTGTTCTAGGAAGACTTCAGTTTGCCAACTTAGTGTAGGGGAGAGATTTTAGTCAAAGAATGGCAAAAGGTAAGTCTTGATATGTAAAATGGGTCTATATAAGAGGTGGCCTGAAAGTTAGGTTGAGGGAACTACTGAGTATGTCTAAACAGACCAGTGTTTTTATAATAAATGTAATTCACTGTTCAGGCTTCACCCCACAGAACTAAAGAACTCCTTCCCTCAGCTGCCTTGAGCATTGGCTGCTAGTGCTTCAAATCTGAGAACTTCCTTGAGGGCTGCCCTCAGCCAAAGGGAGCTGCTTTACCGACGTTCTCACCCTCTTCTTGGAGGCAGTTCACATCCAGGATTGGTTGATGCAGGGAACAAAGGCTTAGCCTCATATCATCATTTGGGAACATCTCTGCAGGGCTGACCCAAGGTCAGAGTTTCTTGCGGGGGTGATGAGTTATGTGGCACAAATGCACTTCATTTTGATCTCTTCCCCCTACTCAGTCCTGTTTTCTTTCCCTTATTCCCTCACAGGTGTTATTCACAAGAGAGCTACCCAAAAATTTCTTGCACATAAGCCCCCATATCAGTGTCTGTGTTCAAAAAACCTAATCTAATAGCACTATCTATTAGAGGGACAAAGTTCATTGTCCCTCAAATAATGAATAGCTTACTCATCTATATGACTTTATCTGATATCATCCTTTAGTTGTTTTATTAATATGTTTTAAGTATCCACCTAAAATCTACATGTCTTAAAGGCAAGAAATGTATTTTTTTCTTATCTTTCTCTAAGATAAATAGAGATTTGGGTACATAATACATGATTAAATCTCATTTTATGAGTTTAAAAATTCATGTGTTCAAGATGAATGGATAAAGAAAATGTGGTACATATATGCAATGGAATACTACTCAGTCATAGAAAAGAATGAAATAATGCCATTTGCAGCACCATGAATGAACCTCGAGATTTTCAAAATGAAGTAAGAAAAAGATAAGTGCCATGTGATACCTTTATATGTGGAGCCTAAAATGTGACACAAATGAACTTATCCATGAAACAGAAACAGACTCACAGACATAGAGAACAGACTTGTGTTTGCCAAAGGGGAGGGATGAGGGGGGGTGGACTGGAAGTTTGGGACTGGCAGATTCAAACTAGAATATGTAGGATGGACAAATGACAAAATCCTACTGTGGCGTCCCCGTCATGGCTCAGTGGTTAACGAACCTGATTAGGAACTATGAGGTTTCAGGTTTGATCTCTGGCCTCTCTCAGTGGGTTAAGGATCCAGCGTTGCCCTGAGCTGTGGTGTAGGTCACAGACGCGGCTCAGATCTGGCATTGCTGTGGCTGGGGTGTAGGCCAATAGCTACAGCTCCAATTAGACCCCTAGCCTGGAAACCTCCATCCATATGCTCCAGGTGCAGCCCTAATACAAAAAGACCAAAAAAAAAAAAAAAAGTCCTACTGTATAGCACAGAGAACCATATGCAATATCCTGTGATAAACCATAATGGAAAAAATATGAAAAGGAAACATATATACACAACTGAGTCACTCTGCTGTACAGCAGAGATTAACACAACACAAAAATCATTCGTGTGAAGTTCTTTTATGTTAAAATGTCTGTGATATGTATAAAATAAGCAAATAATAATTTTATAAAAACACTTATGAACAGAAATGCACCTATTTCCAAGCAGATTTCAGCCCCATGTGTCAACCACATCAGCTCTCACACATCTCTGTTACAGGACTTGGAACATCTATGTACTCAAGAAATGTTGGCTAACTTCATGAATAAATGAGCGACAGTCTACCTAGGTGTCTTTATTTAATCCTCCAGGTAACTGCCAGGTAACAGCCTCAATTACAACTGGCAGCTAAGCATTCCAGGATCATCTAAGTTTTCAAAAAACGCAGATACCCAGGCTTATCTCAGATTGTCTGAATTAGAATCCCTGTGGGTTTCCATTGCTTCTCAACTTAAATGTGTGTTAATTTCTAACAAGCTCCCCAGTGATACTAATGGAGAGTGGCTCATGCTACTGGAAAGATGGTTCAAGTCAGATCAGTGACTGTATGTTGTTATAAATCTCCTCAGGAAACTCTAAGCCTGGTTCCTCAGGGTTGTTTTTCAGGTTGTGTTCAGGCTCTGTTCCCAAAGATTCTGCTTCCACTGGTCCAAGATGGGGTCTGGCTACTGACTGATTTTTTTTTTTTTTCTCTTCATATGCTGCCAAGATTGGCAACCATGAGGTTGTGTGTTCGATCCCTGGCCTCACTAAGTGGGTTAAGGATCTGGTGTTGCCAAGAGCAGTAGTGTAGATCATGGATGCGGCTCCGATCCTGCATTGCTGTGGCTGTGGCATAGGCTGGTAGTGTAGCTCCAACTAGACCCTTAGTCTGGGAAACTCCATATGTTGCGGGTGTGTCTCTAAAAAGCAAAAAAAAAAAAAAAAAAAAAAAAGATCCATGAGCCAAAAAAGTGGTAGAAGTGAGAGCACACCTGAGTTTTGATCTGGTGTCCCTGCCTTTTCCACAACCCTACATGACATCCTTGGAGACTAAAGAGAATTTCCAAATTGCCCCACTTATTCTCCAGATTAGGTTAGATTCTGGAAGGTATCTAAAATATATGAGAACCACTACTACATAGGTTTCTATAAATTGCATAGTAAAGGACAGATATATAATCAGAAAATAAAAGTGGGTAATTAAGATTTAATTACTCCCAGAATTCATTAGTAACCTCCTCGAATCTTTAACAAATCCATCCCCTAGACATTCCAGAAAGTAGTTCTACATATTATCTGAGCAAAATTTTATCATCAGGAAACTTCACCAGCCCAACGTTCCTCTGTGTTTGGAGAACACACGTGCCTCTACACTCCCTAGTTCCTTGCAAAATTCTTTCTAATGGGAGTATTAGTAAAATAACTTTCTTTTTGCTTACATTTTCACCCTTTTTTGTAAGCGACCCACAAATATTTCTCTGAAAAAATTATAGTCAGCCATCAAGATGAGTGAAAAATTCAGGCATAGTTAGCCAAATGTGCAGGCCATCAGTTTTTCAACATAACACAGCAGGCGGTAAAGCGCAAAAATTTCAGCTGAGGTCTCAGCCACTAGATGCCGCTGATGTGTCTGGAGGCCTAGGAAGTGGATTCAACAGAACTATAAAGGCTTACATCTTGGAAAATAAAATGCTGTTACTATGGTGACCAGCCGAGATTATGGATAATGAGAGTACCATGTTTTCCACTCTCTAAGGAGCTATTGTTCTTCACATACTGCTCTATACTGAACATTACTGACCTTCAAAATGTATCAAAATCATCGGTACTTTCCTTTCTAAAAAAAAAGAATATTTCATTCAGTACTTTTGTGTGAGTGAGAAGCTGTACACCTCAGTCATTCACACACATGAGTGCACTCGCGCGTGCGCGCACACACACACACAATATGGGAGAGAACCAACAATATTTTTCCTCTTACGGAGGAGTGATCAATGGTCTTAACGGTACATGATGCCATAGTTTCTACAACTTTGTGCATCTCCAAATTCTTTAAAATTTTCTATTTACAAAGAGAAATCAAAGAAACAGGAAATTTATCATCCACTGTACTAGCATTAATTATCTAGAATAGAAATATCCAGCTAGCAATAATTGTAGGCAAGAGCATGTTTTCAATGGAACAAGAATATAAGAAATTTCTGGTTTAGTTATAGAAAATCTTTAAAGAGACACAGTTATTTTTCTTCTAAAGCTAGCAGTGAACATGAAAACTGAAATAGAAATTTTCAAGGGGAAATAGACATCTTTTCCATAAAACAAGTAGGCGCAGGTGTTAAAAGATATCAAAAGGATAAATGATATTTATTGCTTACTAAGTAGTTGTTGATCATTGATGAGTCTTTAATGTTTCTACTTCCAGTAGGAAATCTGTGAAATTAAGCTTTATATGGACACATTTTTAGAAAATTAAATGTAAGTGGAGAGTGTGATGGTTAATATAAATAGCTTAACCAAAAAAATCCCCCAAAATAACTGTTTGAACTTGGATAGCTCAAAGAAATAAAAATTACTTAATATACCTCAATATCAAGTAAGAGAATTAGTGATCAGATCTTTCTTGTCAAAAGACTTGACATAATAACTAATGAGTATGAAGAGTAATAAATTTATAATTTTTCATAACATATGATGGGTTCCCATTAGTCCAGAAAAATCCATCCCATTATTTCTTTCAAAAATTATAACTAAGCTCCTTAAGCAAAAATAAATTTAATATGCCATCTCCTTGGACCTAGTCTCCAATGGCATCAAATGATTCATAGAAATCATAACTCGGTATATAGTTCTTAACAGTAGTTGCATCTTTTAAAAACAAATAGAAGCTGGAGCTGACAAGAAATATCTAGAAATAAAGATCAGGAGACATTGTTAGAATTCTAGCTTGGTGTTTGAATCATGGTTTCCCAAAATACAGGAAATTCTGAACGTACAATTTTTGGCCAATCATATGCAGCTGTCACTTCCTTGAAAATGTAATAGAGAGAGTTAAAGGACTAAAGGGTGTTATACACACCATAATGTATTTTACCCTCTATATTACTTTCCTAGGTCCTCCATAAACAAGCACCCCAAACAATGGCTTAAAATGACAGCAACAGGGTTCTCTCGTGGCTCAGAGGATGAGGGATCTACTGTTGTCACTGCAGCTGCTCGGGATGCTGCTGTGTCACGTCCTGGTCCAGGAAATTTCATGTGCCATGGGTGGGGCCAAAACAAATTACCGAAATATATTGTCTCACAGTTCTAGAGGTTAGAAGTCTGAGATCAAGGTCTGAGCAAGGCCATGTTCTCATTGAGATCTGTGGGTGAAACTTCCCCTGCCTCTTACCAGCTTCTGGTAGTTTGACAGAAATCTGGCATTCCTTGCCTGGCAGCTGCATATCCCCAATCTCAGCCTTCATCATCACATGGCATCCTCCCTGTGTCTGTCTTCACAGAGACTTCCTCTTCTAAGGAGGACAAGTGTATTGGATTAAGAGTCCTCCCTACTCCAGTTGTATCCTGATTATACCTGCAACAAACATTTCCAAATAAGGTCAATGCTGAGGTAATAGGGCTTAGGACTTCAGCATATCTTGTGGTGGGGGAAACACAGTTTGACCTGTAATACTCATACAGTTCTAGAAAGTATGTGGTATAGTGTTAGATCTTATAAATTAAAGCCATTTCCTTCTCTTAACTTGCAACTGCTTTTTAGATCATAAGATTTGTAATCACCTGATGCCATAGTCAAGAATTAAAAATGGATTCAGTGACCAGAGAGCAGGATTGGACTGGAAACCCAAAGAATACAAGGACAAAGAAGAGACTACAGGGAAAAATGTATCTAAATCATATAATCTTAAAAAATATATCTAAATTTTTTCCAGTTGTTATTGGCAACTAAAAAATTACCCTATATGGATGGACATGAATGACATCAATAATTATTTTGAGGGCATGCTTAATTCTAATAATATTAATTGGGACTTCCTATTTTACTAAGAAGCATACAACACACACCACTGATTCCTCTATATTTCAAATAATTATGTAACACAAAAATTATTAAAGAGTATAGCTTCATGAGTCTGTATATAGCCATAAATGTCTTCCATGCTTCAATATGCTCAATCAAGGGTGTTCTAGTTATATTTAGGCAATGTACCTTTTTTCAAACTTTGATCATGTAGTCCCATCAGATTCTCTTTCAACACTATACCAAAAGAGAAAACACAAATATCTTCCCAAGTATCAAAAAATCAAAAATATGTTCATTGACACATTGATCCTTTCATCCTCATCCATGAGGATCTCCCATATTTCAGACACTGTGATATGTCCTGGATTTAAATGGTTCCCAGGCACGGCAATAAAACTAGGCTATGGTGGTACATATGCTGAACCCTAACTAAACCATCAAGCTTCGCATGTATTTGTTGAATATACAGTGAGTCCCTTGTATTAGGATTTAGAGAAGAATGCAAAAGACATTACAAAATACGTGTTTTGTAAACTACCTTTTGATTAGATTTCCCAACAGTGATGCTAATGTAATTTTCTTTTGGATTTCAAGGGAATCTTTGGATTGCTTTTGCAAGTGTTCATTTGAAGAAACAAATATGCAGTCATATTTCCAACAGCCTAATGGCAATCACCTGTATGTCCTGCCAATACCACAAATTAGACATGTTCAACACTGAATGCATCATCTTCATTCTCTAACTATACTTATTTGTATATGCTGCTGATTTTACTTGTTAACATCATCATTTTTCCATCACCCAGGCTCAAAAAATCAATCTTTTCTTCTTTAAAAAAAAATTCCCTTTATGAGGCCTCTCATTTTACCTCCACAATATTTTTCTCTCTCTTCCCTCTTCTTTATTTCTACAAACATAACACTCTTTTAGAACAATGGCTTTTCAAATCATCTTGCTTTTCAACTTACTTTTCCACTTACTTTTCCAGCATATTTATCTCATGGAAGCACAAATCTGATCATAATATTCCCTTAAATAAAAATATTTTCTTCTTTCCATTGGCTCACAGAATAAAGGTCAAAGCCCTTTGTATAACATTCAAAGACTTCCATAATTGGTCTCCTATCTCCATTTCCTATCTTCCTATTGCTCCTCATACCTAGAACACAGTTTTCAGGCTAACACAGCACTGTTAACCTGAGTCTGCTCAATTCACGGCATTTCTCATACTAGTTCCTCAGTAAGAATGCCTTTATATTATATCCATATTCTGGTATTCAATCACAATAATGATTCTTTCTACTTAACTATATGAACTGAGACTGAGCTGATTTACTGCAACCAAATGATACCCTTTCAAATCCTTCAAAACACATTACTGGCTTTAATAGCCCTAAGAGATATCTGAAAAATAATATTTTTAAAAATTCACGAATCAAATGATTTGCAAATCTTATGTTTCCATTATTTAAAAAAATCTAGTATGTTCTTATTTGTATAGCATAAATTATTCAAATTCAAAAACCATTCTGTTTGGAAGTGTTCCATAACAAAATTCTTCCAAAAATTATAGCAAAGAATAGGAGTTCCCATTGTGGCTCAGCAGGTTCAGGACCTGACCTTGTCTCTGTGAGGATACAGGTTTGATCCTTGGCCTTGCTCATTAAGGATCCAGCATTGCCATAAACTGTGGTGTAGGTCGCAGGTGCAGCTCAGGCCCATGTTGCTGTAGCTGTGGTGTAGGCCTGCAGCTGCAGCTCTGCAGCCCAGGAAATTCCATATGCCACAGTTGCAGCCATTAAAATATATATATATATATGTAGGTAAGATAAAACACAATTTTTAACAATAAGATTTCCAGTTACTACTTTGCTTGCTTACTTAACTCTATGTACATTAGTTGACATAATATTTTCATAGTTAATATCCTTAATATGATCACAGAAGAAATGAATACATGGAGTGAAATAAAAGGAGCAATTAAAATTCCAGTTATGTGCTGGTAAGAAAATTCACATTTTAGCTCTGCTACAACTGGAGTTATTGCTATTCCAAAAACTTTTTTTACAAATATATGAATGGAAATGGTAAAATACAAATTTATCTCCATTTTATTTATTTATTTACTTTTTTTTTTTTGTCTTTTTGCCATTTCTTGGGGCGATCCCACAGCATATGGAGGTTCCCAGGCTAGGAGTCGAATCAGAGCTGTAGCCACTGGCCTACGCCAGAGCCACAGCAATGAGGGATCTGAGCCGTGTCTGCAACCTACACCACAGTTCATGGCAACGCTGGATCCTTAACCCACTGAGCAAGGCCACGAATGGAACCCACAACCTCATGGTTCCTAGTCAGGTTCGTTAACCACTGTACCACCACAGGAACTCCTCCTTATCTCCATTTTAGCATAATTTTTTTCAAATCAGTAATTGTGTTGGGAGTTCCTGTCATGGCACAATGGAAACAAATCTGACTAGTATCCAGTCAGGTACTAGTATGTGGGTTTACTCCCTGGCCTTGCTCAGTTGGTTAAAAGATCCTGCATTGCCAAGAGTATGGTGTAGGTCAAAGACCACGGCTTAGATCCCACATTGCTGTGGCTGTGGTGTTGGCTGGCTGTGGTGGTGTAGCTGCAGCTCTGGTTCAGTCCCTAGCCTGGGAACTTCCATGTGCTGCAGGTATGACCCTAAAAAGCAAAAATAAATAATAGTAATATTATTTGTATTTAAATTTTGTTTTGTTTTTAATATGTTAGAACCCCTTAAGATGTCTGTTAATTAAAGATGTGGATTTAGTAAATAGTTTTATTTGATGAAATTATATGAATAAAGAAAAGAAATATTTTATATACATGGCATTACAGAGTGGGAAAAAATAAGGATTTTCACCAAAAAATAAACTTCAATTCTACCCAAGATAGCAAATAAACGTACTTTGACATAGGTCCTGTGCCACAAATACATAGTAGTGATTGATAAAATATAAAACAGCAAAACCAAAAACTCACCAGGCCTCAAAACCAAGATAGACGTTTCTGTAAACCAGAATGTCAAGTGGAATCAGGACAGAAGCCCAGGGCAGCTGGGCTCCTGTACCAAACAGTGGAAGCTTCTGTTCAGGCAATTGGTTCAGGCAATAGTCCAGAAGATAATGGGAAGCCTAGTCACAAAGCCATATCTATGGAGGAAGAGGATATGTGATATGATAACCAGATGTGCCATTTGATTCTGGAATGAATGTCCTAGCTCACACTTGTCCTGGTGTTTTGTGCAGACAACATTAGAAAGTATCTGAGTTGTTTGTTTCACTTTTTCAATGATTCACTCTCTCTTTCCTTTTTTTTTTTTTTTTTTTATTGCTCTTTAGGGCCTTACTTGTAGCATATGAAAGTTCCCAGGCTAGGAGTCTAATCAGAGCTGCAGCTGCCAGCCTATGCCATGGCCACAGCAACACAGGATCCAAGCCACATCTGCAGCCTACATCACAGTTCATGGCAATGCCAGATCCTTAACCCACTGAGCAAGACCAGGGATAGAACCCCCATCTTCATGGATACTAGTCAGGTTGATTACTGCTGAGACACAATGGAAACTCCCTGAATGATTCCCAATAGTTGCATTAAATTCAATAAGGATGTGATATCTCATGTCTTTCCAGAATCTTCCATTGTCTGCCCAGTGTTGTGTGAGATTTAAGTATAATGAATTGAGTTAAAGCTTTGCTGAATTATTCCCAGATATAATGTAGCTAATAACCCATATTCTAGGAAAATATGCAGCATATTTCCTGATAAGTGAGCTCTGAGAGGAGTGGCTAAAGGCTTTTCCAGACTCCGGAGGTGGTGAAAGAATTATTTGATGCTGGATGCCTTTGGAAAGACAATTATATACTGGGCCACTTTGCCACATCTGATATTTTGCCCTAGAAGATAGACTTCACTGTAAGACCAAAAGCTGATGGACTGTGCTTTGGCCTGAAACATGTGCAGCGGTCGATGTGGTTCTTAGGTATTGTGGGAAATCATAGGATGCGTTTGTAAAATAGAGAAGCAGGCAGAGTAGTTGAACTTCTGTAGCAATTAGTTGGGATGCATTTATTTAAAAGATTCTGCCATTTATTGTATGATGGAAATATATAACTTTTATTTTTGCAAATAAATCCTTTTGATGACAATTAGCTCAAAAAGTATAAATGTTTATGCCCAATGAACACTGAATATGGTATTTATGTATCCCAAAGGTTGATGATGAACATATACCTTCCACAAAATGTTTATGGATATATGTTACCCAATATAGGGCCCTAAGAATATCATGACTATATGAAAAACAAAACACAAATTTGCCAAAGGAGCAGCAGCATTTTGTACTAAGTTAGAAGCTATTTTAAGATGACCATGTGAAGGTTACAGTTACAAAGAAGCCATAGGAAGTACATTTACATACCTCCCTGTAAAGCATGGTTTTTCATTTAGATCAGATGATTGTTCTTTTAAATTAAGTTCACTCATCTTTAAGTTTTCTTACACTCAGTTGAAGGGTTAAGCAGTTACTGTTAATATGTTAAGTCTAATATTAAAATAACCTCACAGTTTAATGTACTTGTTTGTATATATGTTACTAAATGCTTCACATAAAATACAGGTTACTTCCAAAATTGATTGTATTTTTTCAATAAATTCCTAGAATAACACTAAAAATGTCTGAAATTCATTATACGATATTTTAAACATATAGAATTATCATGAATTCAGTTACAAACTCAGTTTGAAAATTCAAAAGGACCAATCATCTTTTTCTTGTGATAATATAAATTTTGGTAGAGAATATTTATGGAGAAATGTGTGTATTTTATACATAGTTCAAAAACACTTACAGACCAATACAAAGAACAAATAAAACCACATTTTACTCATGTTTATAACATAACTAGAAAACAGTAAACACTAAAAATGTCAATGGATAGTGAGGAAATACAAAACAGGAAGGTCCATATGATTCTGAGCCTCTCTTTAAGCAAAATAAAACAATAAGAAACTCAAAGAAAATAAAGTTATATATTTTCATCACTTTGTGAAAAGGACACTCTAGAGCCATGAACTCATGAACTACGAAAGAAATCATGACTCAATACTTCATTCTGAAAGGACATCCATGTACTCACTTTACTAAAAAAAAAAAAAAAAAAAAAAAAAAAGAACAAGATAAAAACATTATATAGACTCCAAATTTTCATTTGTAAGTTGTTAAATAATTACAATGACACTACAAAAAATGAAAATCAGCCAGTAAGTCATGCCTACAAAGGAAAATAAATACCATAATTTAATGTTTCAAAGTTAACTTAAAGAAAATACAAAATGTAAAAACTGTAAAATAAGATATTACAAGTTTGAAAATCTGCTAGAAGTCAGTGGAACAATGCTGAAGAGAATAAAATAGAATTCACATGTTTCATATCCAAGCCAAGCTAATCTTTAAGCATAACCTCAGATAACTTGTTATGAAACGCAAGAGTTTGTGGGATATTGTTCCCATGAGTCCTTCCCAGGGAATACAAAAAGAATGAGTTTCAAACAACCAGAAATTCTAGAGATAATTAACATAAAAACCAAGTGGAACCTTGAGGCTGGTCCTACTGTTCACACGGTCAGTGCCAGGGAGATGTTTAAATGCCACCAGCAACTTCAGCATCAAACTCATAACCACCTCAAAACAGATCATAGCAAGCACTCACTAGAGTGCTTAAAGTGCTTAGTTTTGAGATTTAAAATCTTGAGATACTGGCAGGAAATCCTTGCAGAAGTTCTCATCTAAGCTATTCATTCAGTGCAAATTATCCTTCTTATTTAGTAGTTTTCTTGAGAAAGTTCTGGAAGCTATGTGAGTGACTTTGACTTCATTTTGTCCACTGGGCCTCTGCAGAAAGCAACTATTTATGAACACACATGTCACTGTAGTTACACACACACAAAATACAAAATTGCTCTTTCTTTCAATGTATTTATTTTCATAGTTGATGCAGCTTTGTGATTGGATCTTTTCTTTTCCACTTATTAAAGACCAGTTTTACACCAAAAAATAAAAATTAAAAAAAAAGGAAAAATGAAAATGAGGAGGAGGAAGAAAGAAAGAAGGGGAAGTTGAGAGGGAGGGAAGGAGAAGGAAGAGGGAAGATGGGAAGGAAGGGAAGGAAGAGGGATGGAGTGATGGGGAGGAAGGAGAAGAACACGGAAGTAGAGACAGCAAAGAGAAAGGGGTAGAAAAGGGAGAGAGAGGAAGGGAGAAGATGAGGGGGAGAAAAAAGAAAGGAAAAGCAGGAGGAAGAAGGAAAAAAGGAGGAAGAGGAGAGATAATTGCAGAAGGAACTATGACTTCAAAGTCAGTTACTGGACAGAGACTGGGTGGTCGACCCCAAGGACAACACTGCAGTCAGACATTGTGGTACAAGTGACGGGGACAACAGGGTGGCAGGTTAGAATGACCAGGTTACAAGGCAAAGAATAGCATCAAGGCAATTTTTCACATCTGCCAGGGGGTGGGCTTTGTGAATCTCATGGAATTCTGCCAACGGAACAGGAGAGATTTGAGAGGCCTAGAGTCTCAATGGGGCTTGGAAATGCCAACTTTTGCTATGATATGTGTCCCTTTCACTTTTCCTTCAGGTCAGTTAGGTCCAGAGAAGCGGAGATTACCTTTGACTGAAAACCACCACAACAAAAGGACTCTTTATATTATATCATAAAAGAATTAACCAAAGATATTAATGTGCCAAATAAACAGCCTCATACATAGGGTCACTGAATTTAATTCTATTTTTCATCTTTGGAGAAACATATTTGTAAAAAAAAAAATCTAATCAGTACTGACAGAACTTACCTTGACATACTTTTTGCTTGTTTGCAGAGCACAGAGTACTTAAAATTAGCAAATTGCATTTTAGTATATTGTGAGTTTTGTGAAATGCGGTTTTCTCCATAGCACTACTCACATATGCTTGAATTTGCCTTTCCATGTACCAAATATGAATAATGAACTGTTAGATAGGAAGAACTTTCTGGATTTTAGAATGTCATCAAATAATCTTTTGAAAGCCATGAAAAGTTAAGCTATAAAAACATACGCAATTATGTAAAAATGAAAAACAACTAAATGAAACATACAGTCACATAAGACTCATCTGTATGGATATCTATTATCAACTGACTTTATCATTATAAACATAACTAACATGTGCCTAAAACTGATCATAAATTCTCAATAACATTTTCCCTTTCCTAGAACTAAAAGACATATAGTAGAAAGCATATTCAGTTAGTATTAAATACTGTCTGTTAAATTAGCTTGACGAAAAAGATTTGCTAAAATTTCAAAAATATTTGACAACTAAGAGATATGTAATTTAACATTTTAAATAAATATAAATGTCCCCTGTAGAATTACACAGGCTTCAATGTCCACATACAGAAAGTTTAAGGTAAATGTAGTTTCCCCAAGAAAGCAAAAATTTTACTAAAACACCAATAAATGGAATTATACAAAATATTTGGTCATAGACATTTTCGTTAAACTCTTGAAATTTGACAGGAAGAGAAAGGAAATAATCACATAATGATGCCCTTTCTGGAGACCAAATGTCACTTTAAAGTGACATAGGTAATTGCTATTTAGTGAATGTGCTCTCTATATTTGTGGGTGCATTTATATCCAGTTTATCTCAAATCCAAATAGGGCTTCTCATTCCAATTTTTCAGATAGAGCAATTAAAGTTCAAAGTTTTAAATAACATGCTCATGTTCACACAGGGCATATGTATTAGAACTGGAGTTCCAATGCATGTCTGTCAGACACCAACTCACACTCTTTCTGCTCTGCTACACATCTATCATAATTAATTTTTTAATAAAATTTTATTTTTTTAAAAAAATTTCAGGTTACTTTTGCCTAAGAAAGGCTATCCTATCAATTTTTTGAGACAGAACTTACAGAAGTTAATCCTAGAGAAATTTAGCTGAAAAAATTGTCAAAAACATAGGAGGTTACTCATTACATAAATGAAAGCTCAGTCAAGACAATAACCAGAATGGAGTTTGGTTTCCATCAGGTCCAAGCAGCTTTCCTGTGTTTTCTGTACAAGAACAGTATCTTCTTGATCAATGGCTTTTGTCAATAAACATATCAGCCATCTTGTTAGTTATTTACCTTTCAGGGTAAAAGAGGATATATACTCTGGGTTAGGTAGTAATCATATGTTAATCATTGATTTAATCCTTTGTTTTATATAACATCCTAATCCTAGAGAAGAAACAAGGTTTGTATTGTCAGACAGACTTAGATTCAGACCCTGGTTTCCTCATTTACTCAATTGAACGCAGGTCATTGAAGCCAGTCTTTAGTCATCCTTATCTTCATCTCATCATTTGTAAAATGGGTAAATCAATAGTTACCAAATAGAGTTACAATGAGGATTAAAACAATTTAGGAGTTCCTGTCGTGGCGGAGTAGTTAACGAATCCGACTAGGAACCATGAGGTTGCGGGTTTGATCCCTGCCCTTGCTCAGTGGGTTATAACGATCCGGCTTTGCCGTGAGCTGTGGTGTAGGTCGTAGACGAGGCTGAGATCCCACATTGCTGTGGCTCTGGAGTAGGCTGGCAGCTACAGCTCCGATTAGACCCCTAGCCTGGGAATCTCCATATGCCGCGGGAGCAGCCCAAGAAATGGCAAAAAGACAAAAATAAATAAATAAATAAATAAATAAATAAATAAAACAGCTATCATATAAAAAGTGTTTAGCCCACCCTAGACTCATAACAGGCACTCAGTAAACCAATAGTTACCAAGTAGAGTTATAATGAGGATTAAAACAGCTAATAGATGAAAAGGGTTTAGCCCACCCTAGACTCATAACAGGCACTCAGTAAAACTTAGTCATTCTGCTTTTTCTTTTTGTTTTAACCTCAAAATTCTTACCAAAATATAATTTTCATGTTAGAGGCATAACTCCCAAGCAAATAGTAAATGAACATGTGTCAAAGGTTTTAAGTCTACTTATTAATTAATGAAGTCTTCAGTAAGATGTTTAAGACTAGCTCAAAAAAGAATTTGAAAAACATATGTTATAAACAGGCAGTCAAGAACACTGAAATGAATTTGTGAATGGATGCAAAACTTGTTAAAATAAAAATTTTTAAATGTGACTTTTTTTTTTTTTTTTTTTTTTTTTTTTTTGTCTTTTAGTTGTTGTTGTTCTTGTTGTTGCTATTTCTTGGGCCGCTCCCGCGGCATATGGAGGTTCCCAGGCTAGGGGTCGAATCGGAGCTGTAGCCACCGGCCTACGCCAGAGGCACAGCAACGCAGGATCCGAGCCGCGTCTGCAACTTACACCACAGCTCATGGCAACGCCGGATCGTTAACCCACTGAGCAAGGGCAGGGACCGAACCCGCAACCTCATGGTTCCTAGTCGGATTCGTTAACCACTGCGCCATGACGGGAACTCCTAAATGTGACGTTTTTAATGCTTGACCACAAAATGTAAAATTTGAGGTTATCTTTTTGGACTTAAAATCAACTGTTTCTCTATCAGACAAAACTTTTTTGCATTACAATGATGAAAATCATTTGCATTGCTATCAGTTTTCTTCAGATTAACCTCTACCCCTACTGAGCTGTAAAATACCTTAGTCAATAGAAAATTTATCAAATGTGCACACCCCTTTACAATAAAGTAGTCCCCATATGTACAATTAGCCAGTGCCTAGTCCTCCACTGAAAGGACCACATAGTAATCTCTAGCACATTCCCAAATCTGGGCATGCTATAAAGTGCAAAGCTTTGGCTTATCCTCTATCTCAGATTCTGAACAAGTGATGCCTAAATTTCCATTCTCCCTGCAATAAACAATACACACTTTTTTTTTAACATTTTAGGTTAAGTAGATATATAGATACATTTCTTTCCATTTTTGGTTTTTTTTTTTTTTTTTTGCTTTTAAGGGCTGCACCCAGCCCAAGGCTTATAGAAGTTTGGAACTTCCCAGGCTAGGGGTCAAATAATCAAATTAAGCCACAGCAACATGGGATCTGAGCTGTCTTCAACCTACACCACAGCTCACAGCAATGCCGGATCTTTAACCCACTGATCGAGGCCAGGGATCAAACCTGCATCCTCATAGAAACTAGTTGGATTCATTTCTGCTATACCACAATGGGAACTCCCTACATTTATTTCTTAAAAGTGTTTGTTCATGCATTTATATCTTCTTCCTTCCATGTCTTACTTGTCTGTTTGGACAGCACATCTCTCACAGAGATTAAGAAAACTTACTCCAGATGCAATTTTGGCTCCTCACCAACTAGTTGTGCGATCATAGGCAAGTCCCTACTGCTCTCGAAGCCTAGTTTTCTCCACTGAAAAATGTGAAAAGTAAATGTACCTACTTTATTGAGTTGCTGTACAGGTGCAATGAGGTAAGACATGCAAAATTTTAGAATTCTCCTGGTACACAACAGTCATTCAGTATGTGTTGTTTTCATTTCATTGTTATTTCCTAGAGACATGGGGACAGCACTTACTGAGCCTTTGGTTGTAGAGTAGCCACCAGAGGAAAGTGGGAAGAAAAGCCAAGTAAAAGAGCTTCTAGACACTGAGAGCAATGATAAATGTGACAATAAAGTAAACCTTAGGGACCGGATCAAGATTTGGATTCAAAAATCAAAAAGAGGAACATTTATTGGTTTTAGGATAGGAATGCTCTTTCTTCCATTCAATGGCTCCATGCATTTTCACTTGGAAGATTCAGTTATAAAACAGAGGGAGAATTACACAAAGCAAAGGCATTGCTGCACAAATAAGATCTCACAAAAGTTAACTCTATAGGTTATGTTTCGAGTTTATTCATTTACCAAATGAAAAATAATTGACTCACGAACTTTGCTCAAGTACCTTCCTTTTGCTTTTAAAGAAAATTATATTAAATATCTTAGTCTCTTACAAGCTAAGGATATCTAAACATGGAACAGTCTGAATTAGAAAGTAAGGTGCCTCCAGCCCCTTAAGTACTCCAGAATACTACAGAAAGAATATGCTAAAATACTGTAAGGTGGGAGAGATTGGGATGGATTGGGAATCTGGAGTTAATAGATGAAAACTATTGCTTTTGGAATGGATTAGCAATGAGATCCTGCTGTATAGCGCTGGGAACTCTGTCTAGTCACTTATGATGGAGCATGATAATGTGAGAAAAAAGAATGTATACATGTATGTGTAACTGGGTCACCTTGCTGTACAGTAGAAAATTGACAGAACACTGTAAACCAGCTATAATGGAAAAAATAAAAATCATTATACATGAAAATAAAATAAATACTATAAGGTTACTTTTATTTCTGTGATCCTGAAAGATCCTCAGCTATAGCACAGAACTCCTGTACAATGCAAATAAAACTCAGACCTCTGGGTTGGTTGGTTGTTTTGTTATTGTTGGGGGGGTTTGGTATTTTTGTTTGATAATCTTCTACATTTTATCCTTCAAAAGTCAGGATTAGAAAAGAAAAAGAGTTTAATATAACAATGTCTTTGGGAACAACAGTTAGATTTATATCCTATGAAGTCTTATTAGGCTTAGACTTCAATTAATATAACTTCTTAAACTTGAATGATATATTAGAATAAGATTACAAAATAATGCATTAACCTTTACTCTTTAAAAAAAAAAAAACTTAAAACTTTGACAAAAACACACTGAGGGTAACAAAGTATATTCTTGGCTTAGGGATGAGTCATATACTTAACAAAAGTCTCTACCTTCTAACTCAAAAATGTGCAAATATAGAACACATATTATGTGGGGGACTAAATTTATATGTTCGAAGCCATGAAATTACCAACCAATAGCCAAAATTTAGGGTCTCATAAATTAACTGAGCCATATCATACACTGTTTGAATTACAGTTCTCTAATATTTTACTACATAATTAAACTGCAAATATGTAGTATTTATATAATTCCATGGTTTGGAATTTAATTGCAAGTTAGGAAAGATTTTATACTGTATATTATTGAACCAACCACATTTATTTTGGAAAATAGTTGTGTTTTAAGCAAAAAAAAAAAAAAAAAAAAAAAAAAAAAGAGCACACAAAGCAAGATAACAGGGGGCAAGATATTGACTTATTTTGAACACTCCATATAATAGAAATTTCAAATAAATTATGAACTAAACATCTTAAATGTTGAGAAAATAGAAATTACAAGAATAAATTTAAAATATCCATTGTACTATCGTTTAACCAGGAAAGCTACTGAAACTCTTCTCAGTTCATTAACATAATCTACAACTTTTATGCACTCTTAGAGCAAGCAATACAATATGTGCGCTGGCTCATAATTTAAAATGAATGGATATTCAAGTATCAGATTAGGACAACTTGAGGATACAGGTATGGCCTTACAAACCTAAAAGAAATAAAATTAGAATGAAGATCAAGCTTAACAGTTTTTAAATGTAGATTTCTAAAGCCACATTTTCCAATTCTTTGTCTTCTCTGAGATTCCATAAAAAGATTTCAAAAGGCATTGTGGGCCAACATAAAAAATGTACTACTGTGCTTGAGATTTCTTAAGAATATTATCTACTTAGAAGATAGAATCAGATACTAAGTTCAGAGAATCTGCACCTAGTCACTTTTCTAAAACAGCAGACTTTTGGCTCAGCACCACCTGACAATTTCTTTGTCCAAGTCACACTAAAAATAGGCCTTTATATAATGGAAATGTTGAGACATTAAGTACAGCAATGTGAATAAGCACAACTATAATAAGGATTTCTCATCAACTCTTGGTTTATGTTGTATTAACATATGAAAAAGCTATTTAAACATTAAAATTAATACATCATAAAACAATGGTAATGCTTCATACAAAATATAGTTTTATTTGAATCACAACTACTCACAATAGCTATGAATATCCCCATTCAAATTGCTATCATGAATATTGTATAAAATGAGAAGAATAAACTAAAAGTAAAATTAGAATACGGCTTTATAAATTATAATATGTCAGGCTAACAAATGGTAGACTTGTCATATTGAGCAACTAAATGTCTAAATGATCATTCAGCACTCATAGTGTAGGAAGAAAAAAACATTGGCTTTGTTGCCTCTAAAGCAGTTGCTCGATTTTTCATACTGTCATTCTGCTCTATTAGCAAAGCCTAACACAATTAGGTATGAATATGCAGTAATAACATGCAAATTGTTCCCTCACAATTGCCCTAAGGCAGCAGCCTCAGCCTTTCTAAGCTTGATTCCTTCTACATCATTACAGGCTTGGCATAATTCATCAGAATAAAAAATACCTCAGCCTTATTGCATGTGGCCAGCTAGTAAAATCTTCAGTAGCTGTTAACCACTCTCCCTCGATGGGTTTGTTAGCCATGCTGTCCCCAGCTCCCTGCCACTCCTGCACTTGTACATGTTTCCCTTGGGTAATGTTAGACACTACATTTGAGCCTGCCAGAACAATTAACCCTACTGTTAATTAGAATGAAATGTCAGGCGCACAGATGGTACAAGCTGGCACCCTGCCATCCCGCCAACTGCTGCTGAAAGCAGCTACCCCACTGCTGACAGCTGCTCAGCCATGTCCCAAACCAGCAGATGTCAAAACTTTCCAGCTGAGGAAGGTTAAAAAAAGCAAAGAGGAGGGGTTTCTCATCCCAGCAGTGATGATGACTGTTTTATTGCTATTGTATCTATTACCTGTTGTCATACTGTACCCATCAAGAGGAAGTCTGCAAGCAGCAAGACACACATTTAAAAGAATGATACTAATAATCATAACATAAATAAACACAATATGGCTATAATTCAACGCAAGTATAAAACGAGCACAGGCAACAAACAAAATCTCTGAACTTTTCGCAAAGTTCTCCACAAGCTGAGCGGCATGTTTTAATGTATATTTTCAAAGAGAAAGAAAAACTTTTTAACATTCCCAAAGCAGACTTAAAGAAGGCCACAAAATATGACCTATCTAATCTTCAGACAAAATTTTGCTTTGTTTCCAGAATTCATGCCTAGGGATGAGACGATTGACTTTTTGGTGTTTTTGTTGCTCATAATCTATAAACATAATTATGGGATGGTAATTTTTGTTTCTTGTTATCCTTATACAAACGTAAGTTGTAACCAAACAGAGGCAATAAAGCATTATCCATGAAAAATATAAAAAACTAAAATAAAATCTAATTGGACAATAAAATCACAACTGGGTACCATTTTGATTGGAAAACAACTTCAGAATTCTGACCTAAATATTGTGTTAATCTTGTAACTTTAAAAAAAAAAAAAGTGATCTTATTATGAATTAGTTGGAAATTAAAGTTATTTCTAAACTCAAGAGGACTGGATCATAAATCTGTAATACTTGTGTTTGACTTTAGAACACACCAATTTTGTCTCTGATTATTATTAAACATGGAGATTGTGGAAGTATAAGTAATCTCCTTTCAATTGTGCTATTTTGAGTTCATGCTCTTCGACAGCATGAATGCAGGTGTATATTATAACTTAAATGTCACAGGAAATACACCATAAGATTTAAAGTTCATGTTTCTGCTATTTATACTTCAATCAGACAGCATTTACTGATAAATTATTCATTCAGTATTACCTAAGTACACACACATAGAAAAGAAAACACCATGTAAAAGCCTTTTGAGTATTCAAAAAAAGTTAAAAATCACACATGCCAACTATTCCCTTTAATTAGGCAAAAATAATCATAATACTAACAGCAGTTAGGGTTTTTCTGTCACACATAACCAAAATTAACATATCAAGAGGAGATTTATCAGAAAGGTTCACAGGACATTAAAAAGACTTTTTAAAAAAATCTATTTTTTTATATTTTCTTTTTAGGGTCACATGTGCAGCATATGGAAGTTCCCTGGCTGGAGGTAAAATTGGAGCTGCAGCTGTAGGCCTACACCATGGCCATGGAAACACCAGATCCAAGATGCATCTGTGACCTAAGCTGCCTATGATGCAGCTTGTGGCAACACCAGATCCTTAACCCACTGAACAAGGCCAGGGATTGAACCTACAGCCTCATGGATACTATGCTGACTTCTTAACATGCTGATCCATAGAAACTCCAAAGACTTTTCTAAAAAGCCAGAGAACTGTCTTGGAAAGTACAGAGACAGTTCAGGGAACTAGGTGGCAGAAATAATAGACAATCTCAGATGCTAAGATGACTTAGCGCAAACCATTTTTTTTTTTTTCACTTTTCTTCTAAGAATTTAAAGTTCAATTGGTTCACAAGCTCAAGCCAGGTATGTGCTGTGTAACTTAACTAATGATCCCAACAACACTGAAACAAGTCTTTAGGTGTTTGTTATCAGAAGACAGGCAAGTAGATTCTACGTGTCAAATAAAATAGTGACAAAGGGTGACCCTAATATCCTGTGAGGTCAGTGCTAAAGGATTCCACAAAAGGATTTGAAGTAAGCTTGGTGAAAGCTAAAGAGCTGAGTACATATTCCATGTATAAAGTTGAGGGAAAACAAGATTTTGCATGTGGTGCCAAGAAGTCTGGCTGATGTGAGAACTGAATGTCTCACTAGAACAAACCATTAATAATGACAGTGACAACTATCACTGTTATGACTTCTATGGATTTCTTCTACTAAGTAGTACATTTCTATAGCATTTTATAAGTTATAAAATACTTTCTTGGCTAGACTCTTCGAATCTTATAATAGCCTGGGAAATATATGTTCCACATATTCAGTGACTTTAATATATAATCAAGTGGTATGTTATCCAGAGATCTTAGAGTCAAAATGAAAATTTTTAAATGTGATGTTTTTCTTTCAGGAACACTCATTTTCATTGCTTTTCTCTTATTCAACTTTGGGTTATAGACAAGGACTTTATCTACATTCATTAGTACACAGATTAGTATACAGTAACTTTCAACTTGCATCTCCCATATTCTACCATTATAAATTTATAGTTTTCCAAGATTAAAATATGCAAATGAATGATATCAATTATAAGAACTAATACTCTAATCTTAAATTGGTATAGTGTTGTGGAGTTTATTACTTTCACATATAAGTTTTTATGTAATTCCCACAGTGCTACAATGTTAGATGTTATCACTTTTCAATGAACTCTCTGGATCACACAACTAATAAGTAGCAAAGAGTAGACCAACCCAAATCCAGTGTTTTTCTACTTTAATACCATCTACAGGAGTCTCCCACTGACTAGCCATGAGACAGGGAAAATCTACCAGTGTAGTTTAACAGTAGTATTGCAATTTTGTCAATTAAGCCTTTTTCATTTATTACAATCAAATGAGAGAGATTGGCACAAGAAGAGAAAAACAGATAGAGACACACACAAGGACAGGGAGAGAGAAAAATTAGGGAACTGCTGGTAATTATTAAGTAACATAAAAACACCAAGAATGCAATAAGAACATTAGCTCTGACTCTAAGAAATATTCCAGGAGCTCCTGTTGTGGCTCAGTGGAAGTAAACATGACTAGTATCCATGAAGATGCAGGTTCGATCTCTGGCCTCTCCCAGTGGGTTAAGGATCCAGCGTTGCTGTAAGCTATGGTGTAGGTCACACATGACTCAGATCTGGTGTTTCAGTGTCTGTGGTGTAGGTCAGCAGCTCCAGCTCCAATTTGACCCCTCGCCTAGGAACTTCCATATGCTGCAAGTGCTGCACTAAAAAAAAAAGAAAAAAGACCAAAAAAAAAAAAAAAGTATTCCAGGCAGCTCTTGTCTGCATGGCCACCTTCCTACCAAAAACATTACTCCCCAATATACCTAAATTTCATCTCTACTTTATTTCATCAATACATTATTTTATTTTGTTATATTATTTTAATTCCATTAGAGGTGTCTTCTCTTTAAAAAAAGTATGGCTTAAAAAGATTTGAATATCTTTCATATGGGTTAAAATCCTGTGATCAATAATGGAATCAAAGAACAGCATAGCTAGGAAAAAAAAATTAAAAACTTGATTGCTTAGTTCACCCCCACCCCCATTTTAAATGTGATGCGGAGACTTTGGAAGTTGAAACTATTTGCTTAAACTCACAATGTTTAACAATGTCACAAATGACCACTCAAAATCTTCTCCTGAAGCTTCATGTAAGGATAATAGTAACCATAATAACAATAACATATTTGAGTGCTCACCTGGAACTGCCAGTCCTCTGAGCTAATTCTATATGTCATAACCTTAAAAAAGTACTACCTGTGCAAGTTTTCTCATCCTACGTTGAGTCTAGGAAGAAGGAGCCTTTAGACTCTTTCACAAAATGAGATGAAATAGAGAATGGGTTGATTCTAGCTTCAGTGAGAGGAGGTCCACACTTATCTATGTTAGATATTGGGATTTTGCCTAAGATTTAGGAGCATTTCTTGCATGCTTCCCTTTAATGTATCTATCAAAACCATTTATCCCTACCATCCACCATCAAGGACATCTAGTGAACTGCATTTCTGCTATTTGATACAATATGATTACAATCTATGACTTGAAATCAGTGTTCCAAAAAGATTCTCATTATACGTTAGAAGTTCTCAACAACCTGTAATATTACTTACACACATACTTCACTATTTAAAAATTATTTAGTATCTCGGAGTTCCTGTTGTGGCTCAGTGGTTAACGACTCTGACTAGGAACCATGGGGTTGCAGATTCGATCCCTGGCCTCCCTCAGTGGGTCAAGGATCTGGCGTTGCCATGAACTGTGGTGTAGGTCACAGACTCGGCTCAGATCTGGAGATTCTGTGGCTGGGTGTAGGCCGGCAGCTCTAGCTCTAATTCGACCCCTAACCTGTGAGCCTCCATATGCTAAGGGTGCAGCCCTAAAAAGACAAAAAAAAAAAATTATTTAGTATGTCCGTTAGATACCACCTTATAAAATTTATAAAATGTATAATTATTCCAATATTTGAAAGCAATAGAAAGAATCATCTATAATGCCTATTTGTGCTAATTTAGAATGCTTTCCCCATTCATCTAGTTAGAGTGGATTATAATAGCTCTCCTTATTTTAGAATAGTAAGATTGATTACTTTTTTCATCCTCTTCGGTATGGTGACTTCCCATCCCAAACTAACAAAATTCTTTTTTTGTTTGTTTGTTTTGATTATGGCCATTCTGGCTGCTGTGAGGTGATACTTCATTGTGGTTTTGATTTGCACTTCTCTAATAATTACTAAAGTTTCTTTCCTTCTTTCTTCTTTTTTTTTTTTTTCTTTGTCTTTTAAGGGCCTCACCCATGGCATATGGAGGTTCCCAGGCTAGGGATCCAATCAGAGCTGTAACTGCTGGCCTATGTCACAGCCACAGCAACATGGGATCCAAGTCACATCTGCAACCACAGCTCATGGCAACGCCAGATCCTTAACCCACTGAGAAAGGCCAGGGATCTAACCGCATTCTCATGGATACTAGTCAGATTCATTTCTGCTGAGCCATGATGGGAACTCCACAAAATTCTTTCTAGACATCAAATTTGAGTTTGAATGCCAGTTCCATTACAAAACCTTCCTGAATTACCCTGCTAGAAGTCATTGTCCTCCCTTTAAATTTCACTTGCAATTTAATTAAGACTCTCAGAAATTTATCACTTATCGTTTTAGATTAGAACTATGTATGTACATGTCTTACTTTTCTTCCTGGATGAGAAATAGATTTAAACTGGGAACACTATACTCTTTACCAGACAAGCAAGGATACTGCCTTGAGAAAACTCTCCATAAGTATGTGTTTAATTTTGAATAAATGAATGTAAAAATGATGAGCAGAAGCCTATAGGGAATGTGAAGAGTAAGGAAGTAAGAAAGGATCTGACTGAGCTGGAGAAAGTGCCTGGAGAGCTTCTTTTATGTTGTCTCATAGTCAATCCCTAAAAATTATTCCCAAAGTCAAGTTTTCATGTTTAAGTACTTCTATTTGGATCATTACAAGCCATAAGTGAAACAAACCTGGCAGGAAACCCTTTAAAGAAGTATCCAAAGATGATATGTACCAGTTCCATTCCCTGGGATGCTGGATAATACATTCTAGTTCCATTTTTTTCCTACCACTCAATAAAACTTATATCAAGTGATAAGAAAAACTGAATAACCACTGATGTGGCATCTAATGAATAAGCCCCGAATTCCTCAATCCAATTCAGCTTCCTTAATGTCTACAACTTCCACTGGCTCTCAAGAGAAACAAACATGGAAGACACAGACCAGACTCTGTGAAGAAAATACGGCTGATTTTTTTTTATTCAAAAGGGAAGGTTTTTTGTTTATTGCTTTTGTTTTTTTGTTTTGTTTTATTGAAGTATAGTTGATTTATAATGTTGTGTTTCAGGTGTACGGAAAATATATATATATATATACACACACATATATATATTGTTTTCCAGGTTATTTTCCATTATAGTTTATTACAGGATATTGACTATAGTCCCCTGTGCTATAGGATGTATGATTTTAATTGGGAATTTTCATATTTGTTTGTTTTGCAGCTACCTATTGACTATTAGGGCATGATATTTAGCTTCGATTAAAATAATCTAAAATTTACTTAAACTTTAGAACTAGCAAAGAAATGTACCATATTTCAAAGAAAATGAAAGAAACAAGTTTTGCTTTCTGTGAGCAAAGCCCTGTGTTAGACCTATCTAGGGAAGAATCACAGATGTGATCCTTGCCCTTGTGGAGGTTACAGTCCATAGATTCAATCTTCATTAATCAATCAATCATACAATTAAAATGTCGGTAAATAACTCAAAAAGAAGGAAAAAAAAGAAGCTTTTGAGTGAGCATTTAAGTGAGGGATACTTTAGAATCTTGAGAGTCCGGGAAAGCTTCCTCAGAAAATGACATAGGAGCTTAGGTTTAAAGACTATATCTATAGGTTCTGTAAAATTATCATTTATAATCTCTATAGATCTCTGAATGAATGATAGACAATTTAAAGTTGTAGAGTTACACATTGATTTTTTATTTAATCTTGGCTTTAGAATATGTTTCCTTCATTCTAACAGAAAATAAATCAATTGTTGGATAACATTTATCAAACTGAATATGCATATTTTCATTATGTTGTAGACTGATTACCTAATTGAAATGCTCATATTTTTGCAACATTATTTATGAACATGTACAGAATAATCACACTGGCATTTAAACCTAATAATTTTGCTGAGATGTTCTGATATATTAAGGGGAGGTTTAAGGTGCCATATAACTACATGTGTAAATACACCCTTATTGCTGACCTTACAATGCACTTAGTATCTTATACTGCGCTAATGCTGTCTCTACTACCACAAGCAATTTATTCTGCCTCATGTTCCTCAAGTGCTCATAAATCAGCATTAGATCTTTTTTTTTTTACTGAGTTGCTGATTTTAAGCCAGCAGTGTAAGGAGGAACATTTGGATTCCAAGTATAATATTGGCACACATATTGATTTTAATTAGTCTAATTAGTTCATTACACTAAAAATCACACAGATCATTTATTACATCAAACCTAATGGCATATGATCGGGGATTTAATATGGTAATGAAGTAGATCAATTATCACTCATAAAGGAAGTCATTAACAAGTGTAAACATTGTCAAGCTGAATACCATTGCAAATTATGAAGTCATAGCTAAGACAATTTGCATATACACACTAAAGTTATTTTACAGTCAATCTTCCATTTTAAAAAGGAATATATTTTTTACTTTAAATTCACTTCCATGGGTTATGTATCACCCTTTAAAGCTATGCACAAGCTGGTTAACATAGGCTATTTGGGGTGTACCAGTGGTAATAACATACCAAAAAATTAATGTCACTGGCTGAAGCTAAAGTCTATTTAGATTTTTCTTTTTTCTTCACCTTGAAAACTCAGAATGTGTTCACTTTATTAATTGTGTGGTCCTGGCTTGTATGACAATAAACAAACAACCAATGACAGTTCTTGAGATATTTGTGATCCTCGGATATCATGCAGGATAATTGATGTGATTTTGTTATCTTTAATTAAATAATAATAGCAACAAATAATTACAATGAGAAGGACCAAGATCTCTGCAAAAAAGATTTCAGATTACAACACTATGCACTCATTTATTAATGGTTTTTGCAGCTTTAATATTACCAAGACATCTTAAATAAAAGCAGCCAACTGTGCACCCTGTTCCTAACCCAATGCATTGCCATTTATCATTATTATTGCTATCATTACCCTTTGCTTAGGGTCCCTTCGCTCTGTTTTAAATCCATTTGACAGTAGTGCACATTCAAGCCATTCAGAATTTATTTTTCTGGTGAGAACTTGTAAGGTAGTGTATAAAATATTTCTCTGGTATCCAGATCTAATATGATCCAATTGTCATTCCTCAAATGTTAAAATTCTCCAGAAAAGTACCATCTCTAGAATTCTCCTTCATCTCTTCAGAGTTCCCAAGGACACCATGTTATTGACAATGATAGATATGAAATCTACATTTGCATTGTAAATGTTACTCAGAGTTAAACTACAATAGCTAATAAACAGAATGAAATGAAATAAGATCTATCTAAAATACTGTCTTATTTTGTTGTCCAGATAGCAAATCTGAAAACCACCCTCCACGGACTCATCACCTGCTTCTTCCACTTCGTTGTGAGGCTTGTTGTGAGGATTAATGAGTTAATACCTGTAAAGAACTGAAAAAAGTGCCTGGAATGTACTAGTTGCTCAAAGGTTAGCAATTATTATTATTATTAAGAGGCAAGTACTTGCATGTTCAGTTGCCTGACATTTTCCTAGTTGAGCAGCTTCCTGAAGAAGACTGTAGGACAATAAATATATATGACTCACCCTTGCACTTTGCTTTCTGCACCCCATAAGTTGTATTTGTCAATGATGCAACTCCTTAATTGTATTCCCTTATCAGGCACTCCCACCCCAATGCATCTTTGCTTGCCATTGTCTTAATACTAAACTGACGGTGTCTTTTCACTAGTTCCTCTTTACAAGAAGAATAAAGTCAAGGTCAAACTTTTTATCATGGATTTCCTCAAACCTCCTCCATTCTGCCTCTCTATTGCTGCAGTAGCACCGGGTTCCATGGTTTCCCAACCGGCATTGTGGCTCTGAGTTGTCCATATCCTAAGCTTGTCTCCTTCTGGCTTCCCTTTTTCCGTCTAATAAATCTCGAATAAATCCTATGGATTTCCTAATAAATTTCCTATTGATTTCCTAATAAATCCCCATCGATCTTCAATATCCATCTTCTCCAAATCCATTCCATTCTTCATTGGTCTTTATACAATTCTGGGCAAGTTATTTATTCTCTCTAAACTTGAACATCTGTGAAATTGCTTAATAAAGAGATTATGAAATTATGTTTCATAATATACTTAGTCTAACACATAACAGGTGCTGAATTAATTGTAGTTATTATTGCTATTGTTATTGTCTTACCTTGCTATTACTCTATCAAAAAAAAATGAAAACCTGCATTTTTTCATCCAAAATGGAACAGCACATAATCTGAGAACAAAGCATTTGCATCCTTGGGCATTAGTCCTGAGCAATGTGTTAAGTAGGACTCTGCCCTTGAGCAACGTGGAGGCAGTAGCTTAAAACCCTGTAACAAAAAGACACGCAGATTAGAGAATCGACCTAACTCGTGATAAAGAGACAACTAATATGGAGGTAAAACAGTTCCCAAGGGCAACACATTATCAACATCCTGCAAAAATATATTTTAGGAGTTCCTGTTGTGGATCAGTGGTTAACGAACCTGACTAGCATCCATGATGATGCCGGTTTGATCCCTGGCCTCACTCAGTGGGTCAAGGATCCAGCTTTGCCATGAGCTGTGGTGTAGAACACAGACATGGCTTGGATCCTACGTTGCTGTGACTGTGGCATAGGCTGGAGGCTGCAGTTCCAATTCGACCCCTATCCTGGGAACTTCCATATGCCTCTGGTGCAGTCCTAAAAAGAAGAAAAAAAATACGTATATACACATACAGTTTTAAAAGTTTATAGGAAATATTTAAATATTGCAAAATCCTATAATCTTATGAGCTGTGTACATCCTCCCTTATTACTGGTTCATGAAGTGCAAGCAGTGTATGCACAGATTAGCCTACTCTTCAAGAGTAAGGAGAAAAAGAGCACTTCCTTTCATGACCTGTCAAATAAGTGCTGTGCTTTCTCTGTCAAGATCACGCGCTTTGCTGAATTAGTCATGGGGTTCTTTGTTTTTATTCAGATAAGCTGATTGTTTGCTTTTGAAGCAGAGTGTACAGACCTGTTGGCAAGTGGAGAGGAGGCCCCCAAGGAGTACACTGAAGACTGCCATGAAACCCCAGCCAAAAGCAGCTCGCGGACTGCTCTCCAGATTCCACTGCTCGCGCGTGCGCGCGCGCGCGCACACGCACACACACACACACACACACACACACGCACTGCCTTAATTAATCCATCATTAACATCAGAGCACAGCACTGTGTCTACCACACCTGGCTTGACAGCTGGATTGAAAGCACCGTTGACAGCTGGTGCTTATGTACTTGCTTGAAGTGAGGGGCCGATGATGGGCTTGCCTAGGGAACCAGAGCCCTGCCGAGAGGTTACATGTTTGATGAAGGTAATAGCAGTTAATAAGAATATTTTTTTTTCCCAGAGTTTGGGGACTGATGTAACAGAGTTATGATAAAATGCACATATCCGGCAATTCAACACCTGACTCCAGTAAACATTGACAAGTCAGGCAAACATTTGAAAAAAAGTGTCTAGGGTGTTAAGAAATAAACTCCCACAGAACAGTATTTTTTACATTAAAAGGTGAAATAGAATCTTTGCAGATCCTCATGCCCTGGGGTGGGCGGGGGGGAGAATGGTGAGAAAGGGGTGGGTGGGGCAGCAATGAATTATCCTATAAACATCAGGATCTTTGGCCACAACTTATCTGCCCATCACTGAGTTCCTCAAGGAGAGTTTGAGTTGAACACTTAATGCTTGTCTTTTCCCTAACTCCACGGTCAGCATTTCTGTGTGAGGGCTTCACTCAGGTGTTTCTAGTCCTTTCAACAGCTAAGGATGGCGACAGCACTTAGTATGTTGGGATAATTCCTTCTATGTTTTATTAAATCTGGAGCACTTTTCTTTACTTGCTAATGTAAGACAAAAGGAGAGGGTCTCCAGGATCAACAGTTTGAGTGTGATTTTTCTCTAAATATCCTGCTCTTGCCCAGCTTTGCTCAATGACAGCCTCATCAAATAGATAACCAACAAAGACCTACTCTATAGCATGGGAACTATACTTGAGATTTTATAACAACCTACAAGGGAAAAGCATCTAAAAATCTCTGTGTGTGTGAGTATATGTGTGTGTGTGTGTGTGTGTGTGTGTAACTGAATCATTTTGCTGTGCAGCTGAAACTCACACAACATTGTCAATGCAGGATCTTAGGTCACTGCTGTGGCACACATTCAATCCTTGGCCTATATGCTGCATGCATGGCCAAAAAAAAAAAAAAAAAAAACCAAAACCATACTTCGATAATTTTCTTTTTAAAAAAAATCAGGAGTTCCTGTCACGGGCCGTGAGTACAGCCCTATAAAGCAAAAAATAAAAATCCTTAATGCTGTCACAGGACCTATGGAATTAGGGTTAACCCTTTTTTTTTTTTTTTTGACTTTTTTTTTAAGGGCCGCACCCGAGGCATATGGAGGTTCCCAGGCTAGGGGTCCAATCGGAGCTGAAGCTGCCAGCCTACACTACAGCCACAGCAATGCAGGATCTGAGCTGCATCTGTGACCTACACCACAGCTCACAGCTACACCGGATCTTTAACCCACTGAGGAAGGCCAGGGATCAAACCCTCATGGATGCTCAGCTAGTTAACCGCTAAGCCATGACGGGGAACTCTGGGTTAACCCTTTAAATGCATTTAGATCTTTCCTCACATGCCTTCCCCTGATTAACCCAACCTATCCCTCAGACTACTACTACTACTACTACTTTCTTAGTCTCCATATCTTTGTTCAGTGTCCTGGCCCCTCTTTCATGACTCAGGTCATGTGTGACCACCTAGTCACCTTTGATGACTCTGGGCTACATAGGAGAATGCAAATGACTTGGGCTACTACTGAGTTCTTTAATGTCATGGGACTCTGCCATATGTATCTTTTGCTGAACATTGGTCAGTTAATATATTTTGTGAATAATTAATAACAAAAATCAAGAATAGAACCAGGTCTTGACCTCTGATATTACTTTCCCTTCTCCTCATCTTCAACCCTCCCCCTGTGGAATTATTTATCAGCTGTGAAACAAGGGAAGAAATTTAAAAGGTAAAAAGAAGAAAGCCAGATCCATCCTTTAAATTATATGTAGGATATATCCCTTTATTAGTAATAGCAACTACGAGTTTTAAGTCTTTATTAAGTATATTCATTACTTTTTTTTTTTTGTCTTTTTAGGGCCACACCCAAGGCATATGGAAGTTCCCAGGCTAGAGGTCTAATCGGAGCTGTAGCCACCAGCCTACGGCCTACATATACCAGAGCCACAGCAATGCCAGATCTGAGCCACGTCTGAGAGGTACACCACAGCTCATGGCAACGCAGGATCCTTAACGCACTGATCGAGGTCAGGGATCGAACCTGCAACCTCCTGGTTCCAGTCTGATTTGTTTCCGCTGCACCAAGACGGGACCGTCTATTCATTACATTTTTAATTAATGACTCACAGTGAATCAATGAGATATTATCATTCCCCTCTTTATAAAGGAGGAAAATATGACTAAGAAAGGAAGTTAAGTAATTTTTTTAAGGTCATGATGATTTAAAAACTGATGGAAGTTCTATTTTAACAGAGTTAACTTTTTTTTTTTTTTTTTTTTTGTCTTTTTAGGCCACACCCATGGCATACAAAGTTCCTAGGCTAGGGGTCGAATCAGATCTGCAGCTGCTGGCCTACACCATAGACACAGCAACGTGGGATCCTAGTCGTGTCTGTGACATATACCACAGCTCACAGATCCTTAACCCACTGAGGAAGGCCGGGGATTGAATCCGTGTCCTTGTGGCTATTGGGCGGATTTGTTACCACTGATCCACCAAATCTAGAATTAACATTTTGAACAGATAGCATACTTAGGAAACTATTATAGGCTCTTTCCCATAGTAAATCATATATTCCTTGCAACTGCCATATGAAATGGGTACTAAAATAAATTTCACCAATGAGGTTACTGAAGACAGGGACAGTAAATACTGCACGCAAGATGCTAACTGATGGAACTTGGACATTAACTCAAGCAGTTCAGCTTCAACTCTTACCTACTATGCTATGGAGATTCCAGCATCTCTGATGTCAAGCTCTAATATTTGAAGTTCTCTGTGAATTGTCTCAGACAGAGCACTCACAGCACTGGGCTTTATAGTGTACTTGTGTATATGCACATCCTTTAACTCCTTTTAGACATGGACCATGGCTTTCCTATCCAGTGTCAATTTATTAGGTGTTATAGAGTAGATTCTCAATAACTATTAGAGGCCTTGCACATAGGTACTTTGCCTAAATTCAGCAGGAAGCTATTCAGAAACAAGTTTTTCATGGGCGTCTCATGTTTCTGCACATCTTGGAGAGGTACTGACTCTCATTTTTTCCAGACTCTCTTCTTATAAATGTTTGTATAGCAAACAGCCTTCAAAGACAAAGATAGTGCTTTCTTCTGAGGTGCGAGTGTGCTTCCAGCCCTGGAGGACAGAATGGTGTCCCCTCCAGAACAAAAAATAGGGATCTGAGCTGACCATTATAAAACACCCAGTTTCCCTCTCCTGGAACACAGCCCACTGCTTATACAAACATCCATTTGGACCCCATGTGGGACTTGGGGGCAAGGAGAACTGATGTAAATAGGCTCATGCTACCCAAGGCCATTCAAAATAAAGTCTTTTGTCTCTAACTGAGGAATCTGGGTTTTCTGCCAGCATCCTAGGAATTGTGTCCGTCTAACTTGTTAGTTTGCAGGAAGGGTAAAATTTCAAACCTTTCACAGTTCTTGACAAAACAACGCAGGTTATGTGAAGATGTTTTCATTGGTCTCTGTGTGGTTATCATCAATTTATGTCTAAGGTAGAAATTAGAAATTTTTAAAAATTAAAATATATTGAATCATATGAATTTATCTCCTAGTGAAGAAATTTGCTGTCTAAAAAAGTCTGTATAATATTTATTTTAAGAGTCCTTTGGAAACTTTCAAGTTATCAATTGATCACAATGAATTCAGGAGAGGTCAGAAAACAAAATTTCAATTATCATTGATTAATAACTGTAGCTGGTCAAAGTAATGTTTGTAATCATATCATAATATATTTTGAAGACTGTGATCCAGTCTGTCTAAATTTTCTGTTCTGTATATTCCAATGTAGAGAGGAAACTGACTTTCTTCCTTCTTATCCCCAGTAAACATGTTATAATAATATCAAAAAATTTGAGTTAGTAACAAAATAAGAGTTGGAATTATGCCTCCTCTTCCTTCCTTCCTTCCATTCAACAAATAGAGTACCAGGCATTGTGAGGCACTAACACTGAAGATGAACAAGACTCCCTTTAGTAGAGAAGTCAAGACATGTGTCTTCAGCCAAGCCTCTCTTCTATGGACGTTAAATTTCTTATCTTTAAAGTATTTAGTTGCATTGTATAATCTTCCCACCCTTAAAATAATATGATGTTTCTTTACATTTTGAAAGATTTTCTTCAAACCATAGACCCAAAACCATCATCATGGACTACAATTCTGGAGCCTAAAAAAGTATGCATTCAAATATACAGACTTTTTTGAAACAAGAATCCCTTACATGCATTACCTTAGGACCTGAGGACTGTGAACAGATATACTGTGAGGTAATGTAAGGAGGAATCATTTACCTCTTCCTCAAGTTTTTTTTTTTTTAAGAAGATAGAAATATTTTACTTCATTTTTAATGGAGAAAGGGTGATTTTCCCAATTAGTGAATTTAGAAGGAACAGATCTTGCCTGATTTTATCCATTCTAAATTTATCCCCTTCTAAGAACCTGTCCTAAGGACACTTCCATATCTGCTTCTTGACCTTGGTAAGTCTCCAGTGACAAGATTTACCCTTTGGGGACTTGTAATAGAAGCAGAGAGGCCTCCAATTTGGGGTGGATATGTGCAAAAGGGGAAATATTAGGAAACCTAACTGTTTGTAGATTTACCCTCAGTGTAGTCGTTCTCTCAACAACTTTAAGAAAATTAACATACTGCTTTTCGTCTATATGATTCTTGTGTCTTATTTTTCTCTTGTTTGACAACTCACACAAAGGTAAAGAGTGGATTCTATCAACCTCAAATCTCAACGTGAATGCGTTTCTACGAAGTGGACATAGCTTCGCCTTACACTAGGAAAAAACTAGGAGTTCAGAAACAATTGTTACCAACTCTGTAAGTGCCTCAAAGAGCATCTCTACAGCAAATTTACCCGGAAGTCATATGCTGCATTATCTAATCCTTGCATTTCTGTAATTATGGTTTTATAATTGCTTAATGTAGTGAAAAACACATTTTAGATATATTAAAATTCCTGGTCATCAGACTGAATTTCAGCACTCAGTCAAACACATGGCAGATAGATCCTGGATACGGAAAGGAGACTTTTGAATTCAGGATTTAAACAATCACTGGATGATGAGTCACTTATGCAATTGCTCATTTCCAGACCATGAGAACCTACCTGCTCCAAAAACTCTTGTATTCTGCACATGACTCAGTGCAGAATATCCTACACTCAAAGAAAGGTGCTCAAAGTATACACTGAAGTACATAAAATACTACGTAAGCTCATTCTCCCCTTACTGTTTTCCCTAATGGGTCACTTTTTAATGGAATTCATAGTAAATTTTGGACTACACGTCTTCAAGTCCATATATTCTAAATTTCTCTCTTTTTTTTTTTATTTTGTCTTTTTAGGGCCACACTTGCAGCATATGGAAGTTCCTAGTCTAGGGGTTGAATCGGAGCTACAGCTGCCAGCCACAGCCACAGCAACGCCAGATCCGAGCCAAGTCTGTGATGTACCCCACAGCTCACTGCAATGCCGGATCCTTAACCCACTGAGCAAGGCCAGGGATTGAACCTGCAACCTCATGGTTCCTGGTCAGATTCGTTTCCGCTGAGCCATGACAGGAACTCCAATTTCTCTCTTTCTTTTATTTTTTTTTATTTTTTATTTATTTATTTATTTTTTGCCACACTCACAGCATGCAGAAATTCCCAGGCCAGGGACTGAACCTGAGCCACAGCAATAACAATGCTGAATCCTTAACAGCTAGGCCACCAGGGAATTCCCTACATTTCTCTTTTAGAAATACACATTAGGAGGACAATAAACTTGTACATATGACTTTATTAAGGATAGCAATCTGTGATTTGGTAATTCTATTTTAATGAGCACAACACAAAAATAGATTGAATTGGGTAGTGCATCATAAATAAACTCTGTGAAATGTGTATTTGACAGATAAAGAAACTGTCGTTTAGAGGGATTAAATGAGCATTTGTATGTGGCAGACTGATTTTTGAGTCTAGTTCGTTTGATGTCAGATTCTCATTATTCAACCCTGTCACTGCCTAGAAATAGGTTTGTAATTAAGAAACTTCTATAATTGCAAATAATTATCTCTCAGCTGCCTGTCAAATCCCAGATTTTGCATTTGCTGAACTTTCACGCTAGAGTCAGAGAGCAAGGGTCACTGAAGGTGAGGTGTGCTGTGCAGCTCAAATTAAAAAGACCAGGAAGAATCTTGCTGACAAAAAGTCAATAAAAATAAAAGAATTATTTTCAATTATGCTTCAGAAACATAATCAACCACCCTTAAATATGTCACTTGATCTTTAGAACTAAAGTTCTCAATAGCTGGTGGAAACTATTTTTAAAATGCAATTAGAATGTCATCAGGATGTTTAGATTATGTCCATGAGTTCACTGTAGACTATACAAAGAACAGACAAGAGAAATCTGGATCTTTCTTTTTTTTCAACAACAGAAACAACATGGATCATCCTTTTGATTTAAAAATTTAAGCAAAAAAAATTTTTTTAGCAAATAAATAGAGCACATCCTGAATCATTTAAACAGTGCCTAACCTGGTTTAACATCTGAATGGTTTCCATCAGTACAATAACATCTCATTCACTGAGTATTTAGTTATATAATAAATTAATTAAGAAAGTTTGCTGTAAACTATGCCCAAAATATGTGCTAACCTCAATGTATACATTTATTTTATATATATTTTTAATGTTTAAATTTTAATGAAAACTTCCACACAGAAAAACATTAATGCAATTCTATCAAATAATAAAAAGGAAAAGAAAGAAATTGGGTAAGATGCATTGCAGGGTAAATTACATATTACAAATATATTTACCTTCAATTGGTAAATACATTTTTTATAATATATTTATTTACTTTTTCCCTCATTTATTCATATAAAACCAGCATTTACTGACCACCTATTAGTAAGCAGTAGGAAAGAAAGGCAAAGTAGAAAAAAGAAGAGAGGGATTTGAGAGCCTCAAAAATCTAATGTGCTAGAGGAACAACAGAAAGACATAGAAATAAATAATGGAGAATTAATAGGAAAACAGCCCTACAGATATTACTTGTAAAGTGAGGTAAAGCAGAATTGAGCAAGTATTTTGATTGCTCAGGAAATTCACCAAGAAAATCACATTGAAATTAGGTCTTAATGACCAAATAGGGAGTTCCCAGATGGCACAGAAATTTAAGGATTAGGTGCTGTCACTACTGTGACACTAATCCTTGTGGTGGCGTGGGTTAGATTCCCCCAACCCCCAAAATGACCAAGTATGAAAAGACCAGTTAGGGAATAGGAATAGAGCAATCACAGGCAGAGGAAGACCCTATATAAGGGCATCTGGCAGGTTTAGGAAGAAGCAATAAATTAGCCTTGTTATACATGAATGCGGTACTAAGGATTAGGGAGAATGGAAATAGGTAGAGGTGGAAAGGGCCATCTATATGAAGAGCTTCACGTATGTTTGCATACTCTATCCAGCTGAAAATCAGTGGAAGTTTTTGAAGTCAAGAAACTGTGAATCAACACTGTGTTTTAGGAGAATCACTCTAATGACAGTGTGGATGGACACTGTAAGAAATCTCAGAGACCAGTTAGGAAGTTTTTTATTACTATAAGTTGAGAGGACTGAAACCCCCAAAAAACCTAGTGGCCTAGAGCTGGGGACAGTCTTTGAGATGTATTTAAAAAGAGAACTTGGATTTCCTGCTGTGGCTCAGCAGGTTAAGAATCCGACATAGTGTCTGTGAGGATACATGTTTGATCCCTGGTCTTGTTAAGTGGGTTAAGAATCTGATGTTGCTGCAAACTGTGGCTTAAGCAGATTAGGTCACAGATGCAGCTTGGATCTGGTGTTGCTATAGTTGTGGTGTAGGCCTACAGCTATAGCTCTAATTCAACCATTATCAACAGTAGGAAATATGAAAAGTCAAAGGAGTATGCTTAACTGGTAATGACTTCCATCTGCAGCACATTAAATTTAAAATGCCCTTGGAATACACAGTGGGATATATAATGGTAGATCAGTATATGGAACTGGGGGAATATGGGAGAGTTGATCTAGAGCTATGTGTTTCCAGGACACCTATGAGTGTAATTGATCAGTCTACGAGATCACTCAGAGCAAATACCCAGAGGATGATCATGCAGCAAAGGGGCACCTCAGTTTTTAAGACACCTGTGGAAGAGCCAGTGAGAAGGATTTTCAGAAGGAAGCAGAATCCAAGAAAGAAGTTTCAGCATAATGATCAAGAGTGTCCAATGCTGCAAATCAGTGAAGAGGATAAGGACTGAAGAGCACTCCCTGTGAAAAAATGCAATTGATGGAAATTTAGGGGTAGGAGGAAAAAAAGTTATATAAAATTAAAATATGCCACACATAATGAAACAGAATAGATAATTAGTATATTTTTACTCTAATCAAATATTCAAAACTGCCAAAAGAAGAATTTTCTCTTCATTTATTCTTAAACAAGGCAAAGTTCTGTGAGTCATAGAAAATTCCTCTCTAAGTGAACTCTCATCATTTATGCACATGGATCCCAAAAAGGCCCTGAAAATACAGACAGGACATAGAACATCTCTGGATATACAAAAAGAAGCTCTTCCAACATCTTTTGTTTCTTTTACATTCATTGACTTTTCACCACAATTTCTGATGAGCAGAGTAAATAAGAACCATATTTTTATGAAGTTGACTGTATTTTGTGTTGATCCTCTGAACTCTTTTCCTCCTAGGCCTTCCATGTTTTGTGTCAAGTTCCAATAGAAGTGATATTGCTTATCCTAAAATCAATTTTAAAACTTTTTCCCAAATCAATAATTTCCTCCCTCGTGGCACAGAATACACTAATAATAATACAAACAAATTTTATAAGATATCATAAATTACAAAACCTTTTCAAGAACTATCTCATCTAATATCCTCAATAACTTACGAAAGCAAATAAGGCAGATGTATTTATCTTGTAGGTTATAAACCTGACTTTAATGTTTAAGTTACTTGTCAAAATCTGAAATGACTAAAAAGAACCAAGACTTTCAGTCTGGAACCTGGACTCTATGGTATTGCCTCATAGTTAGCCAAGAAAATAAAACTCCTCGGCAAATTACCACTTTTGAATTTTTGTTGTTATATATTCTTAATTTTATATTCTAGGAGAAAAAAATATATTGATTGGTTTTTTTAATAGTCAATATATTAAACTATGCTTAATGAGATGTTAGGTATATGAAAAGTATAATATTTCTCACTTAAGCAAATTTACTTTATTGTGAGAAACCACATGGCATGGGACTTAAGAGTTTGGACTCTGCAACCACATTGACTAGTTTTCAGTCCTAGCTGTGCCACTTATTGACTATAGAACTTTATTCATGAATTTTAGGCCCTCTGTGCCTCAGTTTCTCATTTTTAAAACAAATATGACAATAATAATAATAGTATCTACTCCATAAGTTTGATGTATGAATTATTACATCTAAAGTACTATGTAGCCATTAGCTACTGATGCTATTATTCTAGAATGTAGTCACACCTTTCCTAAAGAAACAAAAGGAATTAACAAATAGAACACTTTTTGGTATTGTGACAATTTTTTGGCCCCTCCTATAGCATGTGGAATTTCCTGGGCCAGAGATCAAGCTGTTGCAGTGACAATGCCAGATGCTTATCCTGCTGTGCCACAAGGGAACTCCATCACAAAGAATTCTTAAATATTATACAGAATATTTTTGGACAGTAAATTTCTTTGCTAGGAGATAAATTCATATGATTCAATATATTTTAATTTTTAAAAATTTCTAATTTCTACCTTAGACATAAATTGATGATAACCACACAGAGACCAATGAAAACATCTTCACATAACCTGCGTTGTTTTGTCAAGAACTGTGAAAGGTTTGAAATTTTACCCTTCCTGCAAACTAACAAGTTAGACGGACACAATTCCTAGGATGCTGGCAGAAAACCCAGATTCCTCAGTTAGAGACAAAAGACTTTATTTTGAATGGCCTTGGGTAGCATGAGCCTATTTACATCAGTTCTCCTTGCCCCCAAGTCCCACATGGGGTCCAAATGGATGTTTGTATAAGCAATGGGCTGTGTTCCAGGAGAGGGAAACTGGGTGTTTTATAATGGTCAGCTCAGATCCCTATTTTTTGTTCTGGAGGGGACACCATTCTGTCCTCCAGGGCTGGAAGCGCACTTGCACCTCAGAAGAAACTGCTGTCTTTGTCTTTGAAGGCTGTTTGCTATACAAACATTTATAAGAAGCGAGTCTGGAAAGAATGAGAGTCAGTACCTCTCCAAGATGTGCAGAAACATGAGACGCCCATGAAAAACTTGTTTCTGAATAGCTTCCTGCTCAATTTAGGCAAAGGACCTAATATTTATTGATAAATAGGCCCCTAATATTTGTTGATAAAGTCCTCTAATATTTATTGATAAATAAAGGCCTCTAATATTTATTGATAAACCTAGTATTTGACACCCAACGGGAAAGCCATGGTCTATATCCTCAAGGAGTTAAAGGATATGCATACACACAACGTATACTATGAAGCACAGTGGTGCTGATGTGAGTAATGCGAATAGATAAACAAGAGCCTACTTTCTGGCACAAGGAACTATATTCTGTATCCTATGATAAAATATACTGGAAAAGAATATGAAAAATATGTGTGTGTATGTATAACTGAATCACTGTGCTATACTGCAGAAGTTAGCATCACTATAGTCCACTATACTTCAATAAAATAAATTTTTTAAATAAATAAATAACATGTGGTGCATTAATAATACATCTGAGGTATAGTAAGTCCAGCAGAGAAGCCCGGGATCAAACCCTAGTCTTCATAAGTACTAATCAGGTTCATTACCTCTGAACCACAATGGGAACTCCTTAAAGATAGTTTATTACTCACAGTTCTCAAGAGGGAAGGGTACACACCCTCCCAAGACGAGGGAGCCACACAGGGAAGACTGGAGTCAGTCAGGAGCCAGAGGGAGAGGAGGGTCCTATGTTCATAGTTTCCTTGGGAAGGAACTGACGAGGCAGCAAAAGCAACCTTGGGATTGGCTGGTTGAGGGAGTTCCCTGGTGGAGCAGATTGGGGATCTCATATTGTCACTGCTGTGGCTCTGGTCACTGCTGAGGCACAGGTTCGATCCCTGGCCCCTGAACTTCAAAAAGATTGGCTGGTTTGAAGGATGTCAGTGGGTTCTGGAGCTTAGGACAGTTCCCAGTTGTTGAGTACTTGGCCCTGGGTGATTAGGGCAAATGTGCAGTGGTCCTGGGTGTGAGAGCTGATAAAGGAGGCAGAATCTGGCTGCTTTGCATTAGAAAAACATGCCTAGAAGTAGGACCCCTCCTGAGAAGTAGGAGGAGAGAGGCAGGAGGTCAAGGTAAAGTGACTCAGGCACATTATCACATCCTCCAGAACAAGGCACATCTGGCTTGGGAGTGTTAGGCAGATGTTAAAACATCAAGATTACCAAAGCTGGAAATATGGTTGATACAACTGGAGAGTCAGGAAACCAAAAAATAAAAACAGAAACTCCCTCTAAGGGGACCCAGCAACTGGAAAGGAGAAAAACCATCAGGACACCCACCCCAGGGAAGCAGAAATGATGGCAGATTTGAGGAAAATATAAATAAAATATTTAAATTATTTAAATTAAATGCCCCAGTAGGAGTTCCCATCGTGCCTCAGTGGAAATGAATCAGATTAGCATCCATGAGGACACAGGTTCGATCCCTGGTTTTGCTCAATGGGTTAAGGATCCGGCATTGCCGTGAGCTATGGTGTAGGACGCAAATGCTGCTAGGATCCTGTGTTGCTGTGACTGTGGAGTAGGCCAGTGGTTACAGCTCTGATTCAGCCCATAGCCTGGGAACCTCCCTATGCTGTGGGTGTGATGCCCCCCTCAAAAAAAAAGACAAAACAACACAAAAAAAAATGCCCCAGTAGATGATTTGAAGGAAGGAATGATCACTTATGAATTCTCACATGTGATAACTTCCCAGGGCTCAGAGAAAAATTATAAAGGGAGGGAAAAGATAGAAGACTTGAGAGGTAGATCTGGGAGGCCTACCCAAATAAACACTGAGGCATTTATTCCAAAGACATTCATCTCAAATGAACATATTGTCAGCTATAGACTGCAGTTACTAGCTATACAATTATGTAAGAAGCCAGGCCTCCCCACCCATGAAGTTTCTGTTTCACAAAGCCCTAGGTAACCCAGATAGCTGATGGCTCCTGTGAGCCCCATTTTCCCTTCCCATGCCCTAATTCCCACTCTTATGTTTAAAATTCACCAATAAAGTATGAACACTTGGGAGTTCCCTGGGGTTCAGTGGGTTGAGGATCTGGCATTGTCACTGCTGTGAATCTGGTTATAGATATGGCACCAATTCTAACCGCCTGCCTGCCATGGATGTGCTGCCACCTCCACCGCAAAGGAAAAAAAAAGAATGAGGAGTTCCTGTCGTGGTGCAGTGGTTAACAAATCCGACTAGGAACCATGAGGTTGCGGGTTCGATCCCTGCCCTTGTTCAGTGGGTTAATGATCCAGCGTTGCGGTGAGCTGTGGCATAGATCGCAGACGCAGCTCGGATCCCGCGTTGCTGTGGCTCTGGCATAGGCCAGAGGCTACAGCTCCGATTCGACTCCTAGCCTGGGAACCTCCATATGCCACGGGAAACGCCCTAGAAAAGGCAAAAAGACAAAAAAAAAAAAAAAAGAAGAATGAATCTTGGACAATTGAGGTGCCCCACACTCTTACCCTAGTAAAGACAGAACCTCAAGTGCAATCTCTCTCTCCTCTCTCACATAGGAGCCAAAACTGCCCCCATGTGGCTTTTGTACATCTTCTAGAAACCATGAGTGATAATTTTTTTTCAAGAGTCCCTGATGTTTTTTGCTGAGGTGTGCCTTGCCATCATAGGAAGAACCACAAGAGCCAGTCCAGCCACAATATTGAGTAGCACTCATCACAAGTCGTAGGAGTTCAAGTGAGTGCCAGATTAACAGTATCACTGTTGACAGGCTAAGACCTATACAAAACAAATCCATCTATTAGAACAACAGGAATTCAGAGGGAGAGGGAACAAAAGAGATAACAGAAAAGCCATAGCCTGAAATAGTCTTTGAAGAAAATCTCCCTGAGACAAAGACTGTTCTGAGTTTTCAGATTGACTGACCCACTAACATCAAGGCTGTGTGTTAAGGAGAACAGGTAACCTCCTAGACATATAGTAGCAATATTCCCAAACCCTAAGGAGAAAGATCTTACCACCTGCCAAGAAGAAAAACAAGTTACATGTGATCGATAAAAACATATCTAGGAGTTCCAGTTCTGGCTCAGTGGTTAACAAACCCAAATAGTATCTGTGGGGACACTGGTTTGATCCCTGGCCTTGCTCAGTCGGTTAAGGATCTGTTGTTTAATGAACTGTGGAGTAGATCAAAGACGAGGCTCGGATCCTATGTTGCTTTGGCTGTGGTATAGGCCAGCAGCAATAGCTGCAGTTTGACCCCTAGCCTGGGGACCTCCATATGCCTTGGGTGCAGCCCTAAAAACACAAGAAAAGAGAAGAAAGGAAAAGAAAAGAGTAAAGATGAATGGAATGGGAAGGAAGTAAGTGAAGGAAAAAATTATCAAAAGAAAAAAATAGCAACTTGATCAACAAGAAGAATAAGGAAAAGGGAACAAAACTGCTTCATAAAATCAAGCATATCATTCACTCTACTAGGTATAAACAGAATAAACTCCTTCATAAAAAAATAGAGATATTATTTAACTTTTTAACTATTTTTTAAAAATAGTTGTACTTTATTAGTAAGAAACATGATTATTAACATTAAAAACACTCAGAATTTTTAAGTTCTCTTTTTCCTGGGTGATAGAAGAACACATTCCCAGGCCTCTTGCCTAGGTGAGTCACATGACTAGTTTCAGCCAATGAGCTGTGAGCCACATTATTTTAATAAGAAAACATGGGCACCAACTTTCTCTTCTTCTGCCACTGTGGACACCAACACCTCAAGTTGAGAGAGTAGACCCACAAGAGTGAAATAACATGGGCTATTGCAATAGCAGATAGAGGGCAAGTGAGTTAGAAAGTCCAAAAAAAAGGAGTTCCCACTGTGGTTCAATGGGTTAAGAACTCAACTGGTATCCATGAGGATGTGGTTTGATTCCTGGCCTCTCTCAGTGGATTAAGGATCAGGCATTGCTGCAAGTTACAGTGTAGTTTGCAGATGCACCTTGGATCCAGTGTTGCTCTGGCTGTGGTGTAAGATGGCAGCTGTAGCTCTGATTCCACCCCTAGCTCTGGGAACTTCTATATGCCACAAGTGCAACCCTAAAAAGAAAAGAACTTTTATTGGATTTAGTGAGAGCAAAAAAATACATTTTGTTTTTGCTTTTTTTTAGTCTCTAAAATTTCAGGGTTAATTTGTTACTGAAACATGGCACTTTTTTCCTATCTAAACTGATACACACAAGTAAAATTAAGGATTAAAAAAAATGATTGAAAATAAAGGTATGGACAAAGAGGTACCAGGCAAATATGAATAAAAGCAAGTATGAGTAGGTATATGAAGTGGGCTATAAAGTTAAAAGCAGCAAAAGGATGAAGTGGCATTATCTAATGATAAATATCACAGTTCATGAAGACATAAGCAGCCTTAAATACACACACACATCAACCATATATTAATATCATATATCTGCAATATTATAGCTTAAATATATATTTAAAAGTTATTGAAATGCAATAAAGTGTTGAATAACTGAAAATATGGAACTCCAGTATAGCTCTCTGGGAATTTGACTGAATAAGCCAAAAAGTAAGTAAAGTGATAGAACTGAATAAAAATTGGCTTAACAGACATATCCTTTGACTACAGAACATACATGTCTTTTATATGCTTTACATTTAATTTGGCAAGAATATAAAGCTTAATATACTTTTAAAAATCACTCTCAGCTTAGCGGGTTAAGGATCCAACACTGTCAGTGCTGTGGCTTGGGTTGCAGGGGTTCAATCCCTGACCCAGGTGCTTCCGCATCCCACCGCCATGGCCAAAAAAAAAAAAATTACTCTCTCTTATAGTAATTCAATACAATCAGAAACTAATAAAATAATAACTGATATCATATTAATAATTTTAAAATAAATTCTGGGAAATAATATCTTATACCATAGTTCTTCAGAAGCTCTTATCATCAATATGAAGAAAGCACTCACCAAGGAGTGAAGATAATTACCAATACTCCATCTTCAAATTATCCTCTACATCTAAATAGCATCTGACATAGATGAGGGCTTATATTTCTTTCAAAATGGGGGGAGAAAAGGTATTGTTTCCCTACTAAGCTCTGTAATAGCCTAGCTATGAGGAAACAGAACTTAACATGTAGGTGACACAAGAAACTCAGAAAAAATCCCAAACCAAGTTACAATCTAGGTTTAGAAGATCCGTCCATACATCACTGCACTGTCTCCATATAATAGGATGACCATACGTCCTGGTTTTCCCAGGACAGTTATGGTTTATGTGTGTTGTCCAAGTGTAATTATTAATAGCACTCCCTTTCACTTTCAAAAGTGTCTCCATTTGGACAATAAATTTTATAGTCACCCTACCATGTAGTGATACAGCCCATTGCTTAAGAGGATAAGGGTCTCTGGGCCTTCTCTATGCAAAGATTTGTGAGCATACTCAGGCCATCTGTAGGCACATTTTCGCTGTCCTGAATGAAAGCACCAGAAGCAGATTTATGACTCTGACCCAATTTAAAAAAAAAACGAGTTTATTAAAAAGACAGTTTCACTACAGACAATTGTACTAGAGAAAATAATAATAATGTATTATGAAAAATATAATGTGTCCTGATTAAGTATTTAAAACATATTTTTTCAGAATTCTCCTTGTGGCTCATCAGTAACAAACCCAATTATTACCCACAAGGATGCAGGTTCAATCCCTGGCCTTGCTCAGTGGGTTAAGGATCTGGTGTTGCCCTGAGCTGTGGTGTAGATTGCAGATGCAGCTCGGATCCCATGTTGTAGTGGCTGTGACATAGACCAGCAGCGGCAGCTCCGATTTGATGCCTAGCCTGGGAACTTCAGGGCTACAGGCACAGCCCTAAAAAGAAGAGAAAAAAAAAAAAAAACATATTTTTTCTCAGCAAACAAAAACATCCATTCAAAATCAAAAAGGTATAAACTAGAGTATGGTTTATACCACTGTGATATAAAGAATCAACAGCAGTTTGGTCACCTTGTGTTTATTCAAAATGTGTAGTAGATCAATTGTGAAATCTATTGATAATGTCTTGGGTAATAGTGTACCTTCTTGATTATATTTTACTCCACACTGGCCAATGTTTCTCGGTGCACATATTCTACAATTTATTTCCATATGTAGACCTCAGTTGATAGATTTATATTATAATTATCCCTGTGCTGTCAAAGTTCATATTCTAATGTAAGTAAATTACTTAATAGTCTATTCTCAATACACAGTCCATATCCCACAAGCTTGAAATACAACCCATATCCTTCCAGCTACATTTTGATGTTAAAAACTATGACCTTAGCTAATGCTTGGGCTATGCTTGAGGTTTCTATTGCTTAGTATCCCTACTTTCTGCTTGCCATTTCATTTTTGCAATGCCTACTACTGGCAATGTCTTAACTTGTTTATTCATTTTCAACCTCAATGCAAATATCTCTATTGATAATAGAGTGAATGCAATTATTTCCTTTCTGGTCATTAGACAGCTGGTAGTATTGGCATTGTAGTTGATAGCCATCTGGCATTTCCACATTTTTCTTTACCAGCATTGTATTGATTGGATTGCTTTAACTACTTGTCAATTTGTATAGATAGTTGAATTTGTCTTGAATCTCTGTCAAATCAATGCTTACTCACAGAACCTCACTTTACTTATTTGTCACAGAAATCCATCTAACATTTTCCCTCAGAGATTTAGTTAATTAGTTAGCATGGGGATAATTATTAAATATTGAACTTGAAGGCTAGCATTCCTCCTTGCCTCCTACTGGTGATCCAATTGACCATCAAAGTTATCACAATAACAATAGGAATGACAAATATAGATCTTTCTCAGAGCTTTCAAGGAATATAAGTCTCAGTTCGGTGATACAAGACTTAGCGTAAGCAACTCCATCGTGGACCTGTTGTTTTGTTTTTAACACAGGCATAGTTTGCATAGTTAAAACTGCTCTACTAAGTAAATTTAAAGTAGAAGCATATAGGTTATATTAAAGAACTTTAGTCACTGGAAAACGACTAAAGTATACTGAATTATATCATAAGTGCAAAACTTTAAAAAGCACGCTATACAATTTCTACTGCAAAACAGAAACAAACAGTTGAGAGAAATTCAGGAAAAATAAACCAACAACTGTTATTTAAAGATCTTAGAAATAAATATATGCAAGTAGAAAAGCAACAGTAAGTAGCAATAATTTTTTTTTGTTTGTCTTTTTGCCATTTCTTGGGGCGCTCCTGCGGCATATGGAGGTTCCCAGGCTAGGGGTCGAATTGGAGCTGCAGCCGCGGGCCTACACCAGAGCCACAGCAACACGGGATCCAAGCCGCATCTGAGACCTACACCACAGCTCACAGCAACGCCGGATCCTTAACCCACTGAGCAAGGCCAGGGATCAAACCCACAACCTCATGGTCGGATTCGTTAACCACTACACCACGACAGGAACTCCTAGCAATAATTTAAATTTAAAGGGGAAAAATTAATCAGGATGAAGTGCTAGTTGTAAGAATAAAGTGACAAGACGGAATTTCATAAATAATCTATATTGAGGAAAAGGTAATTAAGGAAAAAAAGATGTAATAAAGAAAGAGAAGCATGAAATTTATTATAACTAGAAAATGCTAAGATATTGAAGAATTTTCCTATCAGTCTTTAGGTAGAAAAATTTAAGAAATTAAATCCATAGAGTTAGAAAATTCTGAAGGCCTAGCAAAAAAGAGCTATAAAATCAGATAGTGAAATATTTAAAATTTTTAAGAACACATAAATCACTCCCATGTCACTGGGAATAGGACATGTAATCCAAGATAAAGGAAAATGTAATAATGTTTCCACAGAACAAAATTTTTATTGTTATAGTCTTTATTTAATAAGTTTGAGCATCAACGATGTATTAGGACTATACTTTGATAGAAATAGCTGCTTCTGTATGAATTTATGATTGAAGTTGAAAGACAAAACACAAGAGAAGAATAAAATACATTCAGAGGAAGATCCAGAAGTCCTTTTCTCCACAAAATATTAGAATGTGCTACATATAGAATAATATAATATATACTATAATTATGTAATGTGCTACTATAGAATTGTATTCGTCCTTAGAAAAGATAATCATAAATGAAGGTTATATTTGTAGAAAAGTTGAATTGAAATATGCTAATCATTTAGAGTTCCTGTTGTGGCTCAGCAGGTTAAGAACCCAACATAGTATCCATGAGGATCCATCCCTGGCCTCGCTCAGTGGGTTAAGGACCATTGCTGCAAGCTTTAGGGTAGGTCGAAGATTCGGCTCGGATCTGGTGTTGCTTTGGCAGTGGTGTAGGCCCCTAGCCTGGGAACTTCCATATGCTGCAAGTGTAGCCCTAAAAAAAAAAAAAAAAGAATATAAATATATATATATATAAAATAATTTCTCTTCCATTTAGTCTAGATCTGAAATATTTTCTCACTACGGAATAATCCATCATAACATCACATGGGGAAACCACCCGTTAGTAACCCAGAGGAGTAAATGAAGCACTTTGGAAATGAACTACCTTTCAGACCACCAACACTCTAGCAGCTTAATTGCACCCCATCGTACTAAGTGGTACTTTAATGGGAGGGAGGATGTAATGCAACTCCAGGGCACTTGACACCACAGGGAACATTTTACTCCTCTGAGAGGATACTTACAGATACTGCAATGATAACAATTGTCTAGGACCACTTCACACAAACACCTCTCTACATTTCTATGTATAAATTCACTTTTAAATTTGTCACTGGAAGAAAGGGTGATTTTTGCACACTTCAAAAATGTTCAGAAAGCAAATGATATTTTAAAATAAAATTAAACTTCAAACAGTAAGAGTTCTTCAAACTGCTTGAAAGCAACAACATCTTCTGCGGCCATCATCCTGTCCGAGGTGATGCACACTCTATAAGAGTGTGTGCATTTTGAGATGGGGTGAGAGAAACAATACGTGTGTCTAAGAGAATTTACATGCCTGTGAGTAGTAGACAAGTAGTAGACGTGCATGAAAAAATGCCTTGTCCCTGTCCCTCATTCATCGAAAAACAGGATTCACGTTGAAGTTCTAACCTCCTTTTGACTCCAATAAATAATTCTTGGCTAATCTTCACTCTGCTAGGACCCTATGGGAGCCCCCTTCTGCCTAGAGGACCTGCCCCCATTAAATAGAAGGTGGATTATCTCTGCCTGGGCTGCCTAAACAGGTTTTAGCAGCATTATTCAGTGCAGCAACAAATATCCTTAGATGTAGCTGTCTCACTTCCACGAATTTATCTTTAAAGGTCATTGTGGATGTATGCGGAACAAAGGTGTACATTTAAGAATGCGTTTCAGGAGTTCCCATCATGGCGCAGCGGAAACGAATCTGACAAGGAACCATGAGGTTGTGGGTTTGATCCCTGGCCTTGCTCAGTGGGTTAAGGATCCGGTGTTGCCATGAGCTGTGGTGTAGGTCTGGTGTAGGTCACAGACGTGGCTGGGATCCTGCTTTGCTGTGGCTGTGGTGTAGGCTGACAGCTGTAGCTCCAATTTGACCCCTAGCCTGGGAACCTCCATGTGCCACAGGTACGGCACCCTCAAAAGACAAAAGACAAAAAAAAAAAAAAAAGAATGCATTTCAAAGTGTTGTTTGATTAGTAAAAATTTAGAGACAACATACATGTGCAATAGTAGAGGACCAATGAACTATGCTGTATCTTAGTATTCACTTAAATACTAAGAATGATCCAGGCACCTTATACACCCAAGAGAAAATTTATAATCCATATGCTTCCTTTAGAAATGACTAGCTTAGAGGAGTTCCCTTTGTGGCTCAGCAGAAATGAAACAAACTAGTATCCATGAGGATACAGGTTCAATCCTTGGCCCCGCTCAGTGAGTTAACGATCCAGCATTGCCAAGTGCCGCAGTGTAGGTAGCAGATATGGCTTGGATCCGGCATTGCTGTGGCTGTGGTAAGGCTGGCAGCTGTAGGTCTGATTTGACACTTAGCCTGGGACCTTCCATGTGCTGCACCTGTGGCCTTAAAAAGAAAATTTAAAAAAAAAGAAAGAAAGAAAGAAAGAAAGAAAGAAAGAAAGAAAGAAAGAAAGAAAGAAAGAAAGAAAGAAAGAAAGAAAGAAAGAAAGAAATGACTAGTTTAGAGTCCTTCCTTGTGCTTCTCCCTGGCTTAATTGCCCCCTAAACACAATCACTCATGAGCTACAGATTAGGCACTCTGAGCACAACTTCCTGTGGGTCAAAGTTTATAAGGGGGGATTTTTCTAGATTTCCCTAATCTCTGATCAATACCCTCTTTTCAAAAGTTTTTCTATTTTAGGGAAAATCAAGGTAAAATAACCCTGAAGACCACCAGGATCACACTGAGAACTCATGGCACCAACATCAATGACTAAAAATTCCCCCAAAGAAAGAAGAATGCACATGTGCCCTCAACCCTGATTCTTATCTGGAACCATGTTTTTCCTCCCTTTTACTGTAAAACTCCCAGCAATTCTTCCCAATGGAGGACACAGTCTTTAAGACATTAGCCTACTCTAGCCTCCTTTGCCTGGCAAAGCAATAAAAGCTATCTTTTTCTCCTTCACCTGAAACTGTCTCCACATTTCTATTCAGCACCAGTGGACAGAGGCTGAGTTTCAGCAACAAGTAGTTATTATAAATAATGATGTAGAAAAACATGTAGTGGCATTGAAAAATATCTATTAAATGTGAGAGGATAAAACAAACTACCAGTTAATGTGTTAAGTATTATACCCTTTTGTTATATCTGTGTATACAAAAATGTAAAATAAATTATAGAAAAAAGAAAAAATATGCAGGCAGGTTGAAATGTTGTAATTTGGGGATGGTAAAAGCAGAGATTATCTTTATTCTTCATGCTTTTCCTCCTTTTTCATATCTAATGAAAGAAACACATATAATTCATCCAAACATTTTATATAGCTTAACACTTGGCCTCATAATTCTTCCTGGGCAGAGAATATTTTTAAGAAAAGAACTTGATGAAACAATTGAAGCATAAGGTAAAATCTGGAAGCATGCAGTGTCAGCAGTACTCAAGACAAGAAAGGCAAATGTAGGATAAAGGAGAAGGCTTTGGTCTGTGTTTGAGAGGAAGAGAAGAACAGAGAAGACGAAGCCCAAACAAGAATGATAGATAGAGGTGGAGCCAGTGCCAGTAATCAGCCTGTGGAAACCCACCTAAAGTGGAATGACAAAAGGACAGTTCAAGAGCAAAAAGACTATAGTGTTCAGTTTAATACTTTTCCATTTGTTTCATGTGTTCCTTAAAACCCTTTCCAAAAATCTTCAGTGAAATACCACCTGCTCATGAACATTATGTGTGAGAGTCCATTTCTTAGGTTGGCTTCAGAAAGAGCTGTTTCTTCTTTGAATGTACGTAAGTGCTAACCAAAGTTGATATACCCAGGAGGGAAGTTTAAAGGATGGGAAACTATGAGAACTTATGCCTGAGAAATTCACAAACATCTTGGAGAGGGTTCTACACCTCCATGGGACTTGGAAACAGAATGGAGTGGGTAAATGAATTAATCTTACTGGTTACCATGGACCACTACCCCAGTGGGTCCAGAAGGCAGAGCATCAAACCAAGAATTATTTTTGGAGCCTTAAAATCTGATGGAATTTGTTTTGCCAGATTTTGGACTTGCTTGGGACCCATTATTTGTTTCTTCTTTTCTATTTATCACTTTTAGAATGGAAATGTCTATCCTATGCCTGTCCCACCATGGTATTTTGGAAGTTCGTATCTTGTCCAGATTTACAGATTCACGACTGGAGAGAAGTTTGCCTCAAGGTGATTCATACCCCAAGTCTCACTCATATCTGCTTTAGATGATATTTAGCTGTGGCTTTAGACTTTAGATTCTTGAGTTGCTGCTAGAATGAGCTAAGACTGGGAATGTTGAGATGGAATGAGTGCATTTTGCATGTGATAAGGACTTGACTTTTGGAAGTTCTGGAGTTGAATGCTATGGATTGAATTGTGGATATTGAAGCCCTAACCACCCCACCCTATCCCCGCCACTATGGTGATACCCTTGGGAGGTAGGTCAATTTTGAGATCATGAGAGTGGAGCCCTCATGCTTGGATTAATGCCTTATGAAAAAGAGACACCACAGAGAGTAAGCTGTCTGTCTTTCTCTCTGTCTCCCTGTCTCTTTGTCTGTCTCTGACTCTCTCTCTTTCTCTCTGCCATGTGAGCACACAAAGAGAAAGTGGAAATCTGCATGACAGGAAAAGAGCCCTTATGGAGAAGCTGAATTGGCTAACACCTTGATTTTGGACTTCCCAGTTTCAGGAAAAATAAGAAAATAAGTATGTACTATTCAGTCTATGGTATTTTGTTATGTCAGCATAAGATGGCTAATACATTGATATTAAAAAGCTAGAATATATAATTAGAGCTAACACCCGGGTCACAATTTTAAGCCAAATAACACTTTAAAAACTCAGACTCAGAGGTCTCATCATGGCTCAGTGGTAACAAAGCCGACTGCTGTCCATGAGGACAAAGTTCAATCCCTGGCCTTGCTTAGTGGGTTAGGGATCCAGTGCTGCCATGAGCCATGGTGTGGGTCTTAGATGCAGCTAAGATCTGGCATTGCTGTGACTGTGATATAAGCCGGCAGCTGCAGCTCCAACTTGACCCCTAGCCTAGCAACTTCCATATACCATAGGAGCAGCCCTAAAAAGACCAAAAAATAAAAAATAAAAACCCAGACTCAGTAACTAGCCTGATTTATGCCACTTGCTTTTCAGAGAGAAAGTATAATTGTTGCTACTGACCTCAGCCTAACATTTTGCCATCTCTTTTACCTTCTTTGGTTTCTCCACATCCTATTGACTTGTTATTTCAAGTTAGCCCCCAGGTTTGCTTGAGTGGCTCTCTGCTGGTTTGTTGCCAGCTCAGTATTCAGAAATGATGTAAGCCATGCTCAGATTTCTCTGTTTCCAGATTCAATTTACTTTAAATAGAATTCAAAGACTCACACTCTAGTTTTTAGGCCTTAGTACTATTTTGCTTTTAAAGATTAATTCTCAACACCTATGGGCATTCAGGGAGCCCTTTGCTTCCTGCTTCAATTTTCTCACCTATGCTTCCTCATCTACAAAACTGGACTCTGCCTTCCTACTCCAATGAATCTCAAAATATGGGATGTTTTAATTTCTTTCAGCAGGAAATTGTGGCCTTCTGCCACCTGACCAGTAGTTGTTAAGGTATTCCTCACGCTTAAAATCAAGGAGACTTAGAAGAAAGTACTGAGATTCCTGCAAGATTGAACTGGAGTAAATGCATAGGCATGATGGCAGAGACTGGTAGGGACACTTCGTAAAAAGCGTAATTGGATGAGAGCTTCAAACACAGCAAAGAAAATAGGAAACTAAATCTAGCCTCAAAGGGTAGAGCTTCAAGGGAACAGTGGCTGTGAATGCCTGATTCATTTCGAATTTCCTAGACCTACTACAGTGCCTGATATCAAATAGGAACGCATTAAAGAGCTGTAGAATGAATGAGTAATGAACTGATGACTGCATCAATGCACTTGACTACTGAGACCACTCTTCAAGAAAGTACAGAGAATATTACATCTTTATTAGCAGTGGATGTTGTAATCCCACTGCATAGAACTTGCTCCAGATAATTTCTCTTTACTTTTGCAAACTCTAACATTGTCTCTAAGTGTTTTATACTCCTTAATTAACAGGGAAGTCAGTCTTAGGTAGAGCTGTAAAATTGAAGATGTTATTCCTTGGCTTCATGGCTTCCAATGTTTTCCCCTTTTAAGACCTGATCCAGATTTTCTAAACACAGAAGCTTATCTCTTAGGTCAGATTCCCTCATGTCTTTATTCTTGCAAACATACCCAGAAATTCTTTTTTCTCTGCCTCTTATCTGGACTAGGCTCTCAGCAGTTTTTTGAAGTGAAACATTAAAATTTATGGATAAAATTTATGTTACCATGATGCTCACTTGATGAGTAAAGGAAGGATTCTCCCCAGTGCTTCACTGCTGCCTATTTTAATATATGCTTCTTTTAGAGACAGTAGACCTCTGTTCTTGTCTTCCCACTATAAAGTTCCACTTAGAATCTCATATGATAGAATCAAATATGATAAGAGGGTAGCATCAAGATTGTCTTTAAAGAGAGCTCCATACCTCCTTAGGTTTTATGATAAATCATTGAGACATATCTTCAAAAATGTCAGTTTTCTAAATTGATATTAATTTCCCTGTTAGAATTTTGTACTATACAATTTTTTTTTTTGCAGTGAAAGAGAATCTTTAATTCTGACATTCTACTCACTGCATACTACCTACTATTTCTGAATTTCAATTTCTTAACTGTAAAATGGAGATTTTTGCAGGTGGTTTGTAGATAGATAGAGATGATAGATAGAGGATAGATAGATAGATAATAGGTAGGTAGATAGATAGATAGATAGATAGATAGATAGATAGATAGATAGACAGACAGACAGATAGATATTGGTATGACCTGTAAACCTTGGCCTAGGCCATATTCCTAAAGTAAATCAATGTAGTTATGAATATAGCAATAGCTATAATAATAGAGATTTATACAAAACCTGACCCCATTGAATTAAAATATACGAAGCTTGATGATGACTTTTATTAGTCCTTGGTACTGACAAAAGGACCTGGCTGCTGACAAAAGGACAAATCTTGGCAGCTGACAAAAAGTGAAGCCCTTCCTCTAACTAAACAATATTTGACTTATCCCCTCACTGGTGCACTTGCACAGTAGATTAAAATTTCAGCCACTTTTCATCTTCAGAATAAGACTCTGTATTAAAATCTACTCCTTTTGGATAATGCAAGTGTGTAACAGCAGTATTTCCACTAAACAAGGCTTATAACAAGAAGTTGGTCGAAACTGAGTGACACTGCTCTATGTTTTTATATATGTAATTAATTTACCAATAAGTAGAGTCAATTCCATTAACACAGTTTTCCTGGTCAATACTTGTAAGGGAAGATAAAGCCCTGTTTTGGAAGTCCAGAATAAAAAAGGAAGTAATTTAATAAGAATTTCAGCAAAAGTATCATTTATGGTTGCAAGGTAATACTTTGTGAAGTTCCTGTAAGTGAAAATGGTGTGCAAAAACTCATTTTTTTTAATTTCAAAGTATATTTGATTTATAATGCTGCATTAGTTTCTGGCATATAGCAAGGTGATTCAGATATATATATATATATATATATATATATATATCTGTATATATATTCTTTTTTCCCATTGTAATTTATCATAGGATATTAAATCTGGTTTCCAGTGCTATACAGTAGAATCTTGCTGTTTATCTAGTTTATGTAGAGTAGTTTGTACCTGTTAATCCCAAACACCTAATTTATCCCTCCCCTTCCCTCCTTTCCCCTTTGGTAATCATAAGTTTTTTTTCTATGAGTCTGTTTTTGTTTCATAAACAAGTTCATTTGTGTCGTATTTTAGGTTCCACACATAAGTGATATCATATGATATTCACCTTCCTCGACTTACTTCGCTTAGTATGATAAGCTCCAGGTCTGCCTACATGGCTGCAAATGACATTATTTCATTCTTTATTATAGCTCAGTAGTATTCGATTGGGTATATGTAACACATATTCTTTATCCACTCATCTATTGAACATTTATGTTGCTTCCATATTTTGGCTCCTATAAATAGTGCTGTTGTGAACAAGGGGGTGCAAATATCTATTTGAATTAGAGCTTTCTCTGGTGGGCAACAACTCTTACCCAGTAAGGAACATTTCCAAGTATCACGATAGCCACAAACCTTACAGATCTGACATGTTGTTTCAGTGGGGAAATACCATTCAACCAGAGACGATTTTGCTAGTAAATAAAAGAAGATGCGAAAGCAGCTAGACATAAAAAGCTGCCTACTGTATGATTTCATAAGAAATGTCCAAAACAGGCAAATCAATAGAGACAGATAATAGATTAGTAATTGACAAGGGATGAGGAGAGGGGAAAATTGAGACTGACTACTAATTGCAGGATTTCTCTTTGGGGTTGATGGAAGTGTTCTGGAATTAGATGTAGTGATTGTTGTACAATGCATTGAATATGCTAAAAAAAATACCCAATTGTATAAAATAGTGAGGTTTATATTATGTGAATTATATCTCAATAAAACTATTAAATTAAACTCTCTCTAGACTTCTCCCTACAGGATACATTTCTTCAGCATCTTCACCATTTCTTATGAACAAATGTTGAACAGTTATTGAAATAAAATTGGCATGGGAGTTCCAGTGGTGGCAGAGCAGAAACAAATCTGACAAGGAACCATAAGATTTCAGGTTTGAACCCTGGCCTCGCTCAGTGAATTAAGGATCCCATGTTGCCATGAGCTGTGGTGTAGGTCACAGACACGGCTCTGATCTGATGTTGCTGTGGCTATGGTGTAGGCTGGCGGCTATAGCTCTGATTCGACCCCTAGCCTGGGAATCTCCATATGCCGCGAGTGTGGCCCTAAAAAGCAAAAACAACAACGACAACAAAAATTGTCTGATTAAATTTTCTCTGTGCCCACATTTCTCCCCCCCCAAGTTTTCTCCACTATTATTATCTGGAGACCCACCCGGTGCAAGCAAGTCTAAGGTGACAGACACTGTAACCAAATGGAGCCTGTGTGCAGAAGGAGCAGAAAACCAAACACTTAGCTGGCTTGCAGCAAAGTAATTTTACTGTAGGGCGTCAGTAAAGCAAGGGAGTGGGAGATAAGCCTTAGATCCATTCCAACTTTGTCTTTGAGTTAACTAGTATTTTTTGGGAGGAAGAACAAAGATGCTGTTCACTAAACAATATCTTGTGGGTTTTGGAGGCTTTTTTAGCACCATACCTGAGGCATATGGGAGGTTCCCAGGCTAAAGGGTGAATCAGAGCTGCAGCTACTGGTCTATGTCACAACCACAGCAACGCCAGATCTGAGCCACATCTGTGACCTACACCACAGCTTGTGGCAATGCCAGATCCTCAACCCACTGAGCGAGGCCAGGGATCGAACCAGCATTCTCACAGACACAATGTCAGGTTCTTATCCCACTGAGTTCACATGGGAATTCCCTTGCAATATTTCTTAATCATAGTTTTGGGTGTCAGGATATCTCTGGTTTACGATTCTCGGGCCAGGTGGTTCATGCTGGGGATCTGTTAGCTCATCTTGCCTTGTAGAAACAACCTGAGTTTGTATATCAATGATGATATTGATAATAGCAATTTTAGTGCATTAACGATCTTACCAACAACAGCAATTTTAGTCATCTGACTCTGGTTGATTAGTTCAGTTAGCACAGTTTGAGGTCAGAAAGAACAAGAAAGGGAATCAAGTTTTGGATAGAGAGGTTAATCATAAACTCAGTAAGGAAACTTAGTTTTAGGGGAAGTGGATTTCAAACTAACTGTTGAACTAGTAACTTGATGCATTTAATTATCATCTTCTTAACCCATGTGTGGCATCTATTGTATTTTGAGAAATGCCTTTGTCTCAGTTCTAAATTAATCCCTCTCAGTTCCCGTTGTAGCTCAGAGATAACGAACCCGAATATTATCTATGGGGACACATGTTCAATCCCTGGCCTTGCTCAGTGGGTTAAGGATCTGGTGTTGCCAAGAGCTGTGGTGAAAGTCACAGATGCGGCTCGGATCCCTGGTTGCTGTAGCTGTGGTATAGACTGCCAGCAGCAGCTCTGATTTAACCCCTAACCTGGGAACCTGCATATGTTGTAGGTGCAGGCCCCAAAAGCAAAAATTAATTAATTAATTCCTCTCAAACTGAGACATTCTTCTCACCCTCCCCCAAAATAACAGTTTCTGAAGTGCAGAGAGCACATTCTTCTTTGCACATTATGATATCTAGAATTGTTTTCCAAAAATGAGGTTTCACTGAATAATTATTAAATATATATTATATATCATTTATATAGATATATATATTTTTGCAGCTAACCACCAGATCTACAAATCTAACTTATGAATGCTGCATTTGTATCTGCTCCAACCTCTGATTCTCTACATATTTTGTCAAAGTGGCTATAAATTTGGTATTATTTTCTTTATGTTTTCCTAAAACATAGCCAGAACATACCAATTGCTTTTGCATTTTAAATAAATATATAATACCATACATTCCTCTACTGTATTCCTAAGGAGTCAGAAAACCCAGCATATTGTGAGAAATGGCTCTAACACAATCACTACTCTGCTTGCATCCAATCTAATCTGATCTCTTCATTTGATTTCTGCTTAAGAGGTTTTGCCAGGCAAAGAGTGGTTATTCAAAAAGTGTTTATGCCATTACCCCCGAGTGAACTGTTCCTGCCAAATCTCTAGGAAAGTTTCCTCAAATGCTTTTCTCAAGCAAATGTTTTTTATCCAAGACCCTTTCGATGCAAACATGTTTTTGTTAGAAAATGTCTAGCTCAAGATTATAATGTGTTGGTTGGATAAAAGCCAGGATAATTAGGAGTTAACTAGTCAAGAGGTTTTCAGAAATGCAAATGCCCCATTTGAGATAAAAGAGATGTCTAGCCTGCTTTTATTACAGCTTCAAACCAAGAAAAAAAGCCAAAGATGAAAACTGATTTTGATGAATGCCACCCTCAATATTACAAAAGTGGATAGCAGAAGCCATGCGCCTCCATTACAGAATCGGTTTGGAAATCAGATTTAGGTGAAGAGTCATCATTTATTGAATAATCAATTTAGTCATTCAACAAACTATCAAGAAGTAAGCATTATGCTAGGTTCTGGGCTGGCAAAAATAATTACTAAACTGTCTCATCTTCAAAGGCTCTCAACTTAGTAGTGAAAGAAAGACATGAAAAAAATTATGTGTTAAAAATATGACAATGGAATTTTCTATAACAGGATTCGTTGGGAGCATCCTTTGAGTCTATCTGTGGTGGAGGTGGTAGTTTGTCAGTAAAGGCTTAATGGACGGAGTGGGGCTTGACTTGAAGATCGCTGTTTTGACAAGAACAGAGCCTAGTGAAAGTGCAGTAAGGAGTGCCAGGATGGCAAATGAATTGCTAGGACTGGAAGAATATATGGTGTGAGACTGGCACCAGCAAAGGTGATCCTGGAAAGACGTATTTACTTATTCATTCAACAAACATTGAATGCCGACCATGTGTCCTGGAAAAGTACTTGTTCTCACTGACCTACAGTTTAGAAGTAGGATATATATATATAAAGCACAAAGCTAAGCACAATATAAAGATATACATGGTATATTGTGAACACACCCCTTACGTTAGAGAAAACTTCCTGGAAATTAATTCAGAAAGAATAAGTAAGGTAAACATGAAAGGAAATGGCATCTCCTAAAGATGGGGAAGTACAAATACAGGGTAGACCTTAACCAGAAACAGTGTGGTGAAAGCATTAGGACCAGAAGTGATGAGTGACCGAAGAATAGAAAGTTTGTATAAAATGACTGGAAGGCTATCATGGCTAGGGTGTTTGGGCCATTAGATAAGAAATGGGGAGCCTTTGAAGGATTCTTACACATGAAGATCTTTGTCCAATATCTGCACTCTTGCAATTTCCTTATTTGAATTTAGTTCATCTCAGTTGCTTTCTCCAGAGTGATTATCATTAAACTCCTATAGTAAAACAGCATCTTTGTGTTTGTTTTCCAACATAGCTAGAGGTGAAAAGTGAGGGTGATGGCTTTACATTCTGTAATTAGGCTTGAATTTTTTAAAAAAAAAAGAGTTCCCACTGTGGCTCAGCAGGTTAAGAACTTGACATAGTGTCCATGAGGATGTGGGTTCAATCCCTGGGCTCTCACCCAGTGAGTTAAGGATCCAGCATTGGCTCAAGCTGTGGTGTAGGTCACAAGTCACAGTATATGTCCCAGATGTGGCTCAGATTCAGCATTGTTGTGGCTGTGGCTTAGGCTGGCAGCTGAAGCAGATTTGACCCCTAGCCTAGGAACTTCCATATGCCACAGGTGTGGCCCTAAAGAGAAAGGAAAAAAAAAAATGTAATGGACTGGACAAACACACAGGAATAGAAAAAGGAAGTAAGCATGCAGACCCCCTGGAGCAGAGTGACCAGCATAACTGCGGGGCTCCCACACTTTCCCATATAGGAAAGGAGAAGCTATAGCAAGGCTTAGTTACTCAGTTTTAGTGACAGAAGCCAGAGTTTATATATAAGAAACTTAATGATCTACAAACTCTTGAGCTGGGTTAATACAGGGCAAGAAATGTCTTAGTTTATTTTTTTTTTCTGAAAAACTTTACAGAATATTTTGAATTTTTCATGTCACTCCTAATGTGTAATTAGTGACACAGCAGTGTAAAATGAGTCTTTTCATACAGTTTTCTAAGGATAATTATAGGTAATTGAAGAGAAATAAGTATCCCTCCTACTTCAAGGTAGTGAGCACATATATCATACCATCATTTATGATTCATATGATACTCATACCCACAGCATAATAAGATCAAAATGTATGTCTTTCACACCAACTGGCACAGTATACTAAGCAATTAAAATGAAAACAGCTCCCAGCAAAAATGTCCAATGTTTGCAAAGAAAAATGAATTTTTAGAGCCTGCTGGAAGACAGTTCTCCAAAAGTTTCTCATATTTCTGTACGTCATGGGAAGCAAAGCATTGGCTGCCCTTCTTTTCAAGTGACTAACTACCCTTTGTTTCAGACTATTTTTTCAAGGATGTTTGTATAACCAATAGCCTTAGAAAAAGCTTGCCTCCCTTCAGAGCAAAAGGCCCATTAGACTGCCCAGTATAAAAATTCAGGTTCCCTAAACTCAGGGTTCCTCTCTGAGTCTCCAGTTAACACATATTGCACACACAGGCATTCGTCTGTGCCCATTCACATGGCACCATGGAACTAGGGTCCAAGGAAAACTGGTGCAAATATGCCAGTGCTCATATTGCTCATTGTGCCAAGAGTAATAAAGGTCTTTGTCTCTGACCTAGGAATCCATGTCTTTTGCTAGCCTATATGATACATCCACAGGCTACTCTCCTATCCTCCAAGTAGAATAAAATTGCAGACTCTTAACAAGTTCAGGAGAGTCAAATGGTCAAGAGAATCTGTGACTGTTTTGAATACATTTTATTTAATTATTTGGCTGCATTGTGGGCACATGGAAATTCCTGGTCTAAGGATCAAACTTGCACCACAGCAGTAAGCACAGCCACAGTCATTACAATGCTGGAGCTTTAATCCACTGGGCCACTACAGTACTCCTTGGATGACATTTTAATTGGGGCTGGTCCCTTAATCTGACAACATATCAATAATGGTATCAAAATGTATCATATATATGTCCTAAAGAAAATGGGTCTATAGTATTTGAGACTGATGCACTGACACAATCTCTCCCAATTCTATGAGAATATACTAGAAAACTGATGCGAAAATATTTCTCTAGAATGATAATAATTTGCTCTGATTCAGGCCCATTCAGAAAAGACACCTACTCCTTTAGCACATTTCATGAAAGTTACTAGAATAGAATTTACAAGGAGGTTCTGAAGTTTGGGTCCATTACTTCTCCTCCACTTCCAGCTCTACAGCTATAAACAAGTTACATATTCTTTTCAACTTCAATTTTCTCTATGTGTGTGTGTACATATATGTGTGTACACACATATGTATATGCTTACATAAACACATAAGTGTCACTTACACAGGGATGGCACTTAAGCCCATAGAATCTGTGACATTATCAATTTCATTAATTAATATAAATCATACCTACAAGAGTTTGAATTCAATATCAGGAGATCCATCAGTCAACAAAGTAAGCATTCAGTTTCAACTGATAATAGTTAGGATCTGTGCATTTCCTAGAATTCACCTAAATATGTATCAGATTTCTCGTTGTGCTCATTCCATTGCTACTTAAAAAATAATCTAACATTTATTTAATACACATTTAGCAGCTGAGAAAAAATATGACATAGAGCTCTGCTATCAACTATTTATCAGGTAGAAGCAAATAATCACAATATAATGTGACAATTTTAATCCATCTGCATCTCCATTAGCATAAGGCTGGGATATAAATAAATAAATAATTTTCAAAGATAAAACATGATGGTTAATTGATAGAACAGAGTCAGGTACAGACTGGCCTTGAAGCAAAGAAAGAACTAACTAGCCCTGACTGGAGTAACACCTGAGAGATGACAGATCTGGAGAATTCCAAACATTATGCTCTTTTAATTAGAAGAAAATCCAAGTCATCCTCTCACCCCTCCACATATGGAGTAAACTCAGAATCTTTTTCAACTACTCAGAAAGTCAATATATAATGGGAAGGGCCATCTCTTCATTGTCTCCAAAAGCACTTAATAAGGGAAATAATTATGGTAAATTCTCCTTCAATTTCAAGACATGCCTTACACTTGTTCCTGATCACAGTCATTCCTTCTGTCTCAAGAACATTGGTCCATCATTCATTTTCTGTCTCTTTGGTGCACAGGCTCTTAACCTAGAAATAATTAGCTTTTTAGGACACCATTAATTCCCTCAAATGGCGTGCAAACTTTGGTAAGTACACCTGATATATATTATACTGAAAGTGAAGAGATTTCATTAGGTAATCAAAGAGTCTGCGTCACATACACCAGAAAAAAAGCTAAGAAAGAGAGTTCTGGTATGTGCTTAATTTCTCCCTCTCTTCTGACTCTTTCTTATCAGCACATGTTATAAGAACCCTTCACAACCCTCTTCTATTTATCACTCTTTTCTCCTCCTTACTTTAATGCCAAGCTTTTGGAAAATTACTAAGTGCTCACTGCCTTTATTTATTATTTGCAGTCCAGCCCACTACTTTCAGGCCTTGAAAACCAAAGCTACTACTCTAAATTGCTCTTGCTAAATTTTCATGTGATTTAAGTGACTCTTCAAAAAAAGAGAAAATATTTATGCAGTCTTATCTTACTTAATAACTACATGTGACGTTGTTTACTGCCCTCTTCTTTTTTTAGACATTGTGCTGCTTTGACTTTCAAACAACCTCAATTATGTTACCCTCCTACCTTTGTGAATGCTTTCCTTCCAAAGATATTTTTGTTATTGATAGATCCATCCTTGGCTCCATTCAATAATTCTTTCCAAATAAACTTCTGCAAACCCTTCTCATTGCTTTAATTATTTGTATTTCTGATTGTAGCTTAGTGAGACTTATCCCATATTGCAAAAGAAGTCCAATGCCTACATAAGATTTCTGTTAATTCTTAGGGAGCTGGGTTTTCCTGGGAATGCTTGGCTTCTGATTGGTAGAACTTAATCTCATCTGTATTTCATATTCTTCAGTTGTTTTAACCTCACCCCTTAAGATGTAAAACTTAGCCATTTTTTTCCTTTATTTCCCTTAAAGTATTCACAAGAGCATGCATGAGCAACAGTCTTATCTGAAGGTAACAAGTAAGTAATGTGTGTATATGTGTGTTCTGTGTGTATGTGTGTGCGTGTGTGCGCACGCATGTGCATGTGAGTGTGTGACACAGTAGGGGGGTGAGACAATATGACTATATTTCAGTATGTCTCAATGGTCACTTTTCTGTTCAACCCTTCACCATAATCCTCAGAGCATGCTCATACCCTCAGTACTCTCTCTCCCCATCTGTCTACTTTTCTGTTTTCAAGCCATCTCACTATATGAGGCAGAACAATTTAACTTTACACTTCAGTCAGTTCTGGATTTTAATTTTCCTAGTTGAAGCTCATTTTAACTCTCATTAAAAGAGAACTAGAATGTATAGGAATGAGTCTAATAAAAATCTGCAAAAGAAAATATAAAAATTGAAATTATGTAGTCAATGGTAGGTTAGATACAGCAAAAGAGAAGATTGGTAAACTGGAAGATAAATCAATGGAAAATATCCAGACTGAAGCATGAAGAGAAAACAGAAAAATACAGACATAGGCATAGTGTTATAAAGAAGATATTGAAAGGAGCCACGTATCAAGTGGTAAGATCCTAGAAAATAGAGCATTTTCAAGGAGCTCCAAAATAATTTCTCATGAAACAGAATCAAGTTGAGGAATCTCAACCAGAATCACTTGGTAAATTCTCAAGAAAATGCTTCTTAAGCTCTTACATCATATAGAATAAAGCATGTAGCTAACAAATAAGGAAAATAGGCTTATGGGTGAAAATTATAATTATTTGCAATAAATTTTTAATTTTAATATGTACTAAATGCCTTATAATCTTATGTAGTTACTTCCTGTTATTCATGGTAGTTATGTCCTATAAAGTCATTATAAAATCTGAATTAGCAAATACTGGATCATTTTCCCTAGTGGAAACACAGAATTAGGTTCCTGAGAGCCTCTAGTCACAGCATTTTAATCAACCTATCAATACAGAACCTTGTTTTATGTGTGGTTTATGTTTAAAGATATTTAATATATATCATTGATTCATTACCATTGAGCTCATAATCAGCATCATTATAACTAATGCCTGAGTGAAGCCAATCTAACACACTTACTTTCTCCGCAAGGCACAATATAGTTTCTTGTGTTTCAGAATACTGTACCAAACATTTACACTATGCTTGAGACACATTTTAAATAGCAAAATCACCAACAAAAAAGACAAAGTTGCAGAAAATGTGGCACTAAATATGCCATGAAGAGGACACTTGTTTACAGACAGATCTGAAATAAGAAGGTAATGACCTTGCCAACTGGGAATGTGCACATCCAATGACTCTAATTTTTTGCTGCTCTGCATATGTGCATATTTGTGAATGATTTATAAAGCGCCGTGAGAATTGATTTGGGGTTACAAGTAAATTTTAGCAAGTAAGTGAATTCACAAACATAGAATCTGTCAATAATGATCGAAGATGTGTGTGAGTAAATACATAATATACATAATTTACATTTATATAATTTATCCTTAAATTATTATAATTTATTATGTGTATTATAATGAGACATGTAGAGATCGTGACTCACTTTCCTAAACAAAAGAAGAAACTTCAACAAAGGCAATCTCTCCCTCGCCTCCATCTCAGGACTTCCAATGCTCTAAGCCCTGATTTTCTTTGTTTCTGTAGAACTCATTATCTTTTAACAAACTCCATTTGTTTATCTATTTAATAACTCACTCAGCCATTCATTCATTTATTTATTGTGTTTGTTATTCTTTTTCTGTCTGCTTCTGCTATGCTATAAATATCACAAAACCAGGGACCTTTGTTTTGTTCATCCACGGATCCCAAGTGTACAATTAAACAGAAGAAAATTAGGTTTAATGTGTTTCTTCTACTCACCTTTTACTAAAGTTTGAGGGTTATGGTAATTCGTGCAGAACATATTAGATAGGAGTTGTAAAGATGTGGGAAGAGCAATAAAGTAGAGACCCCTGTCTAACTTCCTTACAAAATTCTTATCTTGGTAATCTCATTACTTGCAATCTTGCTTACCTTTAGTAAAGAATAGAATATTTACCTCTGTGCACATCACAGGGTTACCAGTTACCAAATATTAACAAACAAGAGCATACAGCCTCGGAACACTCCTAGTAAGCACAAAGTCTTCTTAGTAGGTACTCAAAAAACAACTATTCAATAAATGATATTAAATTAGAAATTCTTGGACTTTTCCATTTTAGGCTCAACACAAGTACCTTTTTCTCATATGTCCTTCCCTACTTTTACCTTACTGTCAATTTTCAAGTAACATATGTTTTAGTCATCTATTGTGATTCTGCCTAATTCTACATGAGTCTAACAATTGCCAATATTATGCTAAAAAAATAGTCAAAATCAAGGAAATAAGCTAATAAAGATACAAAGGTAACAAAGATTCAAATCGTCTGAAAAAAAGAATTACTCTGGGTAAAAAAATAAGATATACAGGAATGTATTGATTCACTTTAACTAGTATATTAGTTCCTTTGATCAACACATCAGAATAATTCAAAACATACATTTTATACATAATCTTCTATAACACAAAGGTGGATGCATAGTGAAAAAAATGAAATCCTTTTATGGAATCAGGGACACTACTCTTAATTTCTCTCCTTTTATGATAGGATTGTTTTTCTCATGAGATTTTGGCAGGCCCTTGAAATTGGTGTCACTTTTGATTAATTCTTTTTGTACTCTGATGACAGCTAATGGAATGATTTGAAAGCTATTTGCTTTACAAAAAAAGATTCAATATAGCTGCCTTTTGTGCCCATTCTTAAAGCTTTTACTTCTTTTTCTTGAAATAATTAGTAAAAGAGAAGAAAGATTGCTGTAATTACTAAGCATTATAAACTATATCTGGGTGCCTGCCATTCACAGTAGCTGTCATTAAAATTAGATCAGTTGTCTCACTTTAAGGAAATGTTACTTTTTGCTATTTTGATGATATAATCTGAAAAATATCTTGACAGGATACTAATTCTAAAAACAGAATACAGGCCCTTCAGTACATACTTTTTTTTCCTTATTCAGAAATCTATAAGGTGATTAAAGTTGTGCCTTCAAGTATATCAAATCCTTATGATTGATATTGTTAAAATGGATCAAAGCCATCAATTACTTCATAAAACCAGCAGAGTTCAAGGATTATAATTATAAATCAATTTTAAAGACAGATCAAAAGTAAAAGGTAAGAATATCCTTTCATTCCTGTTCATGTAATCAACTGATCTGCTTTAGGGACAAGACTGAATAAACAGTGTTTAATATACACAATAATTTCAAGTATTTCTTTTTACCTGTTATACTTAACCCTTGGGTACTCCAACAGTTTTCATCAGTCCCTTGTTTGTTGGTATTATAGTAAATACTATCACATATAGAATCATTTTTCCTGATTACATAGCAATTTTTTGATATTATCAATATACATGAGTCTTTGTTAACAAAGTGATCAAAATATTGCCATGTGTAAATAACAGAAGTACTTAAAGAGACAAAGGAGAAACAAGTAGCATGAGTGATAAAGCACTAAGTCAAGATATTATAAATGGAAATTCAGACTATTTTTCCAGACACAGAAATACATAACTACATAAATTATATCCTGGAAAGACCAAAGGTCTTAAATTAGCTTAATTAGGCATTCTACAGTGGCAAGAAAATTCAAAAGCTATACAAATATAAATGTTTTTAATTTGTTGAATAATTAAATGGTCTTTAACAGCAAAATTTTATGTTACGCATCTTACATTTCCATGCTGCATAGGGTACATAATTACGGTAACTATGAAAACCAACAATAAAAACATTTGAAATTAATGGTACCTAAAATTATGCTTGGAAATTAATGCTTTCCCTCACACCTGAAACAACAAAGTTGATTCTATTAAATGTGATAAATGAAATGTAAATTAAAATTTTAATAAGGTGCTTGTTAATCCATTTGTTCACAGCTAACTTGAACTCAGTTAAATTAGCTCCTTATTATGAGCACTAAAGATATGATTTCTTCTAAATCTCAAGGGCAAATAAGTGTTAGAGGACCGCTTGTCCCATGATAGCTCCATAAATCGTTATTAAAATTATTCACTACATACTTTTTCTGTGATGCATTTCATTTAGAAAACCAAGTCTATGATGTTAAAGACAGCAAAAGCCTCTAACAGCAATCACAACACCTTACACAAAGAAAAAATAAAACCACACATGAGCTATTTTGGGATTTTTATCATTACCTTGGTCATTTTATCTCCATGAATTGCAGAAAATAGTTTCTATGTAATTGTAAAATATCACATAGTTTCTGAGGCACAGAATTTCCCTTGGAAAGTTTGGGAAATTTTTAGAATTTCTTAAATGTTCTCTTTAATCTCCAGGATAGGGTTTCTCAACTTCGGGCACTTGCAGACAGATTACCCAGTTAATGCAGTGTGTCAAGTGCAAATATGAATGTAAATTTTAGGTAAACTTTTAAAAATAATTTATCATTAAAAGAAAAAATTAAAAAATTGAAATTCATAATAATAATTGATTCTCCATGACAAGTAGAGAGAAGTTGTTTTTTAGAGTGTTTTACCAAGAAATTTGAGGGTAGATCATTACTAAGACCATCATTAAGTAGAGTCCAACCAGTTGGTTTTACTTCTTACTCTTTATTCCTGACACAGAAAAGCCTATGTCATAATTGTGGATGATCTAAAATATGTGCATGTATGACTGGGTAAATTTGTTATACAACAGAAATTATTACGAACTTGTACATTAACTGTACTTTAAAAAAACTTTAAAAAATAGCAACATGTACTTGGTTCTCCCAGACAAATTGCAATACTCAAATCAAGCATGGACATGAGCTCTTCAACAAAATAAAGCTAGTGTTGTATTTCATGAGATGCCAAGTTAACAATTATTCTGTTCACATATGTGGAAAGTGTATAAATTTCCAGCACTCCTGGAAGTAATGTGCTGAGGACTGCAAAGAAAAAATGCAAATTAAAAAAAAAAAGTAAGCCACAATTTTCAATGATAGTAACTGAATGCTACTTAAGAACTAATGGTTTTTCAGCATCTTTACCACATTTGAAAACAGTTATTGGATCTGGAATAGCCCACCCAGTTTTGATAAATAAGAACAAATTTAGAAGATGTGCACATCATTTCAAAAGTTATTACAAAGCTAGAGTAATCAGCAGTATACTAGCATAAGGATAAATATATAGATCAATCAAATAAGACTGAGTCCAGAGCTAGGAATTCCCTTGTGAGGCAGTGGGCTAAGTATCTGGCATTTTCACTGCTGTATCTTGGGCCACTGATGTGGCACAGGTTTGATCCCTGGCTCAGGAATTTCCATATGCTGTAAGCACGGCCAAAAAAAAAAAATGTCCAGAACTAAATCCATATATCTATGATCAACTGATTTTGAATGAGAATGTCAAGACAATTCAATAAGGATAGAATAATTGTTTCAACACATGGTGCTGGGACACTGGAAAAGGAGTTGGACCTTTATCTCATACTACATACAAAAATTAAATCAGAATAGAACATAGATTTAATGTAAAAACTAAACTTATAAAACTCTTAGAAGAAATCATAGATGTAAATATTTATATACAGATTAGGCAATACATTCCTAGAAATAATACCGAAGCACAATGGACAGGAGAAAATACACATAACTTAGATTCCATCAAATTTATGCTTTAAAGGACAAACTTAATGCTTTAAACCACAATTATGCTTTAAAGGACACCATAATAAAGTTAAATGACAACTCATAGAATGGGATAAAATAAGTACAGTTATATTTCTGACAATTTGTATCTAGAATATATAAGGAAATCGTACAACTTAATAAAAATGCAACCTAATTTAAAAATCAATCACAGGATTTGAATAGATATTTCTCCAAAGAAGCTCTATGATAAATGCATGAAAATTCTTCAATGTCACCAATCATTAGGAAATATACCTTGAAACCACAATGAGATATCACTTCTAGGATGACTGAAATGAAAAAGGAAGATAGTAACAAATGGTGGTGAGGATGAGGAGAAATGGAGACCCTCAGTCATTGTGGGTTGAATTTGCAGCCACTTCAGAAAAACTGAATTTGAAATTGCAGCCACTTCAGAAAACATATGTTTTGCTTTCTCTTGGGTAGATAAGTAGGACTAGAACTGCTGGGTCATATGACAACTCCCTGTTTGCCATTTTAAGAAACTGCCAAAATGTTTTCTGAAGTGGCTGCAGTTTCAAATTCAAATTGCCTCAGTGGTAGTGTGAGTTCGATCCCCAGCCTGAAGCAGTGGGTTAAGGATCCATCATTGCCGTAGCTGTGGCATAGGTTGCAGCTGTGGCTTGGATTCAGTCCCTGGCCCAGGAACTTCCATATGCCTCAGGTACTGCCAAAAAAGAAAAAAAAAAGTGAAATTTATGTGTGAATTATAATCAATAAAGCTGCTACTTAAAAAATTGGTAAATATGATGGAGTTGTGTATAAACCATAATATATTCATCATAAAGCCCCTTTATACTTTATCCAAAATTAAGCACTTTTAGCAGTAGGAACAATTTTTTTCAAATTATCACTTTATTAATGAAGAAAACAAGGTACAGTAATATAAATTAGTATTATAAATTACTATATACATATAAATTACTAATATAAATTACTATATGGACTATTAATCCATATCACATTAGAATTGTAGAATAAATGAAAAATGCTTTTAGTATAATCTTTTCAGTTTGAGGGGAATGAAAAGAAAATTGTGGCAAATTGAAAGAAATCTGCTTTGCCACAGTAAATTGTGATACAGTAGAGTTGGACAGGAAGGCAGTCAGCAGCTTCAAAATCTACATGAAATGGAAAGAAGTTGAATGGTTTCATCAAGATTCTGAAATCATAGAATTATAATTGCCGAGTATATATAAGAAAAATGACACAAAAGCAATGGGGTCTTACAAAGGCTAGAGTCATATCAAAAACTCATTTCTTCAGATGTTAGCTGATATGATGAAAATAGCTCCCAAATAATTATGGAGAGAGAGGCTATAGTGGCAGACTAATAAAAGTGGAAAGGAATGACCATTAGAACATATTCAGTGATTCAGACAAAAGAAAAAGATAAGGGATTCAAAAATTATACTTACACTCTCTGATGACAACTAAATATATTGAGAGTTTAGGTTATCTGGCATTATATTGTTTTATTAAAAAAAAGGTAATAGATACTTCTCATAGACTTCCCTAAGACTCAAAATTGAAAGTTACTAATGGAAAGATATGCCACTGAAAAAATAAAACTAAGCAAAATAAAAAACAAGCACTTGAAATCAGAAAGAAAAATAACAATATTTTGAGGATGGTATTCTGAGTGTTATTAACAATCTTGATAGCAGAAGCAGATTGGAGAGATTATAAGAAGAGAGAATAAAAAGAAAGATATGCCTGTGAGAGTAAAGCATCATTTTCTGTAGCCAAGCCAATGCAATGAAATGATGCATCTCTGATGACTTTATAAAACTTATGCAGACCAAATGGCAAAATATAGCTAAAATATAGCGATACGGACAATTTCAACTTCTTAATCATCAGCATTTTTATTGGAATTTCTATTGGTTACCAGTAAAGCAATTTAAAATTTTACTTTTGTTGTTCTCCTACTAACAATTTCATCAGCCAGATAAAGAATATAGATAAGACAGGTGGGATGGAAGGTATTTTTGGGGAAGAATTTCTTACCAATAGAGGGGAATTGGGTGGAAAAAATCAAAAATGACTAAAACGTGGGGAGAAGGTTTCCATGTCGTCTCAGAGAAGAGCTTTGAGAGGAATCACAGGACACTGTTTCTAGTGTCAATGAAGACAAAACTGCTTCTCTCATTTTTTTTTAATCTATGTATCATTTCTATTCTTGTTTTGATATCTTTCAAGAATGGAAGCTGGAGGAGTTCCCTTGTGGTGCATCAGGTTAAGCATCTGGCTTGTCCCTGCTGTGGTGTGAGTTTGATCCTTGGCTCAGGAAATTTGCATGCCATGGGCATGACCAATTTTTTTTTTTAATTCTAAAATTTTTTTAAAAAGAGTGGGAGTAGGAAAAAGAATTCTTTTAATAGAAGTCCCATCCATGAATGGGGGGGAGGGTGAGAAATAAGGGAAGAAAGAAAGCTAAATTAATTACATTTATCTAAGATAATTTAAAACCAATAAATTTCTTAATGTGAAAAACAATTATTTATATCTTAAAATAATGGGTATAAAATGCTCAAATAATTGCTGATTGATTCATTTTCAGTAAATTGGCAAAAAAAATTTAACAGTTAAAAATAATCGTAGCTTATGCTAGAATTAATAAGAAGTTGATTGATAAAAATAGACTCAAACACTTTAAAATAGGATGTTACTAAGCACCATATGAATGTTTGAGATATTCATGTGATTCTGAAATTGCATATCTTACCTGATTCCTCCATGCTCAGACTATCTGAGCAATTCATCATTTTTAGTCCAACCTACTTTAATAAGAAAATATAAGCTCCACATTCTCCAACTATCATTCTCATCTTCTTCGCTTCTATTGCTTTTTGCATTTTTCATGCCATGAAATCAAAGGGCCAATGATAAGGAATTGTGTCAAAATACTTCATAATATTTAAAAAGCATTCATATGTTTGCCATCCAAACCATGGTCTGGTAGGATTAATGTACAATGAAATATTAATACTATATGCCTGTTATTAAATGGAAATTTTCTTATAAATAATACACACTTAAACATTTGGAAGAAAGGATTTTTTTCCATTTTCGTTAGGGTTTGAGGTAGCGGAAAAATGAAATAAGAACTATTTAGGAATGTTTATTTTTCATGAGTAGGGTATCCATCTGAGAAATAGAGACATGTAGGATCTGGATCTACGTTAGAACTTGAGTTCTTTCCGTTCAAACCACTGGGATGTGCTGTTGTAATATATTCACTGGCAAAAGATACACCACTGAGCAAATGATGGAATCTATCATATACAGAAAAATTGACTTCCCATCAACTGCATAATATGAAAAGAAAAATTGTAATGAGAAGCAGTGTCAAAATGTGAAATAGTATGAAATATATTCATCATTCACATATGAAAAAGAAAGAGTATCACCTGCCCATTGCAGACACTCAAAAGTAAATGAACAGTGAGTAGAAGGGTGGTAGGGCCTCCAGTTTGCATGATAACGTTTACATTTACTTTGTGCTATATTTATTGCCTATTTTCTAACTTTAATAAGACCTGAAAAAAGGTTTCAATGAGGCCATGAGGTGTAGAGTAGTCTTGGTCAAAAAGCAGTAATTACAATGCAGCCTAGGTCAAAAAGCCACAGGCTATTATAGTTCAAATTACTATTCACCCAATCCTGGCTAAATCTAGTATTACAACTAAAAAGAAGAATCTAAGTATTTATAAATATTTATGTATTTTGTATTGACAGTTCAGAAATTTTTCTTCTTTTTTTTTTTTTTTTGAGGACAAAAAATAAAAATCTCCAAAACATTTTCACAGAAATGAAGACAGGAACTGACTCTTTATCCATCTTGTCTCACTGGCATATAAACTTAATGTTATTAATTATTAACAAACTATGTACTAAAGTCAATAAAATCACTAGGAGCAAAACCAAAGAATAGCTCAAATGAGCTCAGCTCATCCATATCCCTAAGGTTCTATGAAGTGTCTTCAAGAAAAAAAAAAAAAAAAGAAAATTGGAGAATTATTTTATATGATTCTCTGCATGCCCATTTTAAAATATAAACAGATGACAAATTTAAGATTTTTAACACATGATTTGCAAGGCAGCACATGCGTTTGAAGCATATCTACTAGAAACCTCCTTCAATTTATGTTTTGGCTACTCATAGACCTAACCAGATGGGGGAAATCACTTTCTCTCCTAAATCTCAGGTCATCGGATTATCCCCAAAACTTTGAATTGTTTATCTTTTAATGTTTTGCTTTTTTGAAATCCCACCTTATTTTATTTGACTACAGGATTACATCTAAAGCCTACCAAACTTCTAAAACCTGCTAACAACACAGAGCAAAGAAATACAATAGAGTTTGTTAAATAGAGTTTGGGCTGATTTACCAAACTTCAGTCCACAGAAAGTGAATCTCATAATTTTTAAATTATGCTAGAAAATTTCCAGAAACAAGTAACTCATGGGATACAGAGCAAATGCCTTCACATGTATGAAGACCTCTAATTTGAACAAAGAAGTGGGGGAAAAAAAAAAAAAAAGGCTGTATTGCTTCAGAAGCAAGTCTGATCCATTTGGTACAATTTCAAAAAGGTAGATTTTCATCCAAGACAAGAAAAAAAAAATTTTAATTATTTAAAATATCTAATTTTTATTTGCTGAGGTTAGTCATGTTCTCTTTCAATTGTGGTAATCATTAAAACTATGACAGCTCTCTGTCAGGGTTGCTGTAGAAAACAGTTTCTTATTAACAGTTGAGGGCAGGAGTTCCCGTCATGGCGCAGTGGTTAACGAATCTGACTAGGAACCATGAGGTTGCGGGTTCAGTCCCTGCCCTTGCTCAGTGGGTTGACGATCCGGCGTTGCCGTGAGCTGTGGTGTAGGTTGCAGACGCGGCTCGGATCCTGCGTTGCTGTGGCTCTGGCGTAGGCTGGTGGCTACAGCTCCGATTAGACCCCTAGCCTGGGAAACTCCATATGCCGCAGGAGCGGCCCAAGAAATAGCAAAAAGACAAAAAAAAAAAAAAAAAAAAAAACAGTTGAGGGCAAAAAAGAACCACTAATGTCCCTTAAAATTTCAAATCCTGTGGTTTAAAGATAACACCTGTAGGAAAATTGTTACATGTCCTTTTTTTTTTTTTCCCTTTTTCTTGCTTTCTTGAATTAAGGAAAATTGGGTAGTAGGGTGTCTTTGATAACTCAGAAGAGGTTGCAAATGATTAATACACATATGTAATGGTTTAAAAATTTAAGAAAAAAGAAAACAATATTAGTCAGAGTGTGGGGAATTGACATTTTCATGTAATATTGAGGGGAAAGTAAATTATTATAAATATTCTACAAGATTCTGGGATTGTGTGTGAGCATTTCCTGGCCCAGCAATAACATTTGCAGGAATTCTCTGCAAATTCTCTGCAGAACTTTGAGTTTTGCAGTGGAGAATGTTACTCTTATTTATAATGACTATAAGTTTTAACTTAATGTTAACTGATAATTAAGTAAATTATACTATATTCAATAAATTATATTGCATATAGGCTATCAGGCAATCATTAAAATTAATGACGTAAAATTACTTTTTACACAAAAAGATGAAAATACCCATCTCTGTAAAACAAAATCTCTCTTTCTGTGATCAAATACACATCAATACACCTACACCCACAAATATACCTTTAGACTCACAGTGAAATATAGGTACTGATTTTTATGTTTTTCCTTATACTTCTCCGCATTGGAAACTTTTAAGAGGCGAATGCAGCCCTAAAAGAAAAAAAGAAAAGAAAAAACTTTAAAAAAAAAAAAAAACCCTGAACTACAACTAGTATTCAAATAAAATAGCCCAAGAAGTAAAGATCTTCCTTGTTGAAAACTAGAAATAATTGCTTTTGCTACTGAATTTTCCAGGAATCATTCTTCATGTACAAAATGAGAAGGGTTGAGTCATATTTCTTTTCAAAAGTGAATCAAGTTAAAAAACTAAATCAGATACTTAAAAGAAAACTGCCCACCAAAAAGGAAATTGCCTTCCCTCACCTGAAAATATAGCTGTATGTTACCTCATTAAAATGCCAATATGTAAGGTATATGTGGTTGGTATAGAAGAAATAAAAACTCTTGTCAACCCTGAGGTTAGCAGGCTTTGTAAAAGTGACGTAGTCTAGAAGCGAGGATTATTTAGGGCACTAAAAGGTAAAAGGAAGGCCATCAAAAATAAAACCTCCTGTTAAGCATGAATCAAATTCCCAACTTAACATACATGCTCACAATCAAGCAAGCTTCAAAATGTGCAAGAAAAAAAAATCAAAGTCCAATACAGAAAAATCTGTAAACACTTATTCCAATATTGAGTATACGACATATAATATTACTTAAGTCTCCAAAGACTCAGTTTAATATATTTTCCTATATTAGTGCTTGTAAATATAAGGGAAAGTAATGTGTTTTTATATTGCTTTTGGAATTATTCCCAATTACTACACAGTGATTTTTTTGTGTTCTAAAAACTATCTTTAAAATATGTATACCCTGGAGTTATTATTCCAACAATTATCCTAGATTTATTTAAAATATGAAAAAAAAAATTTGAAAGCATTTTGTGTAGTAGCACACAAAAATTAACGGATGTTACTGTTAACAACCATTTAAAAAACAAACCAATAAGCAGACTTCTCCCCACCCCATTTCTTCTGGTATCTACAAAAGTGGTGGTTAACACAGAGGACACAAAATAGCATAATGATGCTACCATTATTTTTTTTTTTTTACCAAAAAACAGATGTGACTAGTCCAAGAAGTTACATATTGCCGCTGTCTATGTATCCTCTATATTTTGTTATTAATAAAAGTCCCTCTATGCTTCCACATATTAACTCTGTTTCTATGCTACCAATCTCTAATTACGTTACTTCATTTCCTGGTTTCTATTTCTGAACACTCTCTCCTATGTCATCTTTAAAATCAAAAAGTAAATAGATAAAATCAAATCAAAAATTATTGCTCCCTTCATGGATGGACATCAGCCTCCTAAAGGAGAAAAAGCGGAGTTCCCAACATGGCGCAGAGGAGAAGAATCCAACTAGGAGCAATGAGGTTGTGGGTCTGATCCCTGGCCTCGCTCAGTGGGCTAAGGTACTAGTGTTGTTGGGGCTGTGGCTTAGGCCGGTGGCTACAGGTCCAATTAGACCCCTAGCCTGGGAACCTCCATATGCTACGGGTGTGGCCCTAAAAAGACAAAAATAAAGATAAAAAAATAAAGGAGGAAAAGCACTGGAATTGGGGTAAAGACTTATATTTTAACTTCCTTCCCCTCCCACAAACCTATGAACAAGGGATAAAGCTTCAATGTGTACTGATTTCCTGCTCAGTCCAACATGGTTCCCACCTCAGCTAACTTCTCTCTCTGAACAGATTGTAAAGATAAATTGATATGCTTTCTACAAATAAATTCTTTGTGAAAACAAATACATAACTACATATACAAAACTATATATATAACTACACACACACACATATATATAATATATACACATAACAATATATACAGCTTATTTGAATGGTACTTACATAGTATAGCAATTCCGTTCTGACCATGGGACATTTATTCCAGTTTGTAAGATCCTATAGAAGTCAATCACATAACACATCAGAGAAATAGAACAAACTGTTCCTTTCACCATTGTCTTTTTATAGGCAAACTTATATACACACCTGTACTCACCTATCAAGATGCTCCCAGAAAATTGAGAAAGTTCATGGTGACGCTGAATTCTACCAATCATTCAAAATTCAGAAAAGATGTGAATTCAGGAACATCTGCTTCCAGCTATGGTGGAATAATTGATACTGGACTAGGTATCTCATCCATATCTAAAAATTCACACAAATTATGATACATACGAAGGTAAAGATTCAGTTTACAAAATTTCTAGAAGAAAATGTAAGAAAAATTATTTGCAACCTTGGAGTAGGGAAGGACACTCAAGACATTAACCATAAAAGAAAAAAACTGATATTTTGGATTTTTTAATTTAAAATTTTTGCTTTTCAAAAATCATCATTCATAAAATAAAAAAAGCATGACATCCCAAAGCTGGGAGAAAAATACTCAAAATACATATATCTGACAAAAGACTGATATCCCAAATATATGTCATTGCTACAATTAAGAGGATAACTCAGTTTAAAAGAAAAATGGGGCTTTATGATTTTTTTTTTCTTTTTACGGCCACACGTGAAGCATATGGAAGTTCCCAGGCTAGGAGTCAAATCAGAACTGCCAGAGCTGCACTAGATCCAAGCCACATCTGCGACCTATGCTTCAGCTTGCAGAAATGCTGGATTCTTAACCAACTGAGGCCAGGAATTGAACTCACATCCTTGTGGATACTAGTCAGGTTCTTAACCCTCCGAGCCATAACGGGAACTCCTGGGCTAATGATTTTAACAGATATTTCATCAAAGATATATGAAAGGCCAATAAGCACAGAAAAAATGCTAAATATTTTAATTATGGAGAACATGCCTTAAGACCAGAATGAAATGTCAATGTATACCCACTAAATACGGCAAAAACTAAACCACTGACAATACAAAGTATTGGTAAGAATGTGGAGCAGCAGGAATTCTCAGTATTGCTTTGGGGAAAAACAAATGGAACAATCATTTAGAGAACGGTTGGGTAGTCTCTTATAAGGTTGAAAATATGTTTCATATATGACCCAGAAATTACATTCTTAGGTATTACAAAAAATAAATGAATATTAATGTCAACAAATATTTGTACACAAATGTTGTTGGTGTTCTTATCCATAGTCAAAAACTAATATAACCCAAATGGCCATAAGCAGGTGAACAGGTAAAGTATAGTCTATTCATACAACAGAATATTCCTCAGCCATTAAAGGACTACTGACAAAAGCAACTGTGCTGAGCAAAAAAGTTAGATATAAAGGAGTACACACTATATATATGTGTTTATATGATTCTGTTTATATGAAGTTCTAGGGCAGGAAAATCTCATCTCTAGTGACAGAAATCAATGGTTGCCTGAGGTGGAGGCAGAGGCTGGGAATTAACTGCAGAGTGTTCCAGGGAATGTTCTGGGAAGACAGCAACATTCAGTAGCTTGATTGTGATGTTTGCTTCACTGGTGTGTATATATGCTGGGTACACATTTGTTAAAAAACACATCAAACTACGTTTAAATTGGGTGCACGTTTGGTATGCAAAGTATATCTTAATAAAGTTGATTGTAAAAGTCAGCAAAGAAAAGTAAATAAAGGACTAGAAATAGATTTTCAGAAATGACAAAGACATCATTCTGCTGCATGTTGGACATTTGATAAATACATATTGTATGGATTTATTGCACAACTATCTGGAAAGTAAGCAAAGCAACCACTGTTTCTCACATTTTATAGATAGGAGATGAATAAACTGTGATTTAGGGAGCCACAAAATTAGTCAAAGTGAACACTTCTCAGAGGTCACAAGGCTAGTATATTAAATTTCTACCAGAATTCAAATAATTCCTAATATATTGGTGTTTCCATATGAATCATCTGCACAACTCAAATTGAGTTATAGGTAATTAACTTCATGGTGTTACCAAAATACTTCCGTTTATATTGTGTTTAAAAAGAGTATTGTTTGAATAAGTCAGATCCAGAGCTTGGAAGTCTTTCATTATAAAAAGATTTCATGTTTAAGACAATAGTATTTGATAAATTGCTATTTTTAACTATAGGCCCACACTGTGAATAGTTAAACATTGAATCTTTTAAATATTTAATAGAATTGCTCATTATAAAGTTTGGAATGAACTCTCTCTCATCCCCAGGCAACACTTGAAACTTTTCCATATTTTATTTAATGAGTAGAAAGAGAACATAGAAATGAAGACGTGTCCATTGCAACAAAGGCACGTACAGCCTAAAGACAACAAAAAGCACGTACAGGAATAAATATTGTGCATGGCTTATCGAACATTCCAGACTTAGAAGGGCAACAAATAGAATTTATTCTTCCCCACCTGTGTATTCACACCAGCTTTCCTAACCTGTTCTGCTAAGAACTGGATGAATTTGGGGCCCTTTCATCATTTAATTTATGTTCAGGTGAGCAAAAATCAGTTTAGTCTAATTATTTCATACGTTCCAAAACAACCTGTAAAAGCCAATGGTAAAATGAGACACACGTGAATCAGAGATCTTACTTCAGCTCAAGCTTTACCCTTAATTTCCAGGAGATAAACAACCACAAGACGTCAAGCAGAGAGAAACCGGCAGACTCAGGGTGTCTCCCCATGTGTTTTCCTGTGTCGAAAATAGACCTCTAGCCTAGAATAATTGAAGAAGTCTCAAACATACAGCTGGGAGCATTTAAATCATGAAATATTGTCATTTTATACCCCAGAGAGTTATATAGCTTATATGACATTCTTCATGGAGACATGCCTCACAAATTCATAGATTCCAAGTTTATTTATTGTAAATAAACAACTCCGTGGGCTTATTCTTTTCTTGCCCCTGCTAACACCTGGGGCAATCTCTTTGGGTCTTGATAACTGATACTCCTCTCATCATTTTACTCATATTAACAGTCTCATGTTGGTAATTAAAATGTCAATTCCAGTGTAGTAATCAAAATTCTGCATTGTTGACCATAGAGTTCTTTACTCACCACTAGCTTAGTGCTACCACGAATTGGAATGTTAGCCAAGGGAAAGGTTAGCCCAGTGGCTTTATGTGGCTTTGCTGAGTCCCACCCTCAGGTCATAGTATCCAGTCCCTCCAAAGTGGGGCTCAGGGAAGGAGGGACAAGAGGAAATGACCCCTCTCCCCAGGCTCAGGTGGGTGCTTGGAACTGTCCCTATAAAGCGTCCATGGACTTTGGGTTTCACAGGCTCAGTGTTGAGTCTTTCTTCTGCACTGTTTACTGGGTTTCTCAGAGTTTACCCCATTAGATATGTCCAATTGCAATTTCCATGATAAAGATAGCCACTCTTCTTCTAGCAGTTTAAACATTGAATCTCAGTCCCTGGGGCTTCTGGCAATCTGCCCCTCCACCTGGTGGCTTCACACCTCCTCTTCCCCATAGCTTTTATGGATAAAATGAACTTCTCTGAATGTCTCTTTCCTACGTGGCTACTTGGCTCAAGGAAAAAATTACACAAATTTCCTTCAAATATGAAGGTGCTGTTTTCTCCCAGGACTGTCTTCTTTCCCTTTATGTTTGCTGCTGCCAAACAGGTGTTTTTCTTACATTCTTGCCTTCAGAATTCTCTTGTCAAGAATCACATACCAGGGAGTTCCCATCGTGACTTGGCTGAAACAAACCCGGCTAGTACCCATGAGGATATGAGTTCAATCCCTAGCCTTGCTCAGTGGGTTAAGAATCCCACATTGCTATGGCTGTGGTGTAGACTGGCAACTGTAGCTCCAATTTAACCCCTAGCTTGGGAACTTCCATATCCTGTGGGTGCAGCCCTAAAAAACACACACACAAAAAAAAGTCACACACCAGTTCCCTAAACTTCAGAGGTATGAGTAAAATTTGAAGTTTACTCATTGGCTTCAGGTAAAAATAAAGTCCCTTACTGCCCTTTCAACCAAAGAGTAATTTTCTCTAAGTGTCTTCTGTCAATCCTTTAACCCCATGCAATAAAGTAATTGATTACTAATGTTAGCAGAACTGCTTTCTTAACACAAATTCCTTTTTTTTTATTTTATTGTTGTAGAGTTGATTTGCAATGTTGCATTAGTTTCAGGTTTATAGCAAAGTGAATTAGTTATAATATACCTATATCCATCATTTTTGTTTTTGTTTTTGTTTTTGTTTTTCCCCATATAGGTTAATACAGAACACTGGGTAGACTTACCTGTGCCAATCCTAACCACTAATATGGGCAGGGACCAGGTGTGAAACGTGATCTCTAGCTCTTCCAGACCATGTAGGGAAGTGAGGCTACTTCACAAGGCTTATGCGGTTTTTAACCTCTGGAGCCCCAGCTAATACTAAAAAAGAATGTGTTCCAAGACAACAAACACACCCACAGGCATGCATATATTTTTTGCTATTTTTTTCACTATTTCACTATTAAGCAGGGTGGAAAGTACCAAGTGTCATAAAAGAAGTACAATTTAATTGCAAGGGGGACATGAATAAAGATAAAGAAATAATTATTTCTTTTTAAATATTTTCAACAACATGGAAGTATCTCTACCTTATGCTGCTGTCCATCTCATGTTTCAGACACTCCAAAAGAATGGGATTTTTGTTATTAAGACAGAATACACCTCTGTAACTCTTGATGAGTGTTATCATTCTAAGGGAAGCAAATCCTGTGTGCAAAAGTGAAGAGAATAGGATGTAAGGCATATGAAGCCATTACAAATAAAATGTGTTTGGAAAGAGGGAGTCCTGTGTGATATGTAGGAAAAGGTAAGATGGGGCTAGAATATATGAGATTTTACAATGATGAGTAAGGATTGTGGACTCCAATTCATTGGGTAGAGATAGCCATTGGTGGTTTGGATCCAGACAATAATATGTATAAAGCAGTTTCAGGAGGAGTAATGTAGCTTAAGTACATGGAAGAGGTCAGAGAAGAGAGACTTCATTTGGCCAATGTGTTGGTGAATTAGAACTGGGTCAAATAGGCAAGAACTGTTATGAAATGTCATATCTTAGAGAAGTAATAAAAGGAGAAATCTAGTGATAGCCTTAATGTGGAAAAAGAAAGAGAACATCTTAGAGAGATTACAAAGAATAAGACAAGGAGTTCCCATCATGGCTCAGCAGAAATGAATCTGACTAGTATCCATGAGGACACAGGTTCCATTCCTGGCCTTGCTCAGTCGGTTATGGAACCAGCATTGCCATGAGCTGTGGTGTTTACCAGCGGCTACAGCTCCAATTTGACCCCTAGGTGGGAACCTCCATGTGCCCTGGGTGTGGCCCGAAAAAAAAAGAAAAAAAGGAAGGTGTTGGAAACCTGTTATTATTATTATTATTTTATTATTATTATTTTGTCCATACTCTTAGCATGCAGAAGTTCCCAGGCCAGAGATTGAACCTGTACCATAGTAACCAGAGCCACAGAACTGACAATACCATATCCTTAACCCACAAGAGAACTCCAAAACCTGTTCATTTGAAGTGAAAGTGAAATACCCCAAAAAATATCTGGTAAGTGATTTTAAATGTGGGGTGGAAGGCCAGGAGAGAGACCAAAGGTGATATGGATTCAGCTATAAAGAGGCAACTGAGGCTGTGAACCACAGTGATTGTGATAAAGGAGGAAAATAAATAAGTGCATTATTCAAGCAGAAACAGGAAGTAGAAACAATGGAAATAGCAGAGTACCAAAGAAGGAATAAAACTGGAAGAAATGTATTATCTTGGACTCTCTGGAGCCCAAGGCACGAGGGAAGAAAGGGCCTGGCCTTCTAGACAGCACACACTGGGAGTGTTCAAAACAAAGCATATGAGACCAATGTGGAAATCAATCACTATGTGATAAAACTGCGAAAGCCATAATCAAGGAGGTAAACTGGTGGAGGAGAGAGGCCATAAGATGGTCTTGAGGCTTGGTTGTGTGCATTCCCACTGAGAGGCAAGGGTGGACTTTTAATGTTGCCAGATAGCAATGTGGTGCCATAGAATCCAGAAGAGGTGAATGTTTAAGAAAGAGAAGGTGCTTAACAGTGTTAACGACTTAGAGAAATGAAGGAAGATAGGCCAGTGACCACCTTTCCAAGCAAAAATATTCTATATGGAAAAGTGCTTCCAAGTAATTCCAAGTTTGTTCTATTAAATTTCTATCAGGATGCAGTATTTGCTATTCACAACTCTTTTGTCAACCTCCAAATCCTAGTCAAATATTCAAAAATGCTGAATTAGTGAAGGAGAAATTAATAGCAATTTGCTCAAATGGAAGTATAACATAACTTCAAAGGAGTTTTAATTGAGTAAGAATTTCAGTATTTAGGCAGTTACTAAAACCGGTATTTTACAGGTAGAAATGCATCTATTAACATGCTACTTTTCAATTTTTTGGAAAATTTAATACACATCTTAATAAATAGGTGTCAGAATATATCAACTATGGGATAGAATATGCTATCAAATATCATCAATGTAAAAATTGAATGACATATTTCCTAATTGTTTCTATAATTTCATAAGGTTTCGGATATTGCAGAATACAGAGGAGTATTGCTTCTGCCCCTCTCCCTGTCAAGAGGCCATATAATAATCTTAAGGAGTTGGATTGTATAGATGGCTTACTTGATTAAGGTATAATTTTCTATTTCGCTACATATGAATGACCACAAAAAAAAAAAATCCTTACCATTATTTTATTTTTCTAAATGGTCATGATTATTATTTTTCTTTTGGACTCAAATCCATTTGTTTCACTTGATCTCTTTACTTCAGAAAATTTGTGTATACCAAGAAGACTTAAGGGAAACTCAAGACTTAATGGAATTACTATCAAATACCATTAACTAATATCAGAATAACAAGAATTATAAACATAATAAAATGTTAGAGTTCCCGTGACCCAGTGGGTTAAGGATCCAGCAATTGTCACTACTGTGGCTCTGGTTACAGCTATGGCGTGAGTTTCATCCCTGGCCCAGGAACTTCTTCATGCTGTGGGCATGACCAAAATAAATTAAAAATTAAAAAATAATAGAAAATTGAAATAAGATAAAATAATGTTGACCAAAGTTACAAGTTAGACAAGTTACTTAAATTATCATAAAACGGAAAGATTTATTTATTTACTTATTTTTGCCTTTTTAGGGCCTCACCCGCCACATATGGAGGTTCCCAGGCTAGGGGTCAAATCAGAGCTGTAGCTTCTGGCCTTATGCCACAGCCACATCCACAGCCACAGCAACCCAGGATCCAAGCTGCATCTGCCACCTACACCCCAGCTCATGGTAACATTGGATCTTTAACCCACTGAGTAAGGCCAGGGATCAAACCTACATCCTCATGGATACTAGTCAGATTTGTTTCTGCTGAGCTGCAATGAGAAGTCTAAAATAGAAAGATTGAGATATTATATAAGTATATATGTAGGCAAAAACACATTGGAATATGTAGAAAACTTATTTTAGACATAGCAAAAAACTAAACTTTCATGTATTGAGAATGAGTGAATTTTGATACTGGAAAATGTATGCTCATCTTAAAAATCTATACAGGTTTACCTCAGAGATATTGTGGGTTCAGTTCTGGACCACAGCAATAAATCGTATATCACAATAAAGCAAGTCATATGAATTTTTGGTTTCCCAAAGTATATAAAACAAAGCATATAAAAACAATATTGTGTAGTGTTTACACTATACAGTATTCAATATGTCAATAACATTATATTTCAAAAACAAATTAAAATACATACCTTTATTTAAATAACACCTTATTGCTAAAAAATGCTAACCATCCTCTGAGCTGTCAGAGAGTCATAATTCTTTTGCCACTGGAGGGTTTAAAATACTTTGAGAATTACAAAAAATGTGACACAGAGACATGAAGTGTGCAAAGGCTGTTGGAAAAACAATGCCAGTGGACTTGCTCCATGCAGGATTGCCACAAACCTACAATTTTTAAAAAACAAATCTATACAAAGCACAATAAACTGAAAAGCAATAAAACTAGGTATCCTTGTACTTGGAATCAGTGATAAAAATGTGTTTGACCTAGTGTAATGGTTAATTTTATGTGTCACCTTTACTGAGCCAGGAGGTACCCAGATGCTAACTTAAAGGTTATTCTAGGTGTGTGTCCATGAGAGTGTTTCCACAAATTAGGTGATCCTCATCCGGTCCACAGAAGGCTTGAATAGATCAAAAACCAAGCCAGAGTGAATTGCTCTCTTCTTTATGATCTTAGGCTGGGATCCTGGTCTTCTCCTGCCTTTGGACTAAAGCTTGGACTGAAAGTTAGCACCACTGGCTCTCTAGGTTCTCAGGCCCCCAGACTCAGCCTGAAATTCTACCATTGGTTCCCTGGGGTTCTAGCCTTCTGCCTGTAGTCCTGAGAATTTTTCATCTCTGCGGGCACATAAAACAATTCCTTATAATAGCTAGATCTCTCCAGATATATACATAGATGGTTACAGAGATAAATACAGAGATAGATAGAACTGATTTTCCGGAGAATATAGACTAATGCACGTAACAAGGCTATTTTTCCCTCATTTCCTTTTTTTTATTAATTCTTAAAAACAAATTTTAGACACATTACTTTTCAGTCAGCACATGGTTTAAGAAAAAATTGCAGATGTCGTCTCAACTCCTGAAGTCATTTAATTAAAGTAAAAACTAAAGTGCAACTGAGAATGAAATAGTGGAAATACCATACGAGTTGGAGTCAGAATTCTGGTGACCTGAATTCCAGTCCTGACTGCTTCATTATTAAATTTCTGGAGCTTCAATCACCACATCTGTTAATTAATGAGGTTGGACCAAATGAATGTTTTTCAAGCTTCTCTTAAGTGACACAACTCTTTCTTCAAATGAAAATCAATGTATTTTACACTTTACATAAACAAATGGAGAGAGTGTCCATCCAATAATCAAGCACCATGGGAGGCAAATTGAAAAGCACTGAACCAGCTGGTACCACCCAATTTTACCATTGGGGTATCTTCAAATTAGTCATGTTTTATTAATCATAAAAAGAACATTAATTGACATCTGGGCTGCACTCTTTCTATACTTTATTTCATGTATTCCTCTAACATTAGATGAAAAATGAGGCCCAGGTCATTAATTGCCCAATCATTGTACAGCTATTAAATAATGGAGCCAGAATTCAAACCCAGGACAATTTGACTCCAAAGCCTATACTGATTCTTAGAAGTGTTGCTAGTTGTTAAATATTTATTAGGTACTGGGCACTTGCACTTGATTAATACTCAAAATCATATACATTGAGTATTATTATCTTTATTTTATAGGTGTGGAAACTAAGACTTGGATAAGTGAGGTAACCTATGCATAGTTACACTTTCAAAAATTATTTATGACTCTCTTATCTTTGGCATTAGCAAACTATTTCCCATCAATTTAGAATTTTTCAATCCCACCTACATTCTATCACTGTTAGTAGTTTGTTGTTCTCAGAGGTTGGATATGTGCTGTGAAGGGGTGTGTGTGTGTGTGTTTCAAAGTGAGAGCCTGTAGGGTACCATGTAAGGCTATATAACAGAGAAAACACAGTTCTTTCAGAAACACACAGCCTCATTCCTTTGTATTAGTATACAGACTGCTCAAGAGTTTAAAGATAATCATTATTATTACTCTGAGTCTATAAATAAATTAAATCTACTAAGAATACATGATCACCTAATGAAAGGAAACATTTCACATGAGATATCATTGTCTAAATTAGCAGATATGTAAACTTTATTCCACATTTTCTATAAATACTGCAAGAATGACCTTCATTTTTTCAATATTCTAAACACTGAATATTAACAGTCTAAACCTCCATACATCAGTAGCCTGAAGAGAGAATATTTGAAACTTCAGGGGTAAAAAACATGTCAGACAATCAGAGAAATTCTTTTAAAAATCTATAAATTATTTTATACTCTTTTCCTAACTTAGAGCCTCTTCAGTTTCTCACAAATAGAACATAAAGAGAAAGTGATTTTAAGGAGATATTGAGCCTCATATATTAAAAATAAAGTGCTGGATTTTATCCAGAAGCAAACTGGTAATTGTGTTAAAATGTAGATGCTGAAATCTCTCCCTGAGCTGCCTCTTGAAGTTGACCAGGTCATGAAGCGACTGCCAAAAATCTAAAATTGGCACTTCTTCTCAAGTCGGTGTATAGGAGTTGGCCAGCTGGAAAATTGCCTGAGGAGTTCCAATAATTTGAAAATCATCAACATAAATTTTCTCCCTAAAAAGAATGCTTCTTCTGGGGGAAACCGAACCACTATTCCAGAGAGCTGTTGACACATAGGTACTATACCGACAGCACATCCAGGAATTGGCCTGAATTCATGCTTACAGATCCAAAACTGACACCCACTTGGAAAGAATGGAAATGAGCACCAGCCCCATTTCCTAGGAAATAAGGAGTCTTGGTTAAAAAACAAAAAAAATCCATATTAATATTTGACATAGGGCTTAATTTGGGATAAGAGTTCTTTATCTGTGCTAGAATCTTTCACCAAGAGTTCTTTAAATAGCTTTTGGTGGAAAGTCACAGCAATTTCTGGTATAACTGAGAGTGGAATTGAGAAATTAACTAGTTTTTCCTAACGAAGTTGCCATTAACTCTGACAGAAAAGACTTTACCCAAAGTAACTTCATGTTACCTGACCAAATTGCCCTGTACAGTATATTAAACACTAAACCAACAACATTTTTTAAAGGCCTGTTGAGGGTAGCCAAGATCCTTATCAACTTCTGGAATGCTCTATCTCTAAAATCAAGTTATGTAAGCTATTTATGCAACAATATTTCAGGGTCCTCTTTGATCAGCTTATCCCCTCCTATCACAGAATTCCTAACACAAAGATAGGCGCTTTTTTTCCCATTTGTTTTTATTTGCTTTGTGATATTTTCAACCTCAAGAATTCATACTGACAAAGATAGTCATCAAAATTTTCTAAAACACTTCCATGAAAGACACAGCCAGACAAAGTGATGACAATCAGCTAAGGAGACAAAAATCTGAGAATTATCCTTTGGATTCAATCGCATACTACGTTTTAAAGCAATGCTAGGAAAAGGTTTTTATTTAATGATTAGCTATGCATTTAATTAACCAGAAGTGGGTTGGGTTGTTTTTTTTTCCCTATAAAAATGGTGGAGAAAGTCAACAACCTACCCATTTAATAAATTATAGCACTGGGTGCATTAAGATTGTCTACAAAACTAGAAAAAAATAAAATAATGCTTTATGATCACATAATATTTTCACATAAATCTTGATAATTGATTCTTACATCAGTCCTCCGTATGACTCAGAAGGAATTATTACTCCAAATTTATAAATGAGGAAACAGATAAAGTTGGTTAATTGCTAGGATGGAGAAGGGAGCTACATGAATGAAGTCACCAAGAATGGGATAATGACGCCAATAGCGTTAGAAAGGAAGAGAGCAGGGCAAGTGCAAAATCAGAGACCAGAGAAGAGTGGATGGAAGTGGAAGCCTCAACATTTACATCTGCGGCTAAATTTAAGTGCAACATTCCTTACAAATTCTACCTCTTTTTAAGATGTCTAGTGGTTTTAAAAAGCTGACAGATTAAGCTATCACTCCACCTGATATCTAGGTATATAACTTCATCTAGATCATGAATATTCTTTGTATGCCAATTTAGCTATATCCTTTGTATACAGATTTAGAGTTATGTTGAAAATATCTTATTTTTTTAAGTATCTTATTGAAGTATAGTTGATTTACAATATTATGTTAATTTCTGCTGTGCAGCAAAAGTGATTATTATACATATGTATATATTATTTTTCATATTCTTTTCCATTATGGTTTATTACAAGATATTGTATATTGTTCTTTGTTCTATATAGTAGGAACTTCTTTATCCATCCTGTATGTAATAGTTTGCATCTGATAATCCCAAATTCCCAATCTATCCCTTCCCTACTCCCCCCCCAAACCACAAGTCTTTTCTCTATGTCTGTGAGTCTGTTTTTGTTTTTTAGATAAGTTCTTTTCAGTCACATTTTAGATTCCAGATGTAAGTGACATCATACGGCATCTGCCTTTTTCTGATTCACTTCACTTAGTATGATAATTTCTAGGTCCATCCATGTAGCTGCAAGTGGTATTATTTCATTATTTTGGGTGCTGAGTAGTGTTCCATTATGTACATGTACCACATCTTCTTCACCCATTTGTCTGTCAGTGGGCATTTAGGTTGCTTCCATGTCTTGGTTATTGAAAATAGTACTGCAATGAACATAGGGGCCCATGTATCTTTTTGAATTAGAGTTTTATCTGAATATATGCTCAGGAGTGGAATTGCTGGATCACATGGCATCTCTTTTTAGTTTTTTGAGGAAAATATCTTACTTTTGACTTCATGGTATAAAATGAATTTAAAGATGGACCAAAAATAAATAAGCACATTCATCAGCAAACATTTGTTGAGTGTTTTTTGCAAAACTTGCCCCTCTCGCAATACAGGTATCATCTCAAGCTCTGCCTTCTGAAATATACCATGTCTACTTAGCTCATACAGTTAGCCCCTGCTCCCTTCAATCTCTAGCTCATTAGCCTCTTTAATGTTGCTTATAGCACTGACCACTATCTGATATTTCTTTTCTATTTGATTACATATTCATTTTCTATTCCCTGTTTGTCATCCATCCCCCAAACAGAAGCTCTTTGAAAGTGGGAAGTGTGTCCATTTTCACAAACACCACCAGTGTCTGGGGGCTATAAGTACTCAATTTATATTTGAGGAAAGAATAAAGATATACCCAATTTCCACTTCTTAAACAAAGAAATAATTTTTCATACATAACTGAAACTGATTCTCACAAAAAAATACTATGAAGTGGCTACACTTAGAATATATGTTTAGGAAACATCCTTGTATAATTTCCCAAGCTCATGGTTCGTACCGCATAAAATCATTGTTCACAGACTATAATAATTGTTGAAAGACACCCGTGTTCTCAAGATGTCTTCAGTACCAGACACTCGCCAGACTGAGTTCCATCTGCATTGTTCATTCTATGTTCCAGATGTAGGATCAAGCACCAAGCCCACACAAATTTTCAGTGAAGTTTTGTTTCCTAAACAGTATGAAGTACTAAAAACTACTAGAAAATCCACCCACTTAGCTCCTCCAACAGGCCCAGCTGTGCACAAATGCTAAGGCATGTTTCTACACACCATATGGCTAAAAACAATTAGTTTCTTTTTGCAAGTTAGTATTATTCTAAGGGGGAATGTCTATATTTTGAGAAGCACTGAAACACTTTGGTTTGGACTGTGGATATTTATTTTAGACAGATACAGTGATATACATTATATATTTTAGAATTTGCTTTTGTGTTTCTGATTAAAAGTGTCGCCAGATTCCTCTGTTTTGTTAAAGTATATTTTATTGTCTTCCAGTGTGCACAGCTATATTTCATTTCCTGGCTCCACAAATAGTTGAGACTGTATGTCTGAACCCTAACCTGGAAGTGATGCACGTTTATGGACAGAGACGTAAGAAGCAACTCTTAATAGCTATGACTGCTACAAAGGGGGAGCCACAAGATAATAAGAGCCTGGATCCCCGAACAATCACAAAGAGGCACCGCCAACAAGGCATGCACCCACTGGACTGTGACTTAAATAACATAAATTTCTATTATATTAAGCCAGTGAGATCCTGGGGATATTCTGTTACTTGGCTAAGGCTATTTTCCAAAACATTATTCATGGTAGAAACTTGGAAAAGACTAAAATATATTGCTTATTCTAACATATTTATTATTCTAGGTAGACTTCAGAGTAACTCTGCTGAGATTTTAATTAGAATTACCATGGATATATATGTTAATTAGAATAACTTTTTCATAGTCATACAATTTTATTGTATTATTGAGAAAAAAGCTTATGCATCCACCTATTCAAATCTCTTTCTTCATTTAGCAATTATGTAGTTCTGATTACATTTATTCTGAGATGTTTTGCTTGTTTTTAATTTTTATTATTTGAAGTTATAATTGGAATATTTTCCTTATATCATTTTCTTGCTTATGTTTTTTTTTAATTTTCTTTTTTATGGCCACACCTGTAGCAAATGGAAGTTCCCAGGCCTGAGGTTCAAATGGAGCTGCAGCTGCAACCTGCACAGCACCTTGCAGCACCTTGCAGCAACACCAGATCCTTAACCCACTGAGTGAGGTCAGGGATCAAACCCAAATCTTCACTGAGACAATGTCAGCTCCTTACTGCTGAGCCACAATGGGAACTCCCTTGCTTATGTTTTTAATCAAAGCCGTCCTATATATTTTGTGACCGCATTATTGGATTCCTCTATTCTTTCTATTAGTACTTTTTCCAATTGATTCTCTTGAGTTTTTCGAATATATAATCATATTATCTGTAAATAATGATAATATTGCCTCTTCTTTTCCAGTGTTTATCATCATTATTCTACTCCTTCATCTAATTTAATTGTCTTTAACATTTCCAGAAAAAAATATTAAGTAATAATGGGGAAAATTGTACACCTGACTTATTTCTGACTTCAGGGGATATACTCGGAGTGTTTCATCACCAAGAACAATGATAGCAACTAGTTTGAGAAATGCATTAATTTTATTTAAAGAAGTATCATTCTCTTCTCATTTTATGAAAGTGTTTTCTTCTTTGACCTGTAGTCAATTGTACTAGGAGATTTCATATTATTAAACGGTCTTGCATTCCTAAAATAAACTCCACTTGGTCATGGCATATTATTCTTTTAATGTAGTGCTGGATTTTATTTTCTGGATTTTATTTACTACTTTGCATTAATATTCATACGTGAGATGATTTATCATTTTCTTTTTTGTGGTGTCTGTCAGATTTTGGAGTTAATGCCATAGTAGTTGGATTTTTTTTTTAAGAATTGGAATGCTTTATTTTCTATGCCTGAAACAATTTAAATGGCATAGGAATTACCTGTTCTTTGAAGGTTTGAAAACATTCATCCATGAAATTCGTTGGTATTTTTACAGGCAGTGCCCCAATTTAACAGCATAATGAATTCCTTCCATGATCGTTGTTTTGTTTAGTGTATCTATATCTTTACAGTCAGGTTTGGTTATTTTCAATTTTTAGAAAATTTAGAAACATGCTTCAGAATTTTTAAGGGAGCTATGCATTGTGTAATATTGATTTTAAAAGCGTAAATTCACTATTTTTTTGAAAAGATTTTGTAAAAAAGATGTCCTCATAAGTATGTTTCCTGGCTACTAATAGGATAACATAAATATAATTGGGAAATGCTTTAAATCATACATAACTAGGAGGTCAATATGATTGGAGGATGCTTTAAAACAAATATTAAAGATTCCTTTTCTGCAGGACTTCTCAGTGTCCTTAATATACTCATGTGCATCTTAACTCTTTAATGGGAAGCCAGTGTATATAACCGTTTCCATACTTGGCTATGTAACTTGCCATTTTCTTTCAAGGAGAATCCCATGAGACTTGTATGTTCTGGTATACAGTTTGGGAAAGAGGTCTAAAGAAATCCGAAGAGCCAGATTATTTTTGCAGAAATATTTTCAAGTCCAGTGAAACTAGGGTGTTCTGGGAGACAACCCCATCTAGAAAACTCATAAAAATACAATAAAAATATATAAACTTCAATGGCTCAGGAAGGTATTTGATCTTATTTGATTCAAACATTTTTCACACTCATAACTCTGCTTGTATATCAGTCTGAAAAATCCCAAAGACATTAAATATATGTAAAAGATGATGCTGCAACCAACTGAATATTTAAAAGCCAATATTTAAACAAGCTTTAGTTTAAGTAATTAGCGACATTGCACAATTTTTACCTATACAACCGAAAATATTGCTTATTTAAGCAGGGGATATTTCCTATACTATAGACAGTGACCGTAAAATCTAAGTTGTTTTCCACCATAATATTATGCAGTCTCCAACTTACAGATGAAGACATTTCATATCCTTTCTAAGCAAAACTTTTGTGCATCACTTCAGAGGCCTGATCTTAGAAACTAACCTATAACAGCACCTGGAAAAGTCTCAAAAGCTAAAGAAAGAAAAGCAAACACCAACATGTGAATACATCTTGATTATAGATGTATATTCAAACAGAACTGATATGTTCTCATTTTCTGAGACCTATTAATTAAAACAGACTATGGGCCCCAAATTAACAGCAATGTCCATGTTGCCCGGACAATAGAATGAATACGTAAAATTTTCCTGCATTTGAAAATTTCAATTCAATGCATAAAAAATCATCACCTCAGGCTTAATTAGACATAAGGAAACAGGACTTCCTGTTGTGATGCAGCAGAAACAAATCCAACTAGTATCCCTCAAGATGAGGGTTCCATCAGGGATCCAGCATTGCCTTGAGCTGTTGTGTAGGTCACAGACGTGGCTTGGATCCCGAATTGCTGTGGCTGTGGTATATGCTGGCAGCTGCAGCTCTGATTCGACCCCTACCCTGGGAACTTCCATGTGCCATGGGTGCAGCCCTAAAAAGAAAAAATAAATAAATAAATAAACAAATAACTTTGAACTCTATTGCCTTTAACAGTTTGAAGAAATTCAGAGGTCAAAAATAAAGGAATCCTTGAGTACAGCTTTTTGAAGTAATCTGCCCCATATATATGCATTATTTTATCATTTTATTGAAAGATGGGTCTACACCAAAACAGTGAGCTTCTACTAGAAATCTACAGAAGAGTAAGACTTTGGCCGTGATGTGCTTGAGCTAGCTTGTACAGCACACAAGAGACAACAGCATACTTTCCTTCCTAACTCTGTTCTGTAACCTCACATTGGTAGCTTGAAATTGGATAAGGTAGGAGAATTTACACAATGGAAATTGGCAAACACTGCAAATCAGGACTTTTTTTTTTCCACCAGAGTGGTGGTAATTAAATATACACCAGCAGACCTTTGCTAATTATATAAACATAACAATATCAAAAATTATAAATTATGCTATTTGATAAATGAATTGTATAAGCCATGAATTCACCCATTTCAAGAGTTTTCCCATTACATGTGCAAATATTTTACTAAAGATATTGATTGCAGGTTCTACCCCAACTGATATATATCCTAATCACAATAGATTAAACCATCAACCTGTTTGATTATTATTTGTAAAACTTGGAAACACATTTCAATTTTTGACATAATTACCCAACTGTCTTTGGTGTGAAAACCAATTCACCAAACTTAAGGACTTATACGAGTGGTTTGTCAAGTGTTTTTCTAGTTATCTTTCTTCTATGTGATAATGAATTTGTATATCTCAGTATTTCCCCCTAAACTTCTCAAAAATTTAGATCACAGCCCTTAGATTTCAGTTTAGCATGATATCATATATGTATTTGATCGAAATATTTGATTAGATATTTGCAGAACCATAGATAATGTTTGTGTCAAGAAAATTATTTTAAATTTACAGAAGTAAATGTTGGGTTTATCCAAGATATTCACATTTCTGTGTATTGATTATAGCTGTAAATCAAAAAGGGGAGATATACTCTCTTAATGATGGGATTCAATTCTTTTCATGTGAAAATTTTCTTCAAGATAAATGTTCATCTTACTAATTTTATAGCAAGTTGAAAATTTTTGATAGTCTGGTGCACCTGTAAGTATCCAAAAGCATCAAGGAAGATATTTTCTGAAATAGTACTTGTTGAAATTATTTACTTACCCACCTCTTTCTACACCCTCCCCCCACACAATTTTTAAAAATCACACAATCTAAAGTTACTAAGGTGAAACTCAACATAGAAGAAAATAGAGGATTCAAAACCACCAAAAATGAGTGTTAACGTAGCTAATAATTTCTGTTCTCCCACACTTGACTTCAGTACTTTCCAGTAGTTGCAGAGATAGGAAGGGAGAGCTGCATGTGCCTTACTATTGTAAAAATAAAACCTTTAAATTTTCCAGAGACAGTGTTTTTCCTTGCTTAATTCATTTAATAAATGCATGCAATAAATACGTGTGAACTGCCTAGTACAAGTTAGGCACTACACTGAGCACACAGAAATTAAGCAGCCATGGAAGGTGGATATAAAAATCAAATAAGTGGAAACAAGTGGAATATGTGCCTTGCTGTAATGGGTACAGAACACTGTGGGGCACCAAATGGGTGAGTAATAGACCTAACCTAGGGGGGTCATATGAAAGTTTTCATAGAGATTTTTCCCAAAAGACTTTAAAATTAAATGTATCTTCATATGACAGGTATTTCACATAGAGAGAGGCACCCGCAAAGGAACAAAAACCCATAACAGCAGGACACATTCAAGGAACTGCCAGTGCTTTTAGTTCTGCTGGAGAATAGAGTTTGGGGAGATGGAGAGAGATTGAAGGTCACGACGCACAGAGAGTAACAGATAATGGGAGAAGAGAATTGGGGATACTGACGGTGCCTACTCTCAGAGAAAATAAGCCAAAAGCATAGGTGGCAAAGAAGGAAGCTAATAGGGAGAAAGAAGAGATTTCTAGACCTGGGAGTTCTCAATGAATGAGTTAGAAAACAGCAGTGCGAATGAGCTATTATTTGGTAGTCTTTCAGAGGTAGAAGAATTCAAAATTCTCCCAGATTCAGAGAATTTCTGTGGTGCGGGATGATCATGATGAAGTAGGAGTGAAAGGAACTGGAAATAAAAAGTGGAAGGAATTGAAAGTCTAAGATCTGATAAGAACATGCAAATTAATGGAAGAAACTGGAGTTAAAGGGAACTGGAAAGCCAGGCCTTATCTATGTTTCTTTTGATTTTTTTTTTGGGGGGGGGCGGTCTGCACCTGCAGCATATGAAATTTCCCAGGCTAGGCGTCAAATTGAAGCTGCAGCTGCAGGCCCATGCCACAGCCACAGCAACGCCAGATTTGAACCACATCTGCAACCTACACCACAGTTTATGTAAAGTGTGCATCCTTAACCCACTGAGAAAGGCCAGGGATTAAACCTGCATCCTCATGGATAATAGTCAGGTTTGCTACCTGCTGAACCACAACAAGGACACCTCTTTTGATTCTAACACATAAATCATTGACTAAATGCTTTAACTTTTTCTCAAAGGATCTTGAATCAGACAAACCCAATTGTTTGTTATTGACAGGCATTATCACCATTTTTCTGATGAGGAAACTAAGAATTAGCAAAGTTAAATAAACTAGTAAGAAGCAGAGCTAGAACTAAAAACCATACTCTGACAAATCTGCTACTCTTAATGTTATACTGAGCTGATTATTTAATCATTTAAATAAGAATTACATTTACCCCCCAGGGACAGAATTACGGATTAACAGTAAAGGTTTTTTTTGCTATAAAATTATTTGGTTTAATCACTATCACCATCAGAACTGAAGTACATTAGAGTACAAAGCCCATATGTACAATTACACATACAAAAAAAAATGTTCTTGGTGAGCAGCAATTTTCAGCAAATCTCACCAACAGCAAGAATCGTTCCTATTGGGGTCAAAAAGGAGGAATGGAAATTTCCAAGATGTCCTCCTTCTTTCCTCTGACTCCATGGACCCTCTGAACATCGATTTGTAAAGGCCCTCATTCCTCCTCATATGGGAAGGGGCGAATTTTTAGGAAACATGTTCTATCCTTTATTATAATGACGTTCCACCCATCTGCATCATTTTTTGAGTGTTGTTAACTCCCTTTGCCCCAAAGTCAGATGTCTATTTATGAAAGTGTGTATGGGTTGGTGTTTATATACAGTCATTTATTGGCTGACTCATTCTAGAAGAAACTTCCTAAGTGTTCAACGAATATGTGTGTTGTGTGAATCGAAGGCACAGAACTACAATGATTGAATTGATAATGCGTAGGCACAGAAATAATTTTATTCGGAAGGATAAACCTTCTAAAAGCTTTAATTTGTCTGAAAAAAATTATAGTACTTTCTCTGTGTGTAACAATGTTCTAAGCAAATTACCCATTACTTCTTTAACTCGTTAATATTTATTTTAATGTAATAAGCATAAGCAATATCAGCGAGTCAAATGAGCATGAACAATAAGAGCCCCTAATTTTTTTTCATAAGAATTTTCTCTGATGTTTAGCTGGAGTTTTATGGTTGACAATAAGAGGGATAAAGAGAGAATGTAACAGTTGGGTTTGCTAATTATTAGTGGATGTTTGGATCATGGGGGTGATGAGGGATGGTTATGCAAAAGAGAGTGAACTATGCTGATAATGATAATTCATTGTTTGCAATAAGATCTAATACAGCAAAAAATATCCTAATCAATATCTCCAACTTTTTTTTCAACATTCCAGATGTATAAATTTAGGTTTCAACTATATCCATATTCTTTTAATTACAAGAGCCTTTTGAAATCATTTAAGATTTTTTTTCCTGATGTTGTGGGCTATGAAGCCATGGTTTTGTCTGTCCAGAACATTTTCCCATTGCCCTTATTATGGTAGCAGATGGGCCTCTCTGGCCAAAGAGAATGGACATGTGAGCCATGTCTGCCAATCATGAGCCCCCACTTTTGGGGGCTTGATGACGAGTATCATGGCGCCCAAGTGATCCAAGCAGGGGCAATCATGATCCTGACTGATTTACAAATAATAGAAAAGCGTTTCATGTTTTCCATTAAGTCAGTAGGACAGGAACCATGATGCTATGGCTACTTACAAACATATTTACCACCAGCGTGGATGAAGCCTGTCCCCACTAAGAGGGGGAACCAAGGCCACCAAAGACAGAAGCTTATTTTGAAGTTGGAGAAAGTGGAAAGATAATTGAATTAAACTAAAATAGTTGGTACTCTTAGATCAAGCCATAACTGTAATCCACCCACTTCTCAAAGGCATGAACAACAATTTTCCAAGTTAGTTTGAATTGTTTTCTTGTTCTTGCCATCCAGAGTCATGCCTAATACTTCAGACTTGGATCAAAAGCTGGTTTCTAAGTCCAATTTGTTAAGCAATCTTGGGCAAATCACATCTTCTCCCAGGGTCTGAGCCTCCTTACCTGTAAAATGATCAAGATGAACTTGATCTTTAGGTCTTATATGGCCTTACATTCCACAACTTCACAATAAAATTAAATTAGGTAAGATATAATTAGATTAAGATGACTACTTCATACTATATCCTAGTTTTACTCAAAGATCACTCCTTTTCTAATCATTTCCCTGATTCTATTCCTCATCATGGAATCAACAGAGAAAAAAAGTGTACAAAACAAAAGCATAGCCTGTGATATTTTGCAGCGTTTAATTTTTGACTTGGCACTCTTTCCATGAGAGTATGAACTGTAGATAAGTTACCTTAATAAATTTATTCATTCACTATAGAAACAATCCAAGGAGTTCCCGTCATGGCTCAGTGGTTAATGAATCCGACTACGAACCATGAGGTTGCGGGTTCGATCCCTGCCCTTGCTCAGTGGGTTAAGGATCCAGCGTTGCCATGAGCTGTGGTGTAGGTTGCAGATGTGGCTCGGATCCCTCATTGCTGTGGCTCTGGCGTAGGCTGGTGGCTACAGCTCCAATTAGAGTCCTAGCCTGGGAATCTCTATATGCTGCAGGAACGGCCCTAGAAAAGACAAAAAAAAAAAAAAAAAAAAAAAAAAAGAAAAGAAACAATCCAAGTACGTTTCTCTATGTTTATTGCTAAAGTTTATGTTCCAACTTTTATCTAAACATAAAACCATAATAAAGTCTACAGCAATTAGATGTGATTCAGAAAAGTTTATTAAACACTTATCCTGATGAAAAAATAATTTACATATCACCCAAACTGGGTTTCTTTGGGTCTCATGCTTAGCGCTTTGCTCTGCACATTAAACACTCAATAAATATTTCTTAAATTGAATTAAAGGAGTTGCTTTAACTGCAGTTCACATGCACTTCCATGATTAATGAATCATCACTAAGTAAGAAATTAATGAGTGTGCTCTGTGCATTAGGAAAAAAAAAATGTGTTCTGTTTTGGAGAGGGACAAAATTTCACAGCAGGGGAAGAAAAGAGGCAACTCCAGGAATTAACAAGAAAGAAGCTTGCAATTATAGCTACTGACATGTGGATAAACTCAAAATAGCTGCCGAAATCACTACCTGTGAGCTGTCACACACACTAGCTTCAAATTAATCAAGACTTCACAATTCCCTTCTCCATACAATTAGAGAGGAACAAAGGACAGAAGACTCTCTCCAGGACGGCTTCAAAGCAGACACAACTCTGAAGTTCAGATTTCTCACTGCTGCCATGTTTCCAGGCCCTCTGCCCACATTTTTCTTCCTCTTTCCCATCATGCAAGAACCTGAGCACACAGGGAAGGTCAGACAGTAAAACCAGAGTAACCTGAAAGAAAAGAGGGGACAACCAAAAATGGATCCCAAAAGGGAGTATTTCTAACTCCTCTGTGTGTCATATTAAGGATTTAGAGCAAATACAGGAATCTATGTGATCAGGTAATGAATGGCCAGAAAAACCCTGCTAATAGCGGAACATAATTATTACTGGGAAGCATCTGTAGGCAATAAGTCTGAATGAGCAAGCAAAGAAATGGAGACAAAGGCATCTAGATGTCTGACATTAGGTAAAAGTGGGTAAGATTCAGGGAGAACAAATCATGGAGAAATTAAGCAGCAGACAGGGAAAGGTCATATTTTTGTTCAAAGGCTTGACAACACCACTCATTGCAACTGGGGCACAAGCAAGGGGCGAGCCCTTCCATATGGGATGGCCTGACACTGGGTCAGCAAGTTACTGTCCCAAGGCTCATTAATATTTCTCAACTCTGAGCAGAATTGGTCTTGGGCCTGGCTGGACCAGTGGAAAAATGCTTAAGATGGTGTGTGCCAAGTGCCTATCACAGAGGGAACATTTCACTAGTGCCATTTTCTTTTTTATTTTCTTCAGTTATTTTATTTGGGAGCCAGAATGGAGGAGGGGGGCGGGAATCACACAACTGAAACACCCACATACATCTGAAACATATAGCCAGTCCCATCACGTCTGATCACTTAGCGTATTAGCATAGCATTTCCATTTTGTTTGGCTGTTACTGACAGCACCAGGCTCTCATGAAATATTAAGGGTTGTGAATAGACACTATGTACAGAATTAGTGGCTTTGGAAAATAATGAGTAGAGTTAATAAAAGGAAGAAATCAGCAAGAGAACCTGGATTCAGAATTCTGGCAAAGTAGCTCTAGGGCCCTCTCTGAGCACTTAAGTATCTCCACATGTAGGAAGGAGTCCACTATGACTGCTCATGAACTCTGTGGATGCTGCTCAATGTGGTCATTGGAGATGAGAGACTTCGGTTTTCATTCAGAATAACTTGCTGATTCCACAGATGTAAAGAGAGTAAGAAAACTACTTAGAAAATTAAACCAATGCCTCCTCTTTTGGTTTTCTATTTTCTAATTTTTTGTGAATATCCTCTCACCCTTCTCCCCTTTTAAATCTGATAAAATATAGCACTCCAATCACTTCCTCCAAAGACCATCCTCCCTCGGTGTCATAACCAACAAACATGAATGGCTGCATTTTTTGGTTCAAGGGATGGATGGGGCGGAATATAGTTTTCAGATTTGACAATGACGAACATTGCCATTACAATATAGTGGCAATTAAATATAATTCTGAAAATAGAATAATGATCGACGGAAACAAATTCCTCCTACCCTTGTCAATTAATTATAGTCTAAGTTCCTTCTTTGTTCCAAAGTTATATCCACCCACAGCTAACTTTACATAGCCATGGACTTTTTAGTGTTGAAACTTTAAAAATCCATGTGAACTAGTTTTCTTCCATTATGATGGCATTTATGTATTATTTTCAGTAAGATTCAGTCATCTTAACATTGTTAAAGTTTATAATATTTATTCTTTCCTAATTAGGACATGATATTATCAAGAGGATTTGATTTAATTAAAATGATTATGACATGTTAATTTCATGACTCAACTCTAAAAGTGATACAGAGATTTAAATCCACAATTAAAAAAAATACAGACTTGATATGGGATGAAAGAAAACTTGTTAAAATTTACATCAAAATAACTGCTAAAAAGAAACTACGAACACATAATATAGGACGTTGTAACAATTAGTGTTCACTCCTGCCGATGGGTTATTTTCTCCATTTATGATTTTAGGTTTTTACAATGTAATCATCAGGCCAGTAATAGCTAATCAGGGCATAAAATAAAGTTAAAATGTTTACCAGCCTTATAAACATTTGAGCTGCTAGATTTTTCACTAGTTGAAAGCAACAGCCTATTAGGTAGCTGAATATAGAGTGTGTTGGAATTGCACCATATGCCATTTCAAAGAAACATCTGACTTAGCTAAGAACATGCTTTTGATTTATTAGTTGACTTCTGTGCAGACATATGTGATTTCTTGATTCTTTTATTCGTGTCACACTTTTGATGCAATCAACCCTCATGTTCTCTTCTTTTCTTCAAGTCCTGAGAGTAAATACAATCAATCACTGAGGAAATGTTTTAGGTAACAGGCCTTTCTCTAACACAGTTTCCCTTTTTTATCTTGATGTTTTAAAAAATATATTTGTGAAAGAGAAAATAAATGAGGTGATTGAGTGGTGATTTTCCTTTCTTCACATTTCCAAATATGGGCTGCATCGGTTTATCAATTTTGATATTGGAAACTGGTAGAAAGGGATAGAAATCCTCCTACTTCTTCTATTAATTCGTTCCTTAAAAATAAAAGCAGTTACAATTTGTCATATCTTCCAGTTACTTGAATCCCAAAATAAAATTGGGATTTGAAACACTAGACAGGCAATTGAAACAAGTGGCAAGCTCAAAACTAACAGTAAACGTATTTTATTGAGTTAATACTAATTAAACAAGTGCTACGTGCCGAGGAATATTAATACATTTTACCTGAACTATCACAGGCAGATGTCTAAATAATTCATAATCGAATATTAGCCTTAGCCCAATTTTTCAGTTAAAGTAACTGAGTCTCAGGATTTACAACACTGCACAGAGTTAGCAAGTTACAGATTTGTGAATAAAACATAGGCCTTTTGGCTTTATGGTTTCCAATATTAAGTTGTTCTCTCACAACTTTAAAACATGTTGAAGCATCTACAATCACTTAGCTTCCATTTCCTAATCTCTAAAATGTGAATAATATTGTCTACCTCTTCAGATATTTGGGAAGAATAAGCCAATTTTAAAAATGTGGGGGGGAGTTCCCATCGTGGCGTCGTAGAAATAAATCCAACTAAGAACCATGAGGTTGCAGGTTTGATCCCTGGCCTCGCTCAGTGGGTTGAGTATCTGGCATTGCCGTAGGCTGTGGTGTAGGTCGAAGATGTGGCTCAGATCTGGCGTTGCTGTGGCTCTGGTGTAGGCCAGCGGCTGTAGCTCCAATTAGACCCCTAGCCTGAGAACCTCCATATGCCATAGGTGTGGCCCTAAAAATACAAAAAGAAAAAACCCAAACAAACAAAAAACAAAAACACAAAAAAATGTGTGGGAGTTCTCACTGTCGCTCAGTGTGTTAAGAACCCAATTATTATCCATGAGGATATGGGTTCAATCCCTGGCCTCACTCATTGGGTTGTTTCCCATGTTGCCTCAAGCTGCAGGGTAGGTCACAGATTCCTCTTGGATGAGTCATTGCTGTGGCTGTGGTGTAGGCCAGCAACTGCAGCTCAGATTCGACTTCTAGCTTGGGAACTTCCACATGCTGCAGATATAGCCCTAAAAAAAATAAAAATAAAAAAAGGAAGAAGAAATGTGTATAAGGTATAGACATTTATGGATCTGAGGAAAACATAAAAACCTTTTTCAGAGGCCTAGATATTCTTAAAACTAAGAACCTTTCCTGAATCACCCAGTTATTTCAGAATGAGGGCTAGGACCCCAGTGTCCAACACTGGTGCCATAGCCTTTTTCTAACTACCTTGAAATGGAGCCTGCAACGGTCCTCACTGCTGGCCTGCATCTTTCTCCAGCACATTCCTGGTGGCTTTTGTGAATGGCCTGTGCTCTTTTGGCTTTCTCACAGGGCCCAATCTCCTGGAGGGTTTTGTGGTTTTATATAATATATCCACTCCAAAATGCCACTTCTCTCAAGCATATTTTTTTCTTTCATCCACTGTCTGCAGGGCCAACTCAGGCATTCCTAACTCTCCAAAAGTCAGCCATTGTTCTTCTGTTTCTAAACGCCACCACAGTAGCATGTGTGCCCCGCGTACAGAGTTTTTGCTAGGGTGCTAGTCCTTAATTCACCAAGAACATGCCCCCAAGTTAATAAATTCTTGCTTATTCACACTTACATTCTGGTCCATTGATCAAGCCTCTTAAAAATGCAACCCGTAGTCATTGGCCTGGTAGCCAGATGAGGCAATGAGAGCTGAATCTGAACAGGGCATCAACTGCTGTGTGGAGATTGGCTTCTGTAGCATCTTCCAGCACAGTTGAAGTGCCAGCTCTTTCTGTGGAAGAGAGAGGTGGCCAGCTGTGCACATCTAGAGGGTTCAGAAGGTTCAGTATTTTCAGGGGCCCTCAGAGAGTCCCATCCCACTTCTCAGACTCCCTAGACTTCCCGAGGAAAGCCCTGACTTTGCATAGCAGACCTGCCTTGGCTGAGGGTCCAACATCTCAGCAATTCTCTCAGTTTGTTCTTCTCTCTGCCTCTTGACTCTACCTGTCCTTTAAATAGGCTAAACTACCCAGGCTCTCTAGTCTTTACACTTGGCCATTAACCACATGTTAATGGCAGGGCATCTTTCATCACCCTTCAGTAGGGCATCTTTCATCACCCTTCAGTAGGGCCTCATTTCAGTATAGCAGTAGCCAGCCAACTCTACCCTTTGTAGGCATGGTGGCCTGTTTTGGTCACCTGTGTCAACACCTAATCCTCCCAGGCCAGGCCAGTCCCTTATATCTTTACTATGTTCATTGGGATCTGTGGAGTTGACTGGAAAAATAGTTTCAGTCCAGTCCAGCTTCCATCTCATCTAATAGTTCAAAGCGAGGCTTACTTCACAGGTATGTGACTTGCGCAGGGCCTTGCACCCCAAAGGACTCTGCTACTGCCATCATGAAATTCTCAATAATCTCAAACTTGAACTTTTTTTTTTAATGAAGTCCAGTGGGACAGTGGAATACACACATAAGCAGAGGAGATATAAGCAAAATACATGTCGCCCCGCACTGTTCCTTACCTCCCAATTCATATGTAGGGTTTGTGTGTCCATATGCATGGGATTCCAGGGGAACCACAAGAAGTGAAAGTTCAGAGAGACAAATCAAGCACATGGTAAGTGTGTTACTGAGCTCCAAGAGGCTATGCTTCCAGTTCAAATCAGAAACAGAATTGTTTCACCATCAAAAAGAAAGAAAGAAAGAAAGAAAGAAAGAAAGAAAGAAAGAAAGAAAGAAAGAAAGAAAGAAAGAAAGAAAGAAAGAAAGAAAGAAAGAAAGAAAGAAAAACAGTGGCCTGAACTAGAATTACTTTAAATTGAAAGAAAGACAGACAGACCGTGGGTGCTATAAGAAATATGAACAACCAAGAAAGTTTCTCATACCCTTTCTTACTCATGATAGTTCTGGGTATTAATGAACTACTTTACATCAAAACACGGCATAGAGAGTTTCCATCGTAGCTCAGCAGGTTACAAGCCTGACTAGTTCCGTGAGGATACAGGATTGATCCCTGGCCTTGCTCAGTGGGTGAAAGGATCCGGCATTGCCGTGAGCTGTGGTGTAGATCGAAGATGTGACCTGGATCCCACGTTGCTGTGGCTGTGGTATAGGCCGGCAGATGCGGCTCTGATTTGACCCCTAGTCCAGGAACTTCAAAATGGCACAGGTGCAGCCTTAAACAGAAAATTATGACAGAAGGAAAGGGAGAAAAAAGAAAAACAAAAACAAAAACCAAAGAAAATGCAGGAAAACTCACATTCCTTTCTTTTTTTCAGTCCTTCCTTACTCATCTGTAAGCCAGAAGTAGAAAGTGTTGGTAAAATGTGTGTGTCAAGAAGTGAAATAAAAACAGTTGAGTCAGTTTTATGCAGTTTCCACTGTTCTGGTAAGAAAAAAAAAAAAAAAATTCAGGTAAAAGTTACAAAAAGAGCATCGTGCAATTTTGGTGATTCCACGTATAAAAGTTAAATGTTCTATTTGCATGGAAAACAGACATTGCACAATACAAAGATGAATGGCAAAATTCATGCCAATAATTTAATTTAAATTTTTTTCTTTAAACAATATTAAAGGGAAAATGAAAAATTCCATGACAAGAGAGAGAGCATGAAGGAAGGAAAAAGGCTCTATATTTTAGCGTCTTTAATCATACTTTTTTCCTACTTTCTGAGCAAGAGGCCCCACATTTTCAGTTTGGACTGAGTTCTGCAAATTATGTAGCCAGCGCTGGCTGCAAGCTAGTTCTTCCCATCTCACTCATTTATTGTTGAGTGATTAAGTGAAAAACAGGATTTGGCTACAGTTGCTCAAGTCCCAGACTGTGGCTCCAGGCCTCAAAATTAAGGGGAGCGGAGGTACAGACTGATCTGTGGAGAGGAAGCCCATCACAGTGATTAAGAGCACAGTGGTTAAGCGATTAAGGCAGGAGTCAGGGTGCCCAAGTGCAAGTTCCCAACTGTCGCCTTCACGATCTGGGGCAATTACTTCATCTCACTGTGCATCATCTTCTTCATCCCTAAAAGGGAATTGTGACCATCACCATGCCTACTACATAGGGTTGCTGTGGACAGGAAGTGAGATAAAACCTGTAAAACACTTAGAACAGTGTCTGGCCTAGAGTTGGTGCTATCTAAATATTAGCCCTTAATATTATTTCACAAAGTAGAGGGAAATTGTCTAACCTTAAATGGAAATAAGAACCCCCTTACTTTATTATAAATTAATACTTTATTACAGATTAACATTATCTTAAAAAAAATAGTTGCCTTCACTAAATTCGATTTAAATATAAGATTTTGATAGGTAAGAGGGAATATCATGATTGTCCCCCAAAAGAGCATTTTATGGTCATCTTAAACTTATGATTAATGTACTCAGACACTGCTTCAGGTAATCAGCCCATAGATTGCCAGATATTATTGGTATATTGTGTTTGAGCTTCAATTACTTGGGAATGAGGAGGATGCTATAAAAATTTTATTTCCTAAATGATACGTTTACTTGGTAATTCACAAATCACAAAGAAAAAAAAAATCACTCAGGACCAAGTTAGCTGAAACAAACTTGCTTTAATGTATCCTAGAGACTTACCAATGTTTGGATGTTCCAACACACGCAGATCATACATTATATTGGTGTAACACAACTTGGAAGGTTCAATACTCCAGAGAATAGAGTTTGAGCTTAGATAGAATTGGGAACTAATGTTTGTAATTATAAAGCCCTAAGTTCTCATTTCTCTAAACAGCTATGAAACTCTCCCATGTTCCAAATCCCTTTGGAAGCATGTGACTGTAAAACGGAAATAAGTACCCAAACTCAACAATTAAAAATACCACGGTAACATTTATTTTCAGAGAAAGCTTTGCATGCTGGGAAAAGAAAGATTTCAACCTGCTTCTAAGTATAAGAATCTTTAATTTAACAAAATACTCGCAGAATTATTTAGTAGAAAACCAGAGACTCCATTTTTCCTTTTAGGTTAATGCCATTCTGCAAAATTTCCTGGTATTATTGATTCTTTCACTCCAGTTCATTTTTTTTAATGGTATTTTTCCTCTCCTAGCATATGAGATACCTAAAGGCAAGTGTCTTCTCATAAGTGTTTTTATCCTTCCAAAGTGACTAATACAGCCTCATATATGCAGTAAAAATCTTGTGTCATTGATTGTCATTGAATTTTAGTAGCATTTTACTACAGATAACAAGGACAATTTTAAAATGCTAGAATTTAAAAGAAGTAAATATAGAAATTATAGAATTTATACTGTCTTTCTGTAATAGTGACTAAAGAGAACACTTCAAAGTTATGAAATCTAAGCTGGGGGCATTCCCATTGTGGCTCGGCAGTAACAAACCAAACTAGTATCCACAAGGATGTGGGTTCAATACCCTACCTTGCTCAGTGGGTTAAGGCAGCGGCAGCTCAAGTTCAACCCCTAGACCAGGAACTTCAATGTGCTGCAGGTGTGGCCATAAAAAGCAAAAAACCCCAAAAGCTGAATATTATAAAACAAAGCATTTAGAGGTGATATAGCATTCATTCTCAGAGCTACTTTTCTCTTCAGAAGTTCTTGGAAAATAAGTGAATAAACCTATGCTTCTACAATTCTGTATTAAGCATTAAGCGCTGACATTCATTCACCTTGGCGTTTGACTCTAACTGAAAGTATCTACAGGCATGTGGCAATTTAAAGTTGGAGAGATTTAGAACTAAAAAATTCTCAAAATGTGTCTAACCCATACTCTTCCTCGTCACATGACATACTGAGAAGCTCAAGAGTTCTTCTGCCATTTGCTTAAAAGCACTTGACTCAATGCATATAGTGGACATAAGCACTCAGGTCTCCTTAATGCTAAGTTCAGTTCTTGTTAATTCTACAGCATCACCTTTACCCAACTTTCAGGGAATTTCTATGACCCAGAGATAACCGGGAGCAATGTTTAGTTGTCAAATCCCTTCTAAAATGAGTCACAGGAGGAACAATGCACTAATCCAGAAACTCAGGAAGAACCAGAACTTCTGGAGGCTTTCCAGACTGTTTAGAAATCATGTGAAATCCTGGTGCAACGATACAAAACTTTACTCTCTACCCTTGTGGCGGATACAAGAATATTGACTGCAGACCAGTCCCAGACTTCTGAGGTAATGAGTAAATAGCTCTTGTTTGGAACTGTTTATCATGATTTCAGGGACCTCTTTTTGAAGAAACCCCCTGCCTCCAAGAGTCACTGCAATCCTCCAGGGCTGGGAGTTGTGGGCTGGGGACCAAGCTGAGCATTGCAGGCTGAGGTTGCTAAGGTTATTGGTGTCAGGGGAAATTATTGCTCTATCTTTTTGCTCCTTTCCTCACTGACTTCCTCTGTTATGGCAGCAAGATATACAGTACACATACTTAACTACATGCAGAAAAGAGAGAGATTTTACAAGGAAATGACTTCAAGCTTTTTCCTCTAGTGCTGGTATAGAATCTATCTGCCTTAGAGCTAGATGGAGTATCTGCTCCTAAATTTTGAGATCAAAAATAACAAGAAGAGGAGCCAGATTTAAGACTTAGTCTCTCTTGTGGATGTAATTATGGTATTGCAGAAATCATTAAACTAAAAGGAATCTTTGAGGACATGTCCAATAGAGGAGAGATGAAGAAACAGAGACTCGTGACAGTTGAGACTTTCCAAATCTCACGCCACTGTCAGACAACGCAGAGTCAGGCTTCTGCAGGTCATTTCATACTTGTAGTCGCCTGCTTCATCCTGTTGTGAAACAGAGGTTGAACCCCTAACTTTGATACTCAAAATGTACACTGCTTGAATTTCTGGATTGGAGAGTTTTGGGACATGTCAAGGACACGAGAGGCTACAGGAAAAGGGATTATATATTTTCCTTTTGTCATTATTCAATGAGCTCTCCATTCCTCCATGGCCACTGCTTTTGGCTAGGTATGAGCTGTGGAAACATTTTTCCTGGATTCATCTATTCCCTGGAAAGGAAACTTAATCTGGCTTAAGAGAAAAAGTTCCTCTCCAAGTAATGATAAATTGTCTAAATTGAAAGCTCACACCATAAACAAATTTGAACAGTACAGACATCTTACAAAATTAAATTTCCATCTAGTGAATGTGAATGATGTTTTGAGAAAAAGAGAGGATGATATTTTAAGGCCTACTTCATATGGTTTCCTTCCACAGTGCTGTTTTTAAGGTCCACTCCCAGGTAATTGAAAACACAATCATAATGCTTTTTTCCTTTATTCTATGGGCTCTATTTTTAATGAAATACTTCATATGCTTTGAATGTAACCACTAATAGTATTGTTTTTACAAGGAAATAAAAAGGCCTACAAATTTTGATATTCTTTCAGTTTTACTGAACCTAAATATAAACTGAACACGTCTTTGAATGTGTTAAGAAATTTAACCTCATGAAATGTTCTATATGTATTCCTATTTTTCTTCACTGGAGCTAAATTTCATATTTTCATACAATCCATAAATCAGATTCTCTCTTTCCAATTCACCAGCATATTACCTCTATAATAGCTTCATTTTAGTATTTAACCTAAGAGGTAGTTGATTTAAACTTCTATCAAAAAACTCAAAAATTGATTTTTTATTTAAAAAAATTCAAAAATTTTGGAGTTCCCGTCGTGGCTCAGTGGTTAACGAATCCGACTAGGAACCATGAGGTTGCGGGTTCGGTCCCTGCCCTTGCTCAGTGGGTTAACGATCCGGCGTTGCCGTGAGCTGTGGTGTAGGTTGCAGACGCGGCTCGGATCCCGCGTTGCTGTGGCTCTGGCATAGGCCGGTGGCTACGGCTCCGATTATACCCCTAGCCTGGGAACCTCCATATGCCACGGGAGCGGCCCAAGAAATAGCAAAAAGACAAAAAAAAAAAAAAAATTCAAAAATTTTTATATAGCCATAACCAGGCTCCAAACTACATTTCCAAGTTTATCTCCCACTATTCCTCTGCCCAGCTCTAGACACTGTGAGGTGGTATTTTCTCATCTATGTCTCATGATTTTTCATCTCTTTTGCTCAGCTGATATAATCCTTCCTCAAAGAGACACAGACCTAAATCCTACCCAGCCTTCAAGAGTCAGATCAGATGACTTCGTGGCATCCTAGCATTTCCTAGTACTCCTGATCAGGATGAATCTCATGTACTTGTGAATGCTTTTGTGTTTTTTGAGGTTTTTGTTTTTTGTTTTTGCTTTTTTAAGGCTGCATCTGAAGCATATGTAAGTTCCCAGGCTAGGGGTGGAGTTGGAGGTATAGCTGTTGGGCACATAGCCACAGCAATGTGAGATCCCCGACCCACTGATCAAGGCCAGGCATTGAACCCACATCCTCATGGATACTAGTTGGGTTCATTTCTCCTGTGCCACAACAGGAACTCCCTACTTGTGAACTCTTGGAGCCCTGACCTTTCTTCCCACTGCCCCCATCGCCTTTGCCTTCTAACAGGGATCTTTAGGGAGCAATTTATTACAGTGGTTAAGAGTAAAAATTCAGGAGTTCCTGCTGTGATGCAATGTGATTGGCTTAGTCTTGGAAGCACTAGGACACAGGTTCGATCCCCAGCCCAGCACAGTGGGTAAAGGATCCAGTGTTGGTGGTAGCTGCAGCTTCAGTTGCAACTGCAGCTCAGATCTGATCCCTGGCCCAGGAACTCCATGTGCTGTGGAGTGGCCAAAAAAAGGAAAAGAAAAGAAAAGAAGAGTAAAAACTCAAGAGTCACACAACCCGGATTCACAGCTTGCCAATATATTGTTGGTCAACTGGACATCTTGGGAATGTCATTTACTTAGTCTCTCTTAGCTCAAATTCTATTGCTTATCATATGGAGATAATTATAATACCTATCTTATAGAGTTGCAATAATCTAAGATTTTAAACACACATATAAGATATATATATATATACATAAATATATATAATTTGAAAGGTTCCTAACACCTAGTAAGTGTTCAATAAATGTAAGATACCACCAATATTCTAATTTTATTATTATTATCATCATTACTTGTAATAGAACGAGCTTTCACTAATAACTAGGAGACTTTTAAAGTTGCCTTATCATTCAAAATGTTTTTTTCCCCTCATCTATACTAAAATCACATTAATATCTTAGTTATCCTTGGCTGTATAACAAACTCCTACCCAAACTTAGTGGTTTTAAAAAATATTTATCTCATAAGTTCTACGTATCAGGAATCTGGGTGAGGTTTAGCCATGTCCTCTGGCTCAGGATCTCTCACAAGGCCTACAGTCAGTGTGTTCGCTGGGGCTACAGGTATCTTAAGGCTCCAACAGAGAAGGGTTTTCTTCCATGTTCATGCTCCAGCCCTTGGTAGGATTCGGGCCCTCACAAGCTATTGGACTGAGGGCCTTGTTTCCTTTCTGGCTCTTGATCAGGGGCTTCTCTCAGTTCCTTGGCCTCCAGAGAGCAAAACAGCACGTTGCAACTTTTTTCATCAAAACAAGCAAGTAAAAGTGAAATAGAGAGTGTGTGAGCAAGAATCAAAGTCATCCATAACCTAATCCTGGAGATGATATTCCATCACTGGCATCCTACTCCACACTGTGTGAGACTCACTAGATCCAGCCCATATTCAAAGGGACAAGATTACACAAGTCCATGAAAACCATGTGATGGTGATCACAGAGTGTCTTTGGGGGCTGTTTACCACACCCACCCCCCAAAACGTATTGTGTAAATTAAATGGGACTAACATATCTGAAGTTCCTTGTCGAGTGCTTAGCCCCAGCGAAGACATTCAACACATATGAGTTTATCCCCCCCTCTTTACTAGAATAAAAGTTCTTGAAAACAGGAACATTGGTCAGAGCCCTACAGGATCTCAGCACTCTGCTAAGAAGACAGGTTCTCACCCACCCCTAGAGGAATCAATGATAAATGATACTGTTCACAATTTCATTCACATTATCTTCATTTTCAGAAAGGACAACCTGTGTACCTTTCATCAGGATTTCATTTACAGTACAAGAGTGTGGTAGGCAGAATAACGGTCCTCATGAAGATGCCCTAGCCCAAACCCCTGGATCCTGTGACTATATTACATAGCAAAAGGGACTTTGAAGATGTAATTAAGGACCTTGAGATGGTAGACGGACCTGCATTCTCCAAGTGGACCTAATTTTATCGCAGGAATCCTTAAGGCAGAGAAGCTTCGCTGTCTATAATCAAAGAAAGAGATACAACTGCAGATGAGTCAGAGTGAGACGACATTGCTGGCTCTGAGGATGGAAGAAGGGGCCCGTGAGCCAAGGAGTGCAGACACCTCCTAGAATCTAGAAAAGAAGAGAAAATGGATTCTGCCCTAGGGTCTCCTGAAAGGAATGCAGCTCTGCTGATAAGTTGATCTTAGCTTGGTAAGATCAACGTAGAACTACTGACCTATAGAGCCATAAATGTAAGGTAATACATTTATATTGTTTTAAGCCATATGTTTGTGGTAATAGGTTACTCTTAGCAGGTACTAGAAAAATAATACATAGAGAAAAGATGTAAGTTACTCATGAGAAGGATCATAACACAAGTACTCTCTAAATATTTAATGACTATATATGGCCATCCTATATGATAGTAAAAATCACTGAAATTTTTTAAATCTCTGGTTAAATTGTTAACATCACAATTACAAAACACTTGGCTATTTTTTTTAATCACTGTATTATAAAGGCATTAGCTATGATCCAAAGCAATGAGAACATAAACTATTGTGTTTTTACTTAACAAACACTTACAGAATATTTACTCTGTGGTAGACACTATTGTAGACACTTTATAAGCATGAATTCATTTGCCTCAATTAACTCTAAGAGATAGCTCCCATCAATGGCTCAGCGGTTAACAAACCCAACTAGTATCCATGAGGATGCAGGTTCAATCCCTGGCCTCAGTCAGTGGGTTAGGGACCCAGTGTTGCTCTGAGCTGTGGTGTAGGTCGCAGACACGACTAGGATCCAACACTGCTGTGGCTGTGGTGTAGGCCGGCAGCTACAGCTCTGACTGGACTCCTAATCTGGGAACCTCCATATGCTACAGGTATGGCCCTAAAAAGACAAAAAAATAAAATAAAATAAAGAAAAAACTCGCAGAGTATTTTTTATCATCCCTGTTATGCAGACAAAGAACAGACCCAGGGTTCATTAGCTTGCCTCAGAGTACGTAGGTAGCATGTGCAGAACCAGAGTTCAAAGCCAAGCACTCTGGCTCCAAAGTCCAGGCTCTTAACCACCAGCTATGCTTCTTCTAAAATCAGAATCTTATATATGTCCAGTAAATTGCTCTAGATACTTTTTCTAGATTTCAGCAGAATTTTTTTTAATTGTGTGTATTTTGGGTTATTTTTCCCAATTCATTCATTCAACCCTTACTAAGCACCTCCTACTTCTTGGGCACAGAGGGAAAGAGAAATAAAACAAAAAAGTCTACAGTTCAAGGACAAGAGACAGATAGGTAAACAGGCACTGACAAAATAATCTAATAAATTCATGCAAGCAAAAGCATCTCTTATTCTCCATCAATGAGTTTGTGATTTAGAAGGAAAGACAAGTGCTTAAACAAGCTATCTTTTTTTTTTTTTTTTTTTTTTTTTTTGTATTTTTAGGGCCACACCCACAGCATATGGAGGTTCCAGGCTAGGCGTCTAATAGGAGCTGTTGCTGCAGGCCTACACCACAGCCACAGCAACATCAGAGCCAAGCCACATCTGCGACCTACACCGCAGCTCATGGCAATGCCAGATTCTTAACCCACTGAGCAAGGCCAGGAATTGAACCTGCAACCTCATGGTTCCTTGTTGGATTCGTTTCTGCTATACCATGAACTCCATAAATAAGCATATCTTAAATGCTACAGTAGAAGCACCTAATTGCTATTAAGAAAAATAATAAAATAAAATTAAAAAAAAAAAGAAATTCAAAAAAAAAAAAAAAAGAAAAATGAGTCATATTTGCAGGAACTGGAGAGGGGGAACGGGGGTGGGTGGAGACAATGAAAGGTTTGAAGGAGAGTAACAGCAACGTGTGGAGAATTTTAGAAAGAATATTCTTGTGGACAGGGAGGAAAGCAAGCTTGAAGGGTGGTAAGGCTGGAGGCATGAATTTGTTAGAATTCTTAAAGTGCAGAGAGCATGAGGGTTTGAATTAAGGCAATGGCGGCCAAGACTATTAGAAGAGAGGGTGAGGTTTGGAACAGTATTAGAAGGTGTTATGACTAGAGACCCAGCATAAGCCATGGGTTTCCCTCCACGAATAACAGAAGCAAGGGAAAACGTGAGAAGATAGTTAATGGCAGCTCTGTAAATACAAGGCAGAGGAATGTCAGCAGAGGGCATTTGGAGTTTGTGCCCTGGTGCTTTCCTAAGGAATCTGGATGTAAACCTGTGGCATCTGGAGTCTGGACAAAGTGTTTAACATGTAAAAAGTAACACTGCCAGAAAGAGGGAGCCTCGGCTGGAGTGGAAAGAAATTAGGAGCTAGGAAAGGATACAGTATTGTGGTATTTCAAAAGGAAAACTTTAATTTTCAGTTTTTATTTTACAAAGAGGCTGATTTTACATTAAAAAATCCTTTTGATAATAAACTACTATTTTTGTTTGTTTTTTGTTTTGACTGCACCTGCAGCACATGGGACTTACGGGGCCAGGGATCGAACCTGAGCCAAAACAGTGATAATGCCGGATCTTTAACAGGACATTAGGGAACTCCATAAACTACTGTTTTAAAAAGTTAAACTGTTACTAATAATTACAGCTATGGCTTATGTGGAGGCAGTGTTCTAAGTACTTTACATATACAGAGTGCCCCATTTAACCCTCAAGTGTTATTACGAATTCAGTTTATTGTTAATTGAGACCCAGAGAGATTAAGCAATTTGCCCAGGGTCATCCAGCGACTGGTAAAGGTAGAATATGAATCTGGACATTGTGATGCCAGAGCCTGAATTCATAGTCCCTATATCATTAAAGCATGTTTAGTAAATCCAGACGTTCACAATTATTTGTACTATGTTACAATCCAGAGCATGCAGAGGCCCTGAAATCACACTGTGTAGATTCAAATCCTTATTCCACCACTTAATAACTGTGAGAAGCAGGCAAGTTACTTCCCTATCCTGGACCTGACTCCCTTTCTGTAAGTGGGGATGATAATAGTGCTTGTCTCCTCAGGCATTTCTGAGGACTAAATGAGTAAATGCAGGAAAAGAGTTTAGAATAGTCCCTGGAACATATTACACATCCATAAAATCTACCTATTATTATAAACATTATTATTCTCTCCTAAAATACTGAGAGTATTGATAAGATATACTGCATGGACCTAATTAAGACCTGTGGTAGATAGAATAACAGCCCCTAAAAATGTCCACGCCCTAATCCCTGGAATGTAGGAACATGTTCATTCACCACCGCACGAGGGACTAGAGAGATATGCTTAAGGTTAAGGACCTTGATATGGAGACATATGGATTATCTAGGGAGGCCCAACTTAATTGGAGTCTTAACAGACTGAAATTAGAGAGATGAAACAACAGAAGCAAAGGTAAGAGAAATCAGAAGGATGAGGAGTTCCCATTGTGGCTCAGCAGTAACGAACCTGACTAGTACCCATGAGGACTCAGGTTTGATCCCTGGCCCTGCTCAATGGGTTAAGGATCTGGCATTGCTATGAGCCTGTGGTGTAGGCTGGCAGCTACAGCTCCGATTAGACCCCTAGCCTGGGAACTTCCATATTGTGCTATGGGTGAGGCCCTAAAAAGACCCAAAAAAAAGAAAAAAAAAAAAAAAAAAGAAAGAAATCAAAAGGATGAGAGGATCTCAAAGCCACCACTGCTGGCTTTGAGGATGGAGCAAGATGGACCAAGGAACATGAAAGGCTTCTTGAAGCTGGGCACATCTCTCAGCTGAAAGCCAGCAAGGAAAGAGGGATCTCAGTACCACACCACAGCAAGGAAATGAATCTGGTCAATAATCTGAATATCCAAAAAAAAAGAAAGATTCTTCCCTTAGACCCTCTAGAAAGGAACACAGACCTGTGGACACCTTAATTTTAGTCCAGGGAGACCCAAGCTGGACTTCCAACCATAGAACTATAAGGTAATACACTGGTGTTGCTTTCAGCCACTGACTTTGTGGTAATTTGTTATAACAGCAGCAGCAAACTAACATAAGATTTATGTTTACCTTTTTTTTCCTAAAAGACTCAAATATATTGATTTAAGAACTCTGTAATATGCTAAAATAAATTTTACTTTTTAAAGTCAGCAATTTTAAACTATGTTAGGGGCATAAATCAATGTCTCCTTTACATTTCTATTATTAAATTCCTTAGAACCTAGAAGTTGCTGAAAGGCTAAAAGAAGGTATCATAAATAAGTTGCTATTGTAATTTCTTCATATTTATAGGAATATTTTTATATTTAAAGGTAAAGACTCAAATTTAATGTTTTTCTTCTTTCAGTTCTCATAATTAACATATGAGTTAAGTATACTTTGATTTTTTAATGATACATATTATGCCCACAGTCAAGTCCCAGTAAGACTCTTCATTAATATGTGGGCAAGAATATATAAATTCTAGGCTTAAAACAATTAACATGTTGAATTTACAGAGGGAAAGCTCTTATTCAAAGGCAAAATGCACTATGCCTTGGTTATTATATACTTTTTCACTGTCTCTGAATTTGATCATTAGCTCTAAGAGAGTAAGGGCAATGTCTGGGTGATCACCTTCACAGCAACACTGCCTAGCAACACCCTGCCCCCCAGCAGGCTTTTGTTAAATAAATGAAGGAAAACTAAATATAATTTTAAAGCAAGTATAAAAAACTGGAAACAAAGCTCCCCTGAAACCTCAGCTTGCTAGCTCAATGGAAAACTAAAAACGTTTACTATTTCTAGAGATTAAATGATAGACCCAGAACCTATCTGAAATATTTTCAACAGAAATCTTAAATGTTCTAAATGTTTTGCCCTCTAAATCAGATTCATTAGACATAATTCAAAGATTTCAAGGGAGTTCCCTTATGGCACAGTAAGGATCCAGAGTTGCCACTGCTGTGGTTTGGGTTGCTGCTGTGGTGTGCGTTCAATCCTTGGCTCCAGAAATTCTGCATGCCACAGGAGTTGCCAGAAAAAAAAACAAAGTTGGTATCTTTTTTTATTATCAACAGATATTGTGACATTCATATAACATACATAAGGCTCCATGAATTAGAACTTACTTTCTGAACATGTCCCCTATGCTGATCTTTTTTGGGTCCTATTTTCACACCTGCATAAAAATTAAGTACCTATGTAGGCCTACCTTAGAAGTACAACAGGGCTACCTCTGTTCTCAATTGCTAAATGAAAGACAGTCTTCTTCAAAGAGATTTTCTTATCCCAACGGCACAACAGAAGCATAACAGGAACCACGTGGGTAATTTAAATTTTTCATTATTGTCATGTCAACATGCACAACCAATACAACCAAAACAAAATGAGATCTTTTACACTATTTTCTCCTCATACTTGATCGTAGAAACCCAGAGTGCATTTTACACTTAGAGCAGACTCAATACGGCCTACCCACACTTAAGGCGGCTAGCGTCTACTATGGCCAACTGGAGCTCGGGAGAAAACGCCCCTCCTGTACCTAAGTGAATTGCACACCCTAGCAGCTCGTAGCTCCTACTCTTATCTCATTTGGACTGTTGGTTCAGGTTGTGTGAATTTCACTAATTCAAGAAACAGTCATCCTCTTCCTCTTAGGCCTGATCTTTCCAAGACCTCCTTAATATATGGAAGACAACAAAATTCCAGGTTTTAAGTGTCGTTAACTGTGCATCCTTAAGGTAAAGATAAATCTGAACGGTGTTAGACTTCATTGATAAATGCTCTTTCATCTTATTTACAACGTTTTAAATTAACTGTTCCATGGGATAATTAAAACAAACAACTCTCTTGTTAACACTGCTTCTTTGGGATGAGCTCTCCAAAGTCTTTTAACAGTACAGAATCGTAGGACACAGCGTTCCTGGGCGCGGTAGACAAGAGCTAAAACTAAGACCTACTGTGTGCAGGAAGCTTTACGCACCTGATTTCATTCAAACGTTAGAGCAAACCGGCCAGGCAGTGCCATCCATTCTATAAATGAATGGGCAGTGGAGATTCTCAACACTGGCAACATATAAGTGCCTGCTAAACGCTGAAAAAAACACATTCCTTCGGCTTCCAGTCCTAGAAAAATCGCCTCATTCCTCAGGGATGGGCGATTCTAGGAGCTAGAGTGACTGAGACCAACCCTGCGGTTAGGACCTGATTTATGCGAGCATATCCAGTTCTTCCGGCTTTGCCGGGCGCACCGCGGTCTAGACCGGGTCACCTGCCTTCCTGGGCCCGCAGAGGTCAACAAGCCACCACTCACGGCTGCCACGCACCCCCAAACAGCCCCACAGGTGACGCCCCACTCGGAAGCTCCCTTCTCCACTCGGCCATCCCGCAGTGGGACCTCCACCCACGGCAGCGAAGAGGCCTGAAGAGGCGGAGGCGCCCCGCCGCCACTCGGCGGCGCTTGTCCGGAAGCCGGCTGCCGGCGTCCGAAGACAGGGAAAGCCCTGCCCTCGAGAGCCCCGGCCTCCCCGCGGCCCCTCGACACCAAGGCCTCACCACGCGCGGCCCCAGACCCGGGGCTACCGGGTTCGCGACTTTCCTGCCAATCAGAAACGGCTTTCCTCATCTGCCTGTAGACCAACCAGCGCGCGCGAACATACTCTTCGGCTCTTCGGCCTTTCTGCCCTTCGGCTTTTCGGCTCTTCGGCTCTTCGGCTCTTCGGCTCCTCCGTGGCTGGTCCCTCCCCTGCCTTCCGCAGCGCGCTAAAGCGTATTTCTGATTGGTTTAGTTTCCCCTTTTTTCCCGACACTTCCGGGTCCTGCGTCACTCCGTAAACCCGCGAGTTCCGGAAGCCTGGGGAACCTAGGTTCTGCTAGGAAAAGCCAAGTTTACCAGAGAATGTTTCAGGAACAGTTACTTGGAGTGGGGCGTTTCTCAGACTCCTAAGGTCAGTGTCGCCCGAGAGAGCTGGCGTGCAAACCTGAGAGCTTGCTTACAGCTGGGAGGGCGTGGAGTTTCACGACCTTGTAATTGTCGCCCTTTGCTTGTTTCCCAGTTTTATTGGCTTCCTTGTCTTTCTGGAAGAGGCAAATAAAAGTCCGGTTTGGGGGGAAGGCAATGGAGCAAACCTAAACCCCTAAAAGTAGTCTTAGGGTCGCAGCCTTAGAAAGAAAAAAAAAAAAAAAAAAAGGCAAACTCTGCTAGACTTAAGCTCATTTGCATTCTACGAAGTGACTTTCTAAACACATTTGGAAATCATTTCCTCGCACTTGGCGTTGAGATTTAACTCTTATTCGGCTTAAGAATTATTCAGGGTCAAAACTTTAATATTTGATGGCTCGTGTAAAACGTTCTATTTGGTACCAGAAAAAAAATGAGTATGCTTAAGTTTCCAACATTTTTGAAAGCCTCTGAACTCAAAAGCACTTCTCATTTTCTTGGGGAGAAAGAGCTATTGGGGATTTTCTTAGAAAATTGCTTGCGATGTGTTCGTTATACTTATTGATTTTTGAGAAAAAATGGGATGTAGAAATCATCTTTATTCTGAGGCCTTAAATTAAAAGACATTATTTACTTATTTCTTTAGATTCCATTGTCCCAGAATACTACATTTAGTGAAAAGGGACTGTTTCAGAATGAGACCAAGTTTTTGACCGGTCACGTCCAACATGTCTGGAATTCTGTGACGTCCCTGGAAAACTTCTACCTGAACAATTTCAAGCAATTACAGGGAGGCTGAGGCTCCATCCAGACCACAGTTTGTAGTCTAAACACCTTCTCCTCATGAGTTGCCTTTAGTTAAGCCTGAACAGAATAAACTTGGAGATGGCCGACTCTACCTTTTTCTTTTTCACTTTATCTTCTCCCTGATCTCGACCATTTTATCCATTACTTGTATCCAGAAAGATTAGAGTTGAGTGGTCTTGAGCCAGGAGGAGATTTGGAAGAAGAGAATGGAATTACCTACAGGTCAAAAAGAGAACCTCTTATTTTGTCCTTTAAAAAAAAGAGGAAAGGAAATAGAATAGGACACAGTAGAAAGAATGCTGGACTCAGGCAAGAGAATTGAGTTCTACTTCGGACTCTGGTTTTGTTTTGGTTTTTTTTTTTTTGACTAGCTCTACCTCTTGGCCTTATTCTCATTTTTAGAAATTAGGAGTTGTACTCAATCTGTGATTTTAAAACGGTTCCATAGAAATTTCCTGCAGAGCCAAGCAGAGAAGAGAAAGAGCCAGCAGACCCTCAGCAGTATTTTATGAGACCAGCCATTTTTTGTGTTCTGCTTGAAAAACAGGGGTCCTGTTAGGAATATTAAATTCACATCTTTGAGTAGATGATCTGTTTCCTTATGGGGTTAAAATTTTGTTTCCTAGGATAATCATTCTTAGTGTGCATTACAGATGCTTTAATAATAAAATATATATGTTCAGAGTTAATTCATTAACAAAAGCCACAAACCTCTCTATATTCAATCTTCTTTAATAGCTACAAATTTTAAATTTAATTCTTTCTTTATTATCAGAATCATAATTTCTTTTATTTTTCTCTCTTCCCCTTATTTTTTTCTAATTTTAGCCATAAATTTTTGTTTATATTCAAAGCTCATAATAATAATAGGGCAGATATTTTCCATTTAACGTATTGAGTAGCTGAACCTTATTTCTTTTAATGAGAGTTTATTTCAGGTTGTCTCATTTTTGGGGGGGGGGGTTCATTTTTGCCACACAGTAGTATGTGGGAATTCCTGCACCAGGGATCAAATCTGTGCCCCACAGCAGCAACCAGAGCCACAGTGGTGAGAACACAGGAGCCTCAACCCATTAGGCTAGCAGAGAATTCCCAGTAGCTAAACCTTAAAGATGTTAGCAGTCTTGCTTAGCATCACCTTGCTAGTAAAGTTTCAAGTCCTGGCCCACATTTTCCTCATAGCATCAGGTAAATTTTACTTTTATTTGCCTCTTGAACTCCACCATGCCCGGTTCCTGTTAAACCAGGCAAAGGTATGCAATATGCACAATCTTTATTTCTGGACAAAGGTTCTGCTTATAATCACTGGCTCCTTTTTTCCTCCCTTGATTACCTCGGTTGGAAAACCTAGAAGCAAATTGGATGTTCCCTTTTTTCTTTTCACTGTGAAACAACAGCAGTTTCTAAACATTCCATGTTCTTCCCCAGTTCCTTGGGAGTGTAGAAGAAACCTCAGAAGAAAAGGCCTGAACTGCTCCAGTTTCCCCACATCTATCATCCTAGTGCTGTGATTTCTGGGCAGGAATGTGGAAGCAGGAAAGAGGATGTCTAGCACCTTCTGCCTTTCCATTTGTGGGCTATTAACTTCCCAACCTCTTCCCCTCTGTGAATTCAAATTGCCCTTTTCTGGAGTTCCTGCTGTGATAGAGTGGGTTAAGAATCCGACCGACTGTATCAGACCGACTGTATCAGCTCGCTGTGGAGGTTTAGATTTCATCCCCAGCCTGGCACACTGGGTTAAAGGATCCAGAACTGCATAGGTCACAGCTGCAGATCAGATTCAGTCCCTAGCCCAGCCTGGGGACTTCCATATGTCATAGGTATGGCTATACAAAAAAGGGGAAAAAAAGCCCTTTTATAGGTTCCTTTTTGTTTATTTACTTATTTATTTTTGGCCTCACCGAAGTCATGTAGAAGTTCCAGGGCCAAGGATCTAACCCAAGCCACATCAGAGACCAGAGCAGCTACAGTGATGACACAGGATCCTTAACGGGCTGAGCCACCATGAAACCCCAGATTGCTTTTCTTTTTTTTTTTTTTTTCTTACCTGCCTGTGCCTAAGGAGAAATGAAATTTCGTCTCAGTCATTTTTCCTTTCTTCTTACTACTAAACCCTAAAAACCAGGTGCTCTACAATGATTCTGTTTTGATTATGCACATCTGTTCCTTTCTTCAGGTGAGTTGGCCTTACCTCTGCTTCACATATTGTATGTGTTCATTACAGTTAAATGAATGCTCGACCCTCCTTTTTTTCATCTGCATATTCTGGTTCGGATTCGACATTCAGTCACTTTGAAGGGTTCTCTGACCACATGGAAAGGCAGGGAAAGTAGATGAGGTGCTTCTCAGGCAACACAGGAACTTTCCCACATTCCTTTAAACTCTTCCTCCATCCACAGTCCCAAGATTTGACTGGCAGTCTGGTCTTGGGAATATTCTGAAGGGAAAAATGTTTGCTTTCAGTTCTGCAGGATTGAATTTGGTCCAAGATTACCAAATATCCATACCCCTAACTTCCTTTTGTGTGTTCCACCATTTCTCTAGTGTTACCAGAAATTTACCAATGGCCAGCTGGACCTTAAACAGTTGGTCAGTCTTCTCTTAATTTTTAACTTCTCGGCATTCCAGTCAAGGCTCAGTGGTAACAAATTCAACTGGTATTCATGAGGATGAGGGTTCGATCCCTGGCCTTGATCCAGCATTGCCATGTCCTGTGGTATAAGTTGCAGACACAACTTGGATCTGGCATTGCTGTGGCTGTGGTGTAAGGTGACAGCTGCAGCTCCCATTCAACCCCTAGCTTGGGAACTTTCATAGGCTGCCAGTGCAGCCCTAAAAAGACAAAAAAAAAAATTTTTTTTGATTTCTTAAAATTGGTGTAATATTTACTGGGTTATGAGGATTAAATAAGATGAAGACCTGTGAAGAAAACATCTAGTGCCTCATTCATAAACCATATCACGTGGTACTTCCTCCTTTTCCATTGCCAAAACTTCTGTTACTTTGTGGCTATTTTCACATTCTGTCCAGTGCCCTAAAATGTGCAATTAAACATGTGTTCCAAAAATCTTCAGGTCATTTAGAATTCTCAGGCAATTAGATCCTAAAGTCCTCTTCCAAGTTTATAGAGTACTTACAGATCTAGTTGCTCTGTCAGTCTCACTTGGCTCTTGTTTGTTCATCCTCAGGTTGCATTTTTTTGCTGTAGTTCCTGCCTATACTCTTCTTCCATCGCTTAGTACTTAGCCTCTTAAACAGCCCCGTCTGCACATCTTGCTGTGCTGTCCTGAAGTGTTTATGTTCCTCTTTCAGGTCCATCATCACCGAGGACACTGGTACCACAGATGGTCCTGCTACTGTTAATTGGGTTCATCAGTCAGCTCATCTCTCTGTGCCTCAGTTTCCTTGTGTTAAAAATAATAAGAGAATCTTGTAAGGATTAAATGATTGAATACTGAATTTTGCAAAGGGCACTTAGTGGTGGTAGTCGCTTATTAGCACTCCATAACCAGGACCTAAGTGGTGTAGGTTTACTGCAGTTGTAAATGCACAAATTGGTTGGGATTGTCTTCCATCAGGCTGTGCTCTTTTTTTCCATGAGGACTAAGTCTCTGTCTTGTGGATACTGTTCTGATCTCTCCACTTTCTCTAGCCTTCTCCAAACTCATGTTCAATGTTAGCATTTTTGCAGTCAGAAGTAACTGTCCTGTCCTGTCCTCTTCTTTTTTCTTCTTTTTCTCTTTCTTTTCCAGGGTTTTCTAAAACAATTCCTGTAAGGATTCAAGAGAGGTAGATTTTGCAGTGTTTTATTTAGGTTTTTTTTGTTTTTGTTTTTGTTTTTTTTTTAAAAACTGCTAAAGAGTATATATAGTGTGGCAAATGACTTGTCCAGAGTCACACCGATCCTACCGCCTGTTGGTGAACCTGGGTTAGAATACAGCGCTAAACAGAAGCAGAGTGACTCTTCTCCCCCACATGCTCACCGATACTTGCTCTTTATTTCCACAGTGTGCCTTCTCTCTCCAAGACTCCGAAGTATCGACTTTCTGAAAGAAAAGATTCTGAGGGCCATGCTATTTTCTTACAGATGTATTTGTAAAGCGAGGGTGAGATATGGACAATTCTGTTTTGGGGTTTAAGGAAAGTAGTTTGTGTTACTTTTAGATACTTGAGTAAATAAACTGTAAGGGAAATAGGTAAGGTGCTCAATTATGCCAGACTAATTATAGTCTTGAAGATAGTAGTCTTTGAGTTGAATTCCCTCTTCAAACAAAAAGTGTATTTCCCTTCCGCTAGAGCAGGTTACTTATCGTTGTTCATCTTTTTGAGAAATGCATGCTATTTTGAAGTTTATCCTTCAGATTTATTTTGGAAACATTCTGTTGTATACCCACTACCACCACTCTCCCCCGCAAAAAAAAATTCCATTTGGAATTTGATGAAGATAGCCTTTAAGAGTAATAGATCTAGTGCCCATAAGGGAATTTTTTAATTCTGCATGTCTTATCTGTATCCAAATGAGCACAATTAGGATTTATAACATCAGATCTCTGTAAGCTAGTTTACATTTGATGAAAGAGAGAAACAGAAGAGCAGTGACAAGTCACTTAGCAAGCGCGTGGAAGAAGTGGGATTTGAACTTGCAGTTGTTGATTTCTAGGCGTGTTCACAGTGCCAGAGGTCACAGTGTTCTGATGGGTCCCAGCCATAGCTTTTTCTCTTTTGCTCCTGTTTGAAATGTGTTCTGGGAATCAGTGTCCTGTTAAATCTCTCTTTGATGCATGTCCCATTTATTAGTATTGATTTCAATACAATGGACAGTAAATCTATCTGACTACACAAAGGAAATGAAATAGTAAAGTATAGGTTCAGAGCTTCAGATCTTGGGTTATAGAACTTTATTCTTATAACCTCCTAATATGAAATGCTGGTTAAAATTTCTTTTTTTTTTTTTCTGTAAGTGATTTATTTTTTTTAAATGATTTTTATTTTTTCCATTATAGTTGGTTTACAGTGTTCTGTCAGTTTTCTATTGTACAGCAAAGTGACCCAGTCACACATACACATATACATTCTTTTTCTCACATTATCCTCCATCATGCTTCAAAAAGGAAAAAAATGAATATATGGGTGTCATCCATTTTGGTTACGAGAACCCTTAGGATAGCATGGCAGCAACATTGTCATACTAAAAATGAGTTGGTTATTATAGATCTGGAAGAGGAGAGCCTGGCAAGAGGTGCATGGATGGGTTTGAAACCTTAGCAATTCCTTGGGAATCATGTGTTTCTGCTAACAAAGTTTACAGGACTGTAAATTTAAATGTAGAATTTTTGTAGGCAGTATGCATTGACAGATATGCCTAATGGTAATACATCTAGTCCTGAGCGTCTCAGAACAGGTCAATAATAATGTGTGTATTGATAGCAGCAATGGAGGAGATGTTACTTGGTATTATAGCTAAAAATCCATGTCATCCCCTTAATCATAATTACATTAATATTGACAGGCCCTTGACAATACCCACATTATTATTGATAGATTTCTGTCAATAACATGTTTTTAAATAAAATATATTCATTCATAATTTGTACTTTACTCAATAAAAGCGCTGGAACACATCCTGAAAAATTCTTCCCTCTTTAGTGAGATACAATCATTTGTTTGGTTTTGGAATGCAATAGAGATGACAAAGTTTTATTTGGGGAATGAAAAGCTTGAAGGGAAAGCGTGAGTTATTTAAGGGGTAAGGTCATCTATTCGCCACTCTTTGCAAACAAATTTTCAGTTGTTTTTTTTCCTGTGAAAGAAAAGCATTGTGACATGTCTTGTGATAAAATGTCAGCAGGAGACCTTTTTAAGAGTTTTTAGCCCTAGATCATTTTGTCTGAAACGTATTTATGTGACAAGTTAATCACGCTAACCCTCGTAGATGCTATACTTTTTATCTGGTCTTGACTTTGCCTTAAGGATCTTTTTCACATGTCCTTAACATAGTGTCCTTCACTAAACACTCATTTATTGAATGCCAATTATACTTCTAATTAATTATTGTTATATGTCTCTTTGTATGGCCATAAATGTTTCCCCCAGGGTTAGCTTTTTAGAATCTTAACTAAGTATAGTTTGGGAAATGCGGAGGGAGAGGGTGATAGGATTGTGTATTAAAAGAATGAGATTTCATGGCAGTGTAGGAAAGAGCATCACCTGTTTTTGGCATTCCCAGAAAAACAAATTTGAATTAAATAATTAAATCTGATGGTGTTTGTTTCAATTCAAAGCAATCCCAACTTAAAAAAAAAAAAAGTTTCCTTTATATTTTATTTTTTAACCTATTCGTGTTTGAACCTACTTTTGGGAACCCAGGTATTAACCTGCAAGAACCATTAGTATGGGAATTCCCATTGTGGCTCAGTAGTAACAAACCTGACTAATACTCATGAGGACATGGGTTCGATACCTGGCCTCACTCAGTGGGTTAAGGATCCTGTGTTGCCTTGAGCTGTGTTGTAAGTCTCAGATGAGGCTCAGATCTGGCGTGTCTGTAGCTGTGGTGTAGGCCAGCTGCTACAGCCCTGATTAAACCCCTAGCCTGGGACTTTCCATATGCAGGGTGTGGCCCTAAAGAGACAAAAAAAGAACCATTAATATGGAATTTTTAACCCTTACTTAAATTTTTGAGAGTTGAAGTAGACTGACCAATAGTTGGGTGTGGTTAGCGGTCAGTGTGGCAGTCAGAAAAAGTATTGATTTTCCAGGAAAGTTGGGGATTTTTGATTGGAAAGTGTGAGGACACCATCATCTTTTTTATTTTCATAGTTCTCAGTGAAGCAAGTTAAATTACTATGACCTGTTCAGAAAGTTATTAATAAGCACTTTAGTTAAGGCCGTTGAAACATCGCAGGGATCCTTTAATTGGTCTTCCAGAATTGAGGTTTTCCTTTCCTTCGTCTTATTGAACTCTGCCATCAGATTAATCTCTTAAAATTGATATCCTGTTTTGTCTCTTCTCTTCAATGATTACTCATTTCTCCAAAATCAATCTAATTTCCTTAAAACTGGGTCTTTTTGCAGGGGGTTGACTTTTCAGCCTGTCTCTCCTGACACGCGGGTCTGCTCTGGTGACAGGAGATGACTTGTTTCTTTACTTCCTAACAAGGGCAGCCACATCCATGGGGATTAAATGACGAAGGGCATGGCTCCTGTTGGAACCCGCCCCTGTGTTTCCCAGGTAGGCAATGGCTGGAGTCAGTGCCTGCACCTTTCTGGAGTTTGCACACCATTAAATGCCATTTTACCTTTTTCTGTTCCAGGGAGTTTTGTGATCCTTTAGGATGTTTTCATATTTCGAGATTCATTCTTTGCTTCAGAGATCAGTAGCTATTCTTGATTACAGTAAACATTCTATACCTTTAAAAATGCTCGAATAAAAGGAAATTAACAGAGAGTTAAATATATGGATCAAATCCCTGGTTCTTAGGAGAATACCTGGCATTTTGTAGGCACTCAAGATGCATCGGTTAAATTGAGGAGCAGTTTGTCAGAGAATTAGAATTCACTGAAACACAAACTTCTTACATTAAATGGAGAATAACTTTATGTGATTTAAAGGCCTTGTTGGCATTGTTTGTGTTCTTCACCTATTATGAGCAAATCTTATTGAACAGCAGTGGAGGGAAGACTGGGTAATAGGCATAACTATGAGGATGGGGGTAGAACACCTCAGAGAGCAGGTCATCCAAGACCATCACCATTCCCTGGGAATCCACACCCCAGCATCTCCTTCCAGATACAATGCAGGTTAAGGGTGTCATGTAGTTCTCATGTGGTACACAGGGTTAAGGAAGGATCTGGCATTGTCACTGCATTGGCTTAAGTTGCTGCTGTGATGTGGGTTCAATCACTGGCTCAGGAACATCTACATGCCATGGGCATGGGCAAAAAAAAAAAAAAAGGTGTGATGAGCGCTGCCCCTTCCCATCCACGCCCCCCCCCCAACGCCCGCATCATGGTGACATCATGTTCACTGTGTAGCTGGCACAATTATATTTTAATGGTGTAATCAGTATTTCCTGGGAAAAAAATCCTTTTACTACAGGTTGATTGAGGCATTCAATGAGTAATAATGAAGATTTCAGTCTTTTGAAATGAGACTTGGCAAAATCTACTGAGTCCGCTTCTCCTTCCGCTCATCCCTAGCCAAAGTAACAATAATACAGTCATAATACTGCTTCCCCATTTCCAAACCATGTTCACAACATTATCTGCTTTAATCTCAGCAACACTGTGAGGTGGCTGTTCATGGCCAACTTCTAGAAGAATCTGAAGCCAATGACTTTTTTTTTTTTTTTTTTTTTTTTTTTTTTTTGTCTTTTTGCTATTTCTTGGTCCGCTCCCACGGCATATGGAGGTTCCCAGGCTAGGGGTCCACTCGGAACTGTAGCCCCTGGCCTATGCCAGAGCCACAGCAATGCGGGATCCGAGCCGCATCTGCAACCTACACCACAGCTCACGGCAATGCCGGATCCTTAACCCACTGAGCAAGGCCAGGGACTGAACCCGCAACCTCATGGTTCCTAGTCGGATTCGTTAACCACTGTGCCACGACGGGAACTCCAGCCAATGACTTTTTTAAGATCGCAGAGCAACGAAGTGACAAGCCAGAGCTTGAGCCTAAGCCTATCTGCTTTTCAACCTGTCCTTTCTCGTAGGTCACAGCTGCCAGCCCAGGAAGATAGAGCATGGGGGGGGGCAGGGGTTCTACTTTCACAAACCATGGTATGTAGTGGACAGTGTCTGTTCTATGTTTACAACTAAAAGAAGTCACAAAAAAAAGACTAAAATGTTGGAAGCAAAAACCTAACACAGAACAATACAGAAACAAACTATTCATCTGAGCGAGCAAAGGCCGAAGTGCAGTTTAATAATAGTGTTCTGGTCTAGTAAAGAGTCTCACGGAGGGAGGAGACCAAGTCCAGCTGTTCTTAATCTGCACCGAGGCCAGGACTGGGGCAAAGAAGAGGAAAGAAAAAAAAAAATCTTAAACTGTAACAGAAGGGATAAGGACGAATTTTTTGATAATAAGAACTGTTAACTATTGGATTGGTCAGAGAATATGTTAAGTCTTCTGGCAGCCATTAACAATTCCCTGTCTTTCCTAAATGTTCTTTAGTATGATTCCTCCAGAAATGAGAAATGAGGAAAAGATGGTTCTTCTGAGAAACCACTCTCTCTGACTAGTCTCTCCCTCGGCACAAGTGAAGAAGCTGAGAAGCATCGCTCACCACCCCCAGTTCACCTGGATGCGCTCAAGCAGTGTTCAGTCAGTCCCTTGCCACTCGCTACCCAACTACTTATTTCACTGCATGTGGGTTCACCAGACACTTACTGAGCAACTGCCACAAGCCCATCTTCGTGGTAATTCTGTAAGATGCACAAGAACTGACTGTGACTCTGATTTTTGAAGATACATAATGGGCACAACCAGCCCTCTAACACAAGCCGTGTATTTCATGTGATAACTGCGCTGAGAAAAGTAGTAATCCATCTGGTTTAATATTGGGTGCAGGGAAGGGGTGAAGGGAGGGGATTGGTAGCATTGGACTTGAATTTGATGTCTAGTACAGTCCCAGCTTTTCAAGACTACTTGGCAAATAAGAGAGCCTCCCTTATCTGGCTGACCACAGAATACGAAAGCTGGGGAAGACGCTCACTTGTGTCCACACTGTTACAGTAGAAGAGTTAACACGTCCTAGTCCCACTTATCCTGATTATAGAATTTTGCACGAGGAAAACTGAGGTATCAAATTCACTCTCTTGGTGGCAGACACCTTGACAGCCAGGTACAAAGCGCTCTCCCTTAACTAGTTCATAATCAACCTAGGGAATGATGCGTTGACATGACTGAAATCACAATACAGAGTTGAGAGTTCAAGCCCTTGGCACACACATTTGCTGTGAGAGTTAAACAGATGATGGGAATTGGAGAGGGTTATGAAAGTTTTGTGGAGGATGTTGAAATAAGGTTGGAAGGTGAAAAGCAGATGGTGGAGTTGGTAGAGAAGGTGTTTTAGGTATGTGAGAAAAGGTACAGAGGCAGAACTGAAGGGTAGTCTGAAATTAAAGCCTCTATTGGTGAATAATGGGTGATATGGTTACATAGATGGAGTCAGAATTGGGCTAGGTTAGGCCTGAGAAGTCTGTACTTTATCCCAGGGCCAATAATGAGGTAAGAAAGAGATGATTTCATACATATGAACCTTTTTTGGGGCAGGGAGGGGGTGGCAAGGGCTACACCTGCAGCATATGGAAGTTCCCAGGCAAGGGGTCGAATCAGAGCTGCAGCTGCCAGCCTACACCACAGCCACAGCAATGCCAGATCTGAGCCACATATATGACCTATGCCACAGTTTGCAGCAACACTGGATCCTTAATCCACTGAGTGAGGCCAGAGATTGAACTCACATTCTCATGGATACTAGTGGGTTCTTAACCCACTAAGTCACAATGGGAACTCCGTGAACACATAATTTTACAGATTTTGGTTTATGAGGTTTTTAAAATAATGGTTTAGTTTTGTTCTTAATTACATAAGTAAGTTAACTAGAGAAAATTTGTAAACTGCAGAAAAGAATGAGAAAAATAATCTCATTTACTAATTTTTTTGCGTAAGTTTTGGAATTAGTTTTCTATTGAGACGGTTTTGAAATTTTATGCATTATCTTTGAGAACCTTGTGATACTGCCCAACCTGTCCATTAACTTGCCTGCCTCCCTTGTGCAGACCTTGGTTGGAGCCTTTAAGAGAGATCCAGGATGAGGCCTTATCTCTGTGTCCCAGGCATCTGGCAGGGCCAGGCGCTGTCTTGACGTTGCTTATAGAATGGAATCCTTGAATGGTCTCAGTCTCACAAGGACAAGCTTAACTGCAGAAAGAGAAAATTTGAATCAGTGCAAGATTGGTGACAGCCTCTCTAGACCAGCCGGAAATGAGTAGGAGGGCTGGCATGCAGCATCAGGCCATATGGATCACAGATATGGCCACAGATTGTGAATTTCACTTTGAAATGGATTAGCCCCGTATTTAACCACATCACCAGAGAACTTGCTGGGGATGCAGATTCTTGGCTCCCCATCCAGGCCAACTGAGTCAGAAACTCTGGAACAGAGGGGCTGTACTCTAATAAGTCCACCATATGATGCGATCTCAAGTTTGAAGACGGCTGGGCTAGAAGCACAGAGACTATGGTTCCGTGATGTGAAGACCCCAGCAGAGAAAGAGCGAAAGGCCAAGGATGTGTGATAGCAGTGATGTCTCCAATGAAATGCCACAGTACCTGCAGTAGGAAACTATGAGAATAAGATTACACTGATACAAAGAAATCGAATGTGTTGTAAATGGACAAGATCCTTCCATCTTTAGATCACCACCTTCCTGATTGTAGTAGCATTTAAATTGATCAAGTAGATTTCAAATAGATTGGTCCCATGAGAGAGAGCTCAGTCTCAGAATCTCCGCCCAGCTCTTCTCTCCCATATCCCCATAACTGCCTCCTGAGCTTTTCTACTTAGCTGTCCCCTAGGAACCTAGGTCTCTAAAACCACACAGATTTATTATCTCTCCCTTTAAACCTATATCTCTGCATGTGTTTCCCATTTTGGAGAATTGGACTACCATCCAGTCCATTACTCAAGTCAGTTATTTTTGGCTCCCTTCTCACTAAATCGTGTCAATTCTTCCACCTTGCAGCTTTCAAAGATACCTATTTCCCTCCATCCCCATGGATACCTTTCTCATTTGGACCATCATTAGTTTCTTACTAAATCATGTTAACAATCACCTTAATTGGTCTCTGTGCCTCCCGTGTCTCAGCCTGTAATCCATTCTCCATGTGGCCAGAACAGGCAGTCTGAAATGCATGTTCGTTAGTTCTTTGCTTATGGCTATCCAGTGGCTCCCCATTACCTTCTTGATAAAATGCAGTAGACTCAGCTTGGCTTTTAGGGCCTTTAGCATTGGTCTCCTGCTTTCCTTTCCAGCCTTTTCTCTGGTCCTCAGCACCCATTGTTCCCTCCATTGATATTCTTCCCTTCCTCTACCCACCTGACACTGTAATCCTTCAGGTGGCCCCATAGATCTTGCCTCTTCCATGACGCCGCCTTTGGCCTACAGAGGTCTAGTTGTGAACATAATCCTCTGAATTTTCCCTTGCACGTCATCGATCACATTGAATTGTAATTGCCTATTATTTGCAGCAAGACTCTTCCTCTCCCCCTCTTCCCACTTGCTAGATTATAGTCCCCACAAGGGTTGAGACAGTGTCTGTTCTTCCATTTTATCACTAGCTCTGGCACATTCATTGCGAAATAGCAGATGAGCAACAAACATATGTTGAAAGAAGTAGTAACCAGCGGCCTGGATATGGTAACTCGAAACAGTTTTAAAGGCCCTTGGGCGGGAATTTGTATTTGGTACACTTCACCCACCCCAGACTTTCATCCTGTTCAGTACTCCACTCATCGACTGTTTGCGGAGTAGTACCAGGCACTGCGCTGATTGCTAAGATTCATTGGTGACAAGGCTCAATCTTTGCAACAGGGCTTATCTCTAGTGGAGGAAACAAGCAATTAAAGAGTAGTTACATGTACAGTGTATGAAGTATCAACATAGTTTATGTACTGTCAGTACATAAAGGCCAAGACAGAGTGCTAAAGAAACAGCTAGAAGAGGCCGCTAACTCAACTTTGGAGAGTCAGAAAGGAAGTGGTCCCTAAGCTAGTACTGAAAAACTTCGTACCATGTGTGTTGTTCAGTCAAAGAACAGGGAACAGACAGCAAATGTCCACTAGCGAACAAGGGAAGGAGGCCCTTCGTGACTAGAGGTGGAAGCACTAGGAAGGAAAGCAGCCTGGGGTAGATTTGGGAAGGCTCGTGTTTCCAAAGGACTCAAGTGTGGGAAATGCACAATGCACTGAAGGAGGCAAAAGGTAAGATAGACCAATTAGATGTCATCCAGGGGAGAGCTCAGAGCAGCCAGAATGAGGGGAGGCTTAGGGATGGGGTTGGGAGGGGAGAGCCATGAATAGATTAGAAGAACAGAGGACCGGGAACTCTGACCTTACCCCCTTTCTCTCCTGTAGCTCCTGGCTAGTATGAGGCAAAGATTTCACAGAACTTGCAGCAAAAATTCTCACTAATGTAACTCTAGGTTGTTGGGTCTTGAGGGAGCTGCAGGAAGGGGGAAAAGTTAAGATCATCTCATTTATCGGTGAGAAGCATTCCTCTCACTAATCCTGTTTGAGAAGAAAACAGCACTTTTTTTTTTTTTTGTCCTTTTTTTTAAGGGCCTTCTCTGTGGCATATGGAAGTTCTCAGGCTAGGGGTCAAATCAGAGCTGCAGCTGCTGGCCTACACCACAGCCACAGCAACACCAGATCCGAGCCGCATCTGCAACTTATGCTGCAGCTTGCAGCAACGCCAGCTCCTTAACCCACTGAGCAAGGCCAGGGATCAAACCCGAATCCTCATGGATACTAGTTGGGTTCTTAACCTACTGAGCAACAATGAAAACCCCTCATAGTCATTTTTGTTTCCTATTTTTCCATAATGTTTATGTAATTTTATAAAAAGATTATGAAATAATAAGAGTATAAAAGGATTTTAGAGGTTATTTTTTCTTCAGCCCTTGGTTGTAAGTGAAGAAACCTAGGCGTAGACTAGGTGAAATGACCAAGGTCACAACTGCCACACAGTTGGTGGCATTGAACTTCAGAGGGTTCTATGCCTCCTTCTCTAACTCTGTGTTCTGTTCATGCATTGGGCTTTTCAAACGCCCAGAGATCATAATCAAGCCCTGTGGGTTGAGGGCCTATTTTAGAAACTAAATTTAACAGATTTGTTATCTTAGTTTGGATTTGCCAGTTCATTAATAAAGTGTAAAACATCTAAACTGGTCTCTATACCCCTTTACCACGGCAGCTGCTAGGTGGCTTAAATACACTGACTTGCACATAATAGGCATTTAATGAATGTGTTTTGAATGGCTCTTTCATACCTAGCTAGCCATTAATCAGTTTTTCTACTTCATTGTAAAAATTCTTATCCCTTTAATACCTATTTATTCCTTAGTATATTTATGAAATGATTTCAGTGTCTATTTTTACAACATAGTGTACTTTTCTTAGAAAACTACATGCACCTTTTTAGTATCCTAATAATGACATTTCTGCATCCATGGTGCTTTCTTCTATATTTATTTTCTGTGATAGTGTGATAGAATAATAGACATTATTTTTTTCATTATTTTTTTTTCTCCTAACTTCCTTCAAAAATGTAAAAATGTCCTTGAAAAAGATTAAATGACTTGTTAAAAATATTCCTCTGGAGTCAGGAGAAGTGCTGGAAGTTAAACTGAGGTCTTGACTGACTATCCATTGCAGATGGTTCATTGTATTTATTCAGTTCATGTATTTCTCCATTAGTCATATGTTATTATTCAGCCTCATCTCTGTAAGCCTCGGGATTTTTCTCTCCCCTTAAAATATCTGACCAATGAGGATTACCTAGGGGAACATTTGTGGAAATAGGATGCTCCTGGCTAAAACTTATTTCTTTGATGAAGAGGGCCCCCAAAAAAAAAAAAAAAGTAGAAAAGATGAGAAAAGAAAGGGAAGGAGAGAGGGAAGAGAAAGAGGAAGTTCCAAGAAGTGCTTGTTCACTGGGCTGCTTTGGTGCTACTGAAAGGCCCATCTCCTCTGTGTCCTGTGTTGTATGTGTGTCAACACGTTTTCTAAGTGTAAATCAAGAAGGTAGTACAAGACAGCAGCTTATTTGGTGATGGTCTCTAATTGTACTTTTTCCTAGAAACCTTCAGAGAAGGCATGGCTTCCAGAGACGAGAATTCAAAGCAGGCAAACAGAGTACTCAGAATCAGTCAGTTGGATGCACTTGAACTAAACAAGGCCCTGGAGCAGCTCGTTTGGTCCCAGTTTACTCAGTGCTTTCATGGATTTAAGCCAGGGCTATTAGCCCGCTTTGAACCAGAGGTGAAAGCATTCTTGTGGCTTTTCTTGTGGAGATTCACCATCTACTCTAAAAATGCCACAGTGGGACAGTCAGTTTTGAATATTCAATACAAGAACGACTTTTCGCCAGACCTGAGATACCAGCCACCAAGTAAAACTCAAAAGCTCTGGTACGCCGTCTGTACAATCGGTGGGAAGTGGCTCGAGGAACGGTGCTACGATGTGTTTCGAAACCGTCACTTCGCATCCTTCAAGAAAGCCAAACAGTGTGTGCATCTCGTGGTGGGACTTCTGAAGCTCGGCGGGTTGATTAATTTCTTGATTTTCCTTCAAAGGGGCAAGTTTGCCACTTTGACGGAACGTCTCCTGGGCATCCATTCCGTGTTTTGCAAGCCCCAAAATGTCCGTGATGTGGGCTTTGAGTATATGAATAGGGAACTCCTCTGGCACGGCTTTGCCGAGTTTCTGATTTTCCTCCTGCCCCTTGTCAATATCCAGAAGATGAAAGCCAAGCTCTCCGCCTGGTGCACCCCTGTGACGGGCGCCCCCAGTGGGGATGGTGCGTTAGGCACCAGCGGCAAACTGTGCGCTCTATGCGGGGAGTGGCCCACCATGCCCCACACCATGGGATGCCAGCACGTTTTCTGTTACTACTGCTTGAAGAGTAGCTTCTTATTCGACATGTCCTTTGCTTGCCCTAAGTGTGGCACAAAGGTGCACAGCCTGCAGCCCCTGAAATCAGGACTCGAGATGTCAGAAGTGAATACCCTTTAGAAAGCTAACCTCATTTCCTGAGAAGAGCAGCCTTATGTTTAAATCCTTAACACGAGTCATCCTAAGCACCCTCTTTAGGTATGTTTTATGAGGACATGTGTTTTTCCGCCGCTGCCGTCCCTTCCTTTCCCGGCATGACTAAATTCTCACACTGGAAACCACATGATTCTAAATATTATGATATAAATGGTCGTGTATTATTTTTTTAATCATTGCATTTAATTTTGAATGTCAAGAATAATGGATAATTTTTATCAAATGACTACTAAGAATGCTCCTTCATTCTTCTACTTCCTGAAAAGAGGTTAGACTCTTAAAGATTGTAGAGACTCTAGGATGAGTGTGTTTATTTTCAGAAATGATACCATAACATAATAAAATGACAATAGTAAGACCTGTTGTTACTGATGTCCCAAGTGTAATTTTAAGTGTTGCTCTGAAGCCAGCTTTTAAGGGGTTCAGTCAGCTTCCTTCTTGGGCAAAACAGTGGCCTCCAGATGCTCAAGACTTCCATTCTGCCAGCTTTCTGATCCTACTGGTCTGAGAGCATCTTGCCTAATAGTTCTGTCCAAGTCCAGAAACACAGGTCAGCCTGAGATGATGTGCACGGTCCTGAACTGGATGGAGAAATACTGCTCCCAGTTACTCAAATGTGGATGACCCACCTTCACGAATACAAGATGAACTGAAGTAGGGGAGAAGGCAGTTCACCCCAGGAAACTAAGATGCCATGAGGAAGAAGATGGATGCCAACCAGGTAGAAATGATAGATGCTGACTGGTATCTCCCTTTGCCTTCTGTATCCCAGAAATCCGCAGGCCATCGTTCCTTTTACCAGTGATCTAGCTTGATAAGGACATTAATAAGTAACTGAATGGTTGTTTTAGATTGCAGGTTTGAAAGGATAGAATAAAGACAAGATTTTGTGACACCACCAGTTTTGTTACAGTGTTACTTTGATAGCAAATTCTGAGTATGTGTGTACGTTATAATATTAACATGAAAATGCAGTCCTTTACACATATGCTCACAGAGTTGTCACTATTTTGGGTTTTTTGTTTTGTTTTTCCCCACAGACCCTACTGGCGCTTTGTACTATATGTGTATATACACACACACGCACACACACATATATATACACACACACACATATATACACACACACACATATATATACACACACACATATATATATACACACACATATATACATACACACACACATATATATACACACACACACACACATATATATATATATATATTTTTTTTTTTTTTTTTTTCTGTTTAAGGTATGTCACCCTCACTAAGCAAGAGCTGTCCTTGAGGTCAAAGCCTCTGACATTTCTGCTCATCCCTGGATAACCAGGGCCTGCCTCTTCCTCCCAGTGAATCAGTAGAGGCATCTTATTGGCTAATGACTAAACCTAACTTCACAGGTTGGGTTCTGCAGTAGCAGATGTTGAAAGGAGTTAATAGTGCAAGATAGTCATTGGGGATCAACACCTGTGAAAGGAAATGGCAAAGAAAGATGAATAAGCTGAAGCAACAGAACTGTGACGCAGGCCCGCCAGCCTCGGCCCACCTGGAGGAGAGCTCTAGAGCTGGTTTTTTCCATGTCAATGTCCTGGGTTAGGTCAAAAACCCTGGGCCTTTGGACATCTACCTCTCAGATGTTGGATGTAGCTGCTCTGGGATGGGCATGACCTCAGGTCTTGCAGCTCTGCATTCGAGACAGATCCTAAAGGTTAAGAGCCCGCTGACCCAACTGACTCCCCAGCAGCTGGACAATAAGTCCATCCTTTAAAGGGGCATCTCACTGGCCAACCTTGTGTGTATCACACCCAATACTGTCACACCATCATTTTTCTTTATAATTCCCCTTTTTTTGTTTGTCCTACTTGTAAGGATACTTGGCCAAGAGTACACAGGGGCAGCTGGTGTTCAGCTTCTAATCAGTTGGTCAGGACTGACATGTACATTTAGTGCCACCTCAGGGAGCTTCACTACAGAGATGCAGGCCTGCAGCCAAGTTGCTGTGATGGTCCCAGACTTCATCTCCCCCTGCTTTGCTCTGGCTACCAGGAGACTCACTTGAACCCCGGTGGCTTCTGTTCCCACTCCCCAGTGGCCTCAGGGTCATATTTAACTATATCATATGTTTCTGCTTTAGTGTCCAGAACAGAACATTCAGCCACAAGTGCTCCCCTTCCCCCTTTGGGAAAATAAGAACTTTTATACTAACATTTTTCTTTTCTCTCCCATGCAACTTGTTCTCAAGTCACATTTGCTTCTTGTGTATTTGGCATATCCAAGCGGCTTCATTGATTGTATCTAAAATACATCAGGCCAAGCACACACAAGGTATGCCCTCCTCCCTTTTTCCCAGGTCCCCTGCCTTTGGTACTTAGTGGCTATGGGGTTTGGACAAGTTTATTTGACTTCTCAGAGTTTCAATTTGATTACCCTGTGAAATGGACATTCAGTAATGTCTACCTCTTAGGACTGTAATAGGAATTAAGTAACAGGTCATTCTTTGAAAAATTATTTCTTGAGCCCCTCTAGGCATTCTTTTTCTGGAATCGGATATGTGTTCTTGAATAAAACAAAACCCTGGCTTTCATGGAGTTTACATTCTTAGAGGGGTGATAGACAATAAACACATATTGTAAGATCATTTCAGATGTTAGAAGTACTCTGAAGAAAATAAAATAGGCTCAGGGGATGGAGAGTGACAAGGGATTCTGTATTGAATTACATGCTCCTGGAAGTCCTGAGGAGCTGAAATTTGAAAAGATCTGAATGAAATGAGGGAGAAAGCCAAGCAGAGAAGAGGTGTCAGGATAAGAAAACACTGAGTGCCCATATCCTCAGATAAGAGTCCATTGCCTGTTCAAGGAACACCAAGAAATCAGAGTGTGCAAAAGAGGTCGGAAAGAAGGTGATAAGCTTGTACATGCCATGTTTTCACCTGTACATGCCATGGTGAAAACATGCCTGAATTTATTCTAAGTCTGAGGAAACCACCAGAAGGTTTTAAACAGAGAAATGATATGAAACTTAGATTCTTTTAAAGGATCACTATAGCTAACCTGTGGAGAGGTATGAGTCAAAGCAAGAAAGCCAGGTCAAAGGCTACAGCAAATAATCAGTTGATATGAATAATTGTTATTATGTCTATTAGGATTTACATGAACAACTTCACTATCTGAAATGACCACAGATCAGGACACCTTGCAAAGCCTTCAGAAACCAAAATAAATTTTCATAGTTTCATGTACCAAAGATCTACCCATGGGGTAGTTCCTTGAATCGCCATGTAGGGGCTGCTTTATTTTGAGTAGGTTTCTAATGAACTTTCACTAACAGATTAAAAATAACAGATGAGAGATGGAGCGCTCTGGTAAAAAGCAAGCATGTTTATAGTAACAAGAAATAACAGGGAACTTGGTATCAATGGAAAAAAAGGAACTTAAACACCGTAATCTGGTAACATTTAGAGTAAGGACACACAAGCTCTGAGAGTAACTGAACAGTAATTGTGGTTTAAAAAATGACCTTGGCTCATCAATAACAGCTACCTTATAATCTGCCTCATTCAGTTAAGGAGGCAGCAACCTTAGTAGCATTGCTGTATTTGAGGGAGCCGTCAGAACGTGTTGGCACTCAGAGGCAAAGACTTGGTTCATTTGGAACATTTGCTTTTAAAAAGCTGTTTTCCCTAATGGTGCACATAAGTGAACTGTGACTGTGTTAAGAGAAGATACTTTCGGGTTTCCCGTGTGGCTCACAACATAACTACTCGGCGTTGCTTCTACAGTGGCTGTGACTGGACTCCTGGCTCGAGCTTCCATATGCATCAGGTATGGCCACTTGTTCAAAAAAAAAAAAAAAAAAATATATATATATATATATATATATTTTTTTTTTTTTCAGCCACAGAACAATTCCTAACATACCTCTTAGCCAAACCAGTCAGCCAGATTATCTATAGAAGTGACATTCCATGGTTCTCTGTAGCTAAAATTCGTGAGACGTGTACTTATATTCATCACCGCAGGGAAGTTGGCCAGTATTTCACGTGTATGTTTTTTGTTTTCCTTCAAAGAGTATGTAAATCATGAGACAAGACAGAATATGCCTTTATGTTTCAAGTCATCATTTATTTTCTCTTGATATTTTCCAGAAAAAGCTTAGGATTTTTAAAATGTCATTTAAAAAGAAAAAAAAAAAAAAAGTAAGTGCTGATTTGTACAAGGGCCTTTGTGGAATCCTGCCTTGAATTGTTACTCTGGCAATGAAAATGAGTCAAACAAGGTTAATCCAAGTCACTCCTGAGGCCAAGAAATTCAAAAGTTCAGTATTCAATAGGTGGTTCTCTTTCCTTATTAGCAGTAGGGTAAATTTTTCTCATTAACAGATTTGGTTCATGCCTTTGCTGAAATCCCTGAACCAATACAACATAAATCTATTTAAGTAAAGCTAATTTTAAAATCAAGAGGATGTGGGATGTGGACATGCTTATGTATCCGTTGACCTTAAGAATCTCTCTCAAGGAAATGATAAGATTTTAGATATAGATTTATTGAAATGATGTTGAGTATAGCACTATTCATAATAAATATATGAAACAATGCAAACATGCAGCAATAGAGAAATAAAATGGTATAGCTTTTTAATGAACTCAAGCAATGTAGTAAATACCATGGAAAAGCATTGTGTGCAAAAATATACATGAATGATTTTAAATATATGAGAAAATGCTTACAATTTAAATTAAAATGAATGTAGGATGTTAAATTAAGTACTGTATGATCTCAAAGATGACATAAACAGGCATGTATATCTTACCATAAATATCTAAGTAATTCAATCTTGATTTTTTGCTTTATACTTTTATTTCTCCAATTTTCCCAATACTTTTTAATTACTTATTTCTTTAAAATCTTGCGGCCAATTTTGCTTCAGTTTGGTTCAAAGGTAAAACATCTGCATAGATGGTAAACAAGTCCTTTAACTGTGTGAATTAAGGTGCTATAAGATCTTAAAAACCTTGGAGTACCTGTTTTTGCATTACAATAGTCTACCCTTTTTTATGGCCAACTCCAACTGTCGAAAGAGTACGAATTATTTCACGCATTTCAAATTGCATATTAAGTCTCTGACTCCTTGTAGCATATACTTTTTTTTTTTTTTTTTTTTTGGCTTTTTGGCTTTTTGCCATTTCTTGGGCCGCTCCCTGGGCATATGGAGGTTCCCAGGCTAGGGGTCTAATCTGAGCTGTAGCCGCCGGCCTACGCCAGAGTCACAGCAAGGCGGGATCCGAGCCGCGTCTGCAACCTACACCACAGCTCACAGCAACGCCGCCGGATCCTTAACCCACTGAGCAAGGCCAGGGATTGAACCCGCAACTTCATGGTTCCTAGTCGGATTCGTTAACCACCGAGCCACGATGGGAACTCCACATACACATTTTTTAAAAAACTATTCCGAAGTATGTAGGCAACAAAAAGATAAAAATTTCCCATTCTCTTTTTCAAAAGTATTTGTACAGTATTCATAAATAAATGTACAGTATTTGTAAGTGAATGTAGTTGAAGTTACTTTAAAATATATAGGACTAAGACACCAAGTCAAAACCAAAATACTTTATATTATCAATTCACCTAAGACTATAAGAGAACCATATGTCCTCCACTAAGACACAGGGTCTGACCCAGGATTTTTTATTCCTTCCAAATGTGGACACAAAAATGCTGACATTTCTGGGTATTTTTATGGTTTGGTTTCCAATAAGACACAATACAAACTTGAACTTCAGCTGAGACTTTATCTAAATAGTCACAACTCTGAATTAGTGGAGCCAAAGGATTTACCGTCCCGTGAGGTATCAGGGATGGTTCCCTTGTAAACATTCCCTCAGTACCTGGGAAATAACATCCTCCCTCACAATGTCTTTTCTTTTAAATCTGTACAAAAATTATAAAATACTATGGTTGTTTTCCCCTCATGGAAGATGATTATTGTTTCAAAATGCTTCGCTCCAGACCAAAATAAAAAAATGGCCAATAAATTCCTTGAGAGCAAAGACCGCCAACCAATATTATGTGCACTATTTCTCTATGCCCCTTCTCAAAGCTACTAGAATATTCCTCAGTTTCAATCAGATGACTGTCAAATGGCAAAGTAGACTGTGAGCTCAGTGAGGACAGAGACCGCCTCTTACTCATTGTTTTGTGACACTACAGCCCAAAACAGCGACTGGCATGAGACAAATGCTCAGTAAGTAAAGAAAACAAGAGAGTTTGGGTTTGATCAAACAGCTCTTCACAAACATCGAGCAGAACCTCTAATGCTGTTATTGTGAGAAGATTTCTACATGTATTTCTCTAACACCTAACACCGTAGAGGGGCCAGCACCCCCAGTTTGTCTTTGTGGTGAATCTTCAGAATGCCATTTTTAATTTAAAATGTTTTGTGGTATTCTTGCTTTGAGGGAAAACACAGTTGGAATTCAGGAGCACAATAAGAGAATTAATAACTTTTCTTTGAAAATACATGCAATTTTGGAGCTGTCAATTTCAGCTATGTCTCTTTAAATACTTTTTCTTCTAGAATCCAACTGGGTAGATGAGTTTTTTTTTTAATTCCATTATAGAAGTAATAGCCCTGTTTTGGTGTTGTGTAAGCAGATAATATTCTGCTAGTGACTGTCTTTGCAGTAATGCATTGCTCTGAATTCTGAATTCTATTATTTTACATCTACACAGCTTAAAGTGTATTTTTTATAAACAGCAAACTTCACCTCATAAAAATTCATTACATAAGGGCATAAACAAGTGCTTTTCCTTCTAGTCATTGGCAGTAAGTGATTCATCAGTTTTCCACAGAAAACCAATTTCATTGCAGATGTTCTATAATTTCCAATCTCCCTGAATTGTGGAACCATATCACACAATCCCAATGCAAGGAATGTAAGGATTTTTTTTTAAGGTCTGTGCTTAGTCTCTTTAATAGGATTGAATGTCATTTGCTGTCTCATCAGTTTTATTAAAAAAAAATTAAGCAATCAGTCTCCTTTTCTTTCCTGCCTATGTTGATTCCACACATGGATGGATAACTGGTAGAAAATTCAAAACCCACAGATTACTTTATGTCTGAAAACAGTAACATATACTCCTTTTCCCCAAGACAAACTAGAAATATTGAGAGAAACAAAATTTTTTCCAGTACTAAATCCTTTTTCCTCAATAAAGGTTTACTTTCTCTTTTTAACCCTGCAGTAAAGGAGGAGCATAGGAGGCTGTAGAAAGGAACCACCTTTCTATTAACAATGGAACTCCTGAGTGTTCCCGCTGTGGCACAGTGGGTTAAGATACAGCATTGTCTCTACAGCCCTGCAGGTTTGAACCCTGGCCTGGGCAGTGGGTTAAAACGATCTGTTGTGGCATTAAGACACAGATGTCGGTTCAGATGTAGACCCTGGTCAAATAAGGGAGCTTCCTTATGCCATGGATAAGGCCATTAAAAACAACAACAACAAAAAAAAAAGGAACTCCTAACAGTAGTCCTTGGGAAAATTACCTCCACTATTACATGAGTTTAGTTTTATCCTGCATTTTTAAATTGAGAAATGGCAAATGGGCATTCAAGTATAAAATAAGGAATTAAGAGGGAAAAAAAATGCCTGCAGTTTCCATGATGGTCTAAGGTCATATATGCTAAATAAAAATTTCTCAGAAATGCTGACAAGGAAAAGGTTAAATTTTTCCTCAAAACCTTAGGAAATTAAAGTCCAGTCTTTTTAAAAACACCCCAATTTTTGAATTGAGAAGTTGAATCAAAAGCATGATAATTAAATTTACTAATAACACAGTTATGAGGTATTGCAAGGGCGAAGTGACAGATTTTTCAAGATAACCATTTAGATTCTGAAGCTGGTCCTTATTTACCCCTCTGCCTTCCACTGCAGCTCTAGTTACCCACATATTTCCTTTAATGAGTTGCATAAGGAAGCCCCGTGGACTTGTCTCAGCAGGACCATTCTATGCAGGGGTTTCCAAGTATGTTTTGAAAAGTATAAATATCTGCCATGGGTCTGCCAGGGTGCCTGGAGTTCCATTATCAATGGATGTCTTTGAAGTTAGAGCATTATTTCTAATTTGCTAAATTACACGGAATGTGCTGCCACCTCTAGTGGCTTTGCTGCTGGCATCAGGCAGAGACCAGAGGCAGCCAGAGAAATGGAGAAGTTGGTGTCTATGCCTATACCTATAAAGTGCGGAACCACCAGTCAAATCCTATTCTAGCTCCTTATCTCCTGTGATCCCTGATTATTGCACATTGCCTCTTTTTACTTACTGCCCTTCAAGTACATTTTAAATCAGCTTCTCCTTAATACAATCTGAAATTTAAAGTCCTAGGAAGGATTAATCATAGCCTCCCTCTCCATTTAAATCAGACAACCCATTACCGAACACTTTCTTCTGTGTGTTGAGGACCAGACATCCAAAGACAAATAGGAGATCATTGAAGATGATGATGAGAGTGTTTACTATCAGAGTGCTCAGAGAGCATAGAGAAGTGAGTCATCTATTCCATCAGGGATCTGTGGAAGGCCTCCCAAGGAGGTGCCATTTGGGTTCTGTCATTTTTTTGTTTTCTGGGGGGTTTTTTTGGCCATGCCCCTGGCATTTGGAAGTTCTCAGGCCAGAGATCAAACATGTGTCGCAGAAGTGACCCAAGCCATAGCAGTGACAACTTAACCTACTGAGCCACCAGGGAACTGCTGGATTCAGTCTTGATAGGTGTGTGGGATGTCTTTGGGTGTGACAAAGGATGGACATTGAAAAGAGAGGGGGAGTTCCCGTCGTGGCACAGTGGTTAATGAATCCGACTAGGAACCATGAGGTTGCGGGTTCGATCCCTGGCCTTGCTCAGTGGGTTAAGGATCCGGCGTTGCCGTGAGCTGTGGTGTAGGTTTCAGACGCGGCTTGGGTCCTGCGTTGCTGTAGCTCTGGCATAGGCCAGTGGCTGCGGCTCCGATTTGACCCCTAGCCTGGAGCGGCCCAAAGAAATAGCAAAAAGACAAAAAAATAAATAAATAAATAAAATAAAATAAAATAAACAAAAAAAAAAAAAGAAAAGAGAAGGGAAAAAAAAATTTACTCTTCAGTTTAACACATGAGTCCTTAGCATCCAAGTTCAGATGAATAGGGGATCTGCAGGGTACCAGACACTGTGTGAGGTAAGCACTGAGGATGAAAATACAGAGAGCACACAAGACATTTCTGCCCACAAGAGCTTGTAGGTTTCCTGGAAACTATTTATCACTGTAGAAATCAGGGTCCTGTCAAAGCAGAGGTTTGTGCATGAGTAGGGCCAAGGCAGGTTCATAGTATAAGTCATCATCTATTTTATTTTCTTTTATTTTACCTCTTTTTTAGGGCCATACCTGCAGAACATGAAAGTTCCCAAGCTAGGGGCCCAATCAAATCTGTAGCTGCCAGCTGCAGCCCCAGCCATAGCAGGGGTCAAATCAGAGCTGTGGCTGCTGGCCTACACCACAGCCACAGCAATGCCAGATCTGAGCCAAGTCTGCATACTACACCACGGCTCACAGCAACACCAGATCCTTAACCTACTGAGCGAGGCCAGGGATGGAACCCTCATCCTCACAGATACTAATTGGGTTCATTACTGCTGAGCCACAGTGGGAAATCCATAAGTCATCGTCTAGGAAAACAAGCAAGATTCATATCTCAGGTGGAAAGCCAGGTTCCCCAGGGCCAGCAGAGATGGCTAAAGATTCCTCTAGAGATACAGGGCAGCAAAACTAGAGATAATAAGGTTAGTGAAAGGAGACAGCCGAAGTAACAAAGTTTGGTTAAACCAAACCAAAGGTCCTTAGCTCTGCTCAGTGACTGGTACTCTTCTAGAACTTTTTATTCAGTGAGAAAAGTGTGATATAAACCACAGTTCACAAAATAGGCAACCAGGTAATCTGTCACAGCGCAGGTGTGAGAACTAAGATCTTTCTTACTCAACAACCATCCTCTTTCTGTCAAACTTAACTGCCTTTCAATTTTATTTCACAATTTCTTCCAGAGGCTCATTGTTACCTGGCTTGCTCATACCTCCTGTAGGACATGGATCTCAACAAAAATCAGGAATTACCAGAAGAAACATTTACTCAGATGGAACTATACCCTTTAGTGAATTGGCCTTAGCAGAGCAGACACTGGTCAGAATGTCCTACTTGAGTAGCTATACCATAATTGAGAATAGGGGAGAGAAAGTTTATCCTTGAGATACTTGCATCCTTGGGAAGATAAGTCCATGTCAAGGATTTCTTTTAACCCAAGAAATGAAGATAATGATTCAGGAAGGGAAGGGAGTATATTTTCTCAGAGGTTGACATGGTACCTGGTCTTTGGTAGAATTCAATAATTTAGTGGAATGAATAGAAGAATGAATGCCGAAGGAAAGGTGAAATATCAGAGTTGCTCGTTGTAACCTATATATGGCCCAAAGTTATTTTCTGATGGTGCTGTTTTTAATAATCACACTAAGTACTGTTAGAAGTTCAGAGAAATGAGCATTTTCTTATATTACTGTAGGAGTGCAAATTGTTTTGGAGAAAAGATTGGTTATAAGTATAGGATGCTTTTAAAATATGTCTCCTTTTTCACAAGAAATTGTAATTCTATTATTTAATACTACTGATACTTCTAGGGATTTGTTTACTGGGATGTTGATTCCCATTTACTATGACAAAAATTGGCAACAACCAAAAATCTCTAACAGCAAATAGGTTAAATAAATCATGCCAGAAAACATGGCAAGATGTTCATTATGTATTCTAGAGTAAAAAATTGAAAATGTTACGAGCAAAATGTTATAAACAAAATATTTATGTGTATGTATTCATATATATCCATAACAAAAGACTAGAAGAATTTGTAGCAAAATGTAATAGCCATCTCTGGGGAGTCTGGGTAATTTTCATTTCTTACCATGTCACTCTCTGTATTTTCCAAATGTTCTACAATAAATATATATTTATTTTATAAAAGGAAAAGCAATTCATAAAAATGTAGAGGCAAGCAACAAAAGGAGAAAAATATTTTCAAATTATGTCAAAGATAAAGAGTTAATGCCTATAATCCTCATACTTTCTCTCAAAAATAAAAATAAAAATAAATAAAAAGACATGAAAGGGCAATTCTCATGAAAGAAAACAATAATGGCTAATAAATATAAATTAAATAAATGCTAATTAGAATAACAATACACTTTATAGATGTTACTGTTCATTATCAAAGACCTAAATAATGATATATTTGAGGAAAGCAATTTGCCAGTATTAATGAAGCACCTTATGTAACTCAGCTTTTGATGCAAGAATTCTACTTCTCAGAATCTATTCTAGGAAAGCAGTCCAAAATGGAATAAACTTTAAGAATGTACACGTTGAGTCAGTTGAGGTGTTTTGACTGAGACCAAGAAGAGGAGGAAGAGGATTTATATCCTGGAGCCAAGACAGGAGGAAGAGAATTGCATGGCGTCCTGCCTACCCTCATGAAATGAGTATGACCTAAAACAGAACCAATAGGATGTGTGTATATAAATGTAGATATGGATACAAATATAAAGACATTTATTATAAGGAATTGGCTTGCACCATCATAGAGGGTGGAAAATACAAAATCTGCAGAGTATGCCGGCATGCTGTTGACCCAGGAGAGCCGATGTTGCAAATCCAATCAGAAAGGCCAGCAGGCTAGAGAATTCTGTCTTTTTCTTTTATTTTCCTATGGCTGCAGCTATAGCATATGGAATTTCCTAGGCCAGGGATTAAACCCAAGCTTCAGCTTTGACTTACGCCACAGATCCTTTAACCCCACTGCTGGGGATGGCACCTGTGCCTCTGCAGTTACCTGAGCTGCTGTAGTCAGATTCTTAACCCACTGTACTACAGCAGAAACTCATAGAGAATTCTATCTTGCTCTGGGTAGGCTGGTCTTTTTGTTCTATTCAGGCCTTCAACTGACTAATGAGGCCCACCCACCTTAGGAAGGGCCGTCTGCTTTACTCACAGTCTACCAACTCAAATGTTAAGCTCATCCAAAACACCTTCACAGAAACCCCAGGATGATGTTTGACCAAATATCTGGGCACGAAGTTGACACAAAATTAACCAACACACCCTGTGATGGAGGAGCTGCCAACAGAAGATAAAGGAAAAGTCCTCAAGAGGATCCCTGTCAGGAACAGGCAAAAGCAGTGTTTCTCTGGGATCTGAAGGACAAAATTTGATCAAAGTGATGAGAAAGGATTTCTTCTGGTCTTTTGGGAGAACATACCAATGAGTATTTAAAAAGTCAGCACCATTTTGATACATCAAACATTTGCAAATCTTGGGAACTGTCAAACAAGGCCCCATAGTCAAATGCTGATTTGTTACACACCAATAGATAACTGATACAATAATACCTTGTAATACTAAATCTGGTTTTAGATTATACTCATACCAAATGGCAACAGACTATGAAACTTTGTCACATAAGACAGAGTAAGTATTATTTTGATTTTCTGAACATTGACATAAAGTACTTTTAATTAAATAGCAATGATAGTATCCTGAATTCAATAATGCTTGGTTTATTATAAACATGTATATTTCTAGTCCTTACTAAAGCTGCTTGAATTGAAATAACATTTTAGTTAGCTTGTTAGATCAAGCTGATGACAACAGATTTAAAAAAAAAAAAAAAAAAAAAGATTGGGTTGCTGCTGCTGCTGTTTTTTCACCTTAAGTGCCTGTCACATGGAAAGCATCCAAGAAATGAATATTGATGAATGGATTTCCCATAAATTGAATGAGAATCTATTTTTCAAGTGATAAAGTATTTAAGTTTTGGAGTTCATTGTTTACAGGACCACTGATATTTTGAAAGTTTATTTTCCTCCATTTCTTACAATTCTGATTATACTGCTGTCATTAAAAATAGGTATTGGTTTACATAATTGCTAGACCCAAGAGTCTACTTTGCTAAAAACATTAACTCTTAGACACACTGATCTGTTAGAACCTGTTTCTCATGTCCGATGAAGGCTGTGAATTGGAAGATAGAATATGTTCCAAGATGTGCAGCCAGCCCCTGAACCAGGAAACTAGATTTTTATCTTCCTGACCTTCTATGTATCCTTTAAAAGACAGAAGCAACATTAGCTGTGTAACTAGCCTGCTGGCTCAGGTTCCCTTTGTCCTTTTTAATGAGCTGTTTTTCCTTCTCCGTTTTCTTTCAGCTTTTCCCACTGCTAAAGTCTTTGAAAAAACAAAAACAAAAAAACCTTAATTTTTATCAGCTTCCTTTTTTTTCCCCAAAAAAAGTTTATTTCCTTTAAATTAGTTGGCCAACAAATTTAATGTGAAATGAAAGCAAGATCTTTGATACTTATTATTCTTTCTTACTTCAACTAAACACAGCTATCTCATCCCTGTACACTTACTTACAGTCAGGTTATGCTGAAGTCCTCCCTTTTGAAATAAAACTGATGTTCTAGATGGGAAGTATATCAAATCAAAGTATTGAATGTGGAGTTCCCTGGTGGCCTAGCAGTTAAGGATCTGGCATTGTCACTGCTGTGTGGCTCAGATTTGATCCCATCCCAGGGACTTATCCATGCCTTAGGCATGGCCAAAAAAAGAAAAGTGATTGAATGTAGAAACACACACACAAAAACAAACATTACCTATCTGATTATCTCCATTAGACAATCTGGGGAGTGCAGACAGGTAATCTAAGCCAAAGCCAAATCTGGATTTTGCCTACACCAACTTCTACTAGACTAATCCATCAATCCAATAGGACTTTTAGGACAAAGCTAATCTGGTACCTGAGTGAGTGAAATCAACTGCAGCAAACATTACATAGCTATGCAGATATTAAAAGGTAAGAATGTAGGATGGAAGAGAGGGCTCTTCCATTTTTGGTCTGAATCTTTGTATTTGTGAAAATATTCCTTTTACAAGAATCAAACCAAGTTCTGCCCCCTCCATTCCAGCCAATCAACTCTCCTCTGTGGTCACAGATGTACTGGTCCTAACACTCAGGTAATCATCAAATCACAGGCTTGAAAGAATTTTTTGAAGCCTTCCTCTATAAAATATTTATCAATTAGGTATCCAGAGTCCATTTTATTACTTTCAGTGACTGAGTTGACTGTCTCTCAAGAAAACCATTCATGCTTTTGAGCAGTTTTATTTACTTCAAACATTGACCTGCTATTTTGAAATAGTTGTCTGCTGGTCAAAATTCTGCCCAGTAAACCGATTTGAAAAAGTCTAATCTTTCTTCCCCAAGAGAGTCTTTTATCTACTTAAAAACAAAACATGGCTCCCTTCCTTTTCTCTCATCCAGTCAAATGCCCCCAGGCTATCTGCCGTTCCTCTGGCACCAACACATGCACTGCAAAGAGAAGCTAGGTCAAAGGAGTGAGTGAGGGCCGAAATTCAGGCCACACTTTACACGCCAGGTGTCAAGCCCCAATATGGAGCTATAGGCAACCACAAGGAGGGGATGTCTTTGGTCATTTTCATCAAGGCACCGCCCCCCATCAAGTTCACTTACAGAAGTTTCCAACTTCAGGACTTGGTCTACCATTTACCTTCTTCGTAGTCACACACAGGCGTTACATAGGTCAAGGTCTCTGTGTTCCTTACATGACATGATGTATCTCCTCTCTGTGATCTCATTCTAAATTTTTCTATTATTATCACCATGCCTACATCACAAGCTTCTCAAAGATGGATTTTTCTTAATCTATTTTGGGTTCTTAAAACTTATATAAGATATAAACTGTATAAAAGCTATATGATCTTTATTACTCCATAAATCTAGCTCTTCAATAGCTTTTGTCTAATTAGTGTATCAAAGTTGAATTCTTTGACCTGGTTTTCAAAGGCCATAATAAGTTGGGTCTAACTTGAAAATGTCACTCAACAGGTTCAAAACTGAACTGTTATCACTATCCTCAAATCCACTTCTTTAGTATGTTCCTGGTTTTTTGTTTGTTTGTTTGTGTGTGTGTGTGTTTGCTTTTGGCTGCACCTACAGCATGTAAAAGTTCCCAGACCAGGGACTGAACCCATGCCACAGTAGTGACCCAAGCCACTGTAGTGATAACGAGGGATCCTTAATCCACTGTGCCACAGAGAACTCCATGTGTTCTTCTTCTTCTTTTTTTAATTGAAGTAGGGTTTATTTAAAATGTTTCAGATGTACAGCAAAGTGATCTAGATTCCTTTCCATTATAAGTTATTGCAAGATATTGAATATAGTTCCCTGGGCTATATAGTAGGTCTTTGTTTTTTACCTATTTTATAAACAGTTGTATGTATCTGTTGACTATGTTCTTTTAATTGTATCACCTTCTATCCAGTTACCATGAAAGGAAACTTGGGTACATTTCTTAATATCCACTGTTCCTCCACTCTCACTCAGTTGGCCCCCTAGTCATGGTAATTCTACATCTTCTTTGCTTTACATATCCGTTCCACCCACTCTTCTCCATTTCTACTTTTCCTGCCTAATTTTAGGTTGCTGCCTTTGACTTTGGCCTCCAGTCCAGCTATCCAATCTATCTTTTTAAAATTTTTTTTATTTTTTATTATAGTCGATTTGCAATGTTCTGTCCATTTCTGCTGTACAGCAAAGCAACCCAGTCATATATATACACATTTTTTTTCTTACATTATCGGCAATCATGTTCCATCATGAGGACTAGATATAGTTCCCTGTGTTATACAGCTGGCCAATCTGTCTTTTACAAAGAGTCTTGCTATCTACATTTCAAATGAATAGGGCCTTACACGGCTTTAAGGCCTTTTGGATGGTTTTCCATGAATGTAAAAGGAAGACCACTGGGTATGGCATTCAAGAGTCTTTGATTCTGTGCCCCATTTGCTCTCCATAATGGAAACACCACTGACTTCTGTGGTTGTGAACTTCAGATGACTTCCACTCCTTTGTAACCCCAGTGCTTTCTACTTCCCAAATGTCAGCAGCCATCATGGCTATAATAACCTAATTGCCTTTGTGTCCAGTTCGTCCCAAAAATCAGTGGCCATAAATAATAATCACACTTCATAATCAATGTAGGATCCAGTAGTAGGGATGACTTTATTGCAACTAGAATTGTCCTCTCAGAAAGACACTTTAAACTTGACCATGACCTGGGTCTCTTTTGCTGTTTTGAAATGTCTTACAAAAATGTATCACTTTTACTTTCAGTAGACTCTGCCTTGTTGTAAATGGCAACATGTATCCATTTGCTTGTTATCTAGCACTTTGTGATTTTTATATATGATCTGCCTTTTCTCCTCCTGTTCTGCAAATGCACAGAATATGGAATCTTCACCTAGGAGCATAATCACATGCTTTTAACTATTTTGGCAAAAACACAGACTAACCATTTCCTCCCCAGACTAAGTAACATCAGAGGATTTTAACCTGTGATGTTAGGTCAGAATCTGTTTTAAATTTGCTCCTAATATGTTATGTTGAAATATGAAGATGTTTAATGAAAAAATTTTAAAAATAAAAGTTCTTATCAACAGAAAACTTACTTGGCTCCTTGTCATCACAACCTCCTAATGGTTCAAGTAGAGACAGGATAGAGCAAAAACATATCCTTAGATATTTTTGAAATATCTAACCCACAGATAGGAGGGTGGGCTGAGTCAGGCTTAAGCCTAGGATATGGCAGGTTATCCAGAATTCTGAGAGTTTTCAGAAGTGACAGATATCTGCTGTCTCCAAACCCAGTACCTCTTGCTTGAGGAACATATTACTTTAAACAAAGAATCAAAAACAAAAGGGGGAGGGGGGCAGTGGGTCAGGGTGCTGCCCAGACAATATTCTTTTCTTTGAGAAGAGTCTCAAAATTTCATGAAATAGTTTCATGGTTGAGGTTACCAGGAGCACAGGGAGAAAAGGTTTGGCTCCCCAGTGACACATCTAGAGAATCAACAACCTTTCTTAGACCTTAAAAGTATTGGAGTTAGCATCTAACTGGCTTCACGTTCATTCCAGAGGCTTGAAGAGCAGTTGGACAAGTAGCAGCTCCTGGGGAGGTGCCACAGCCAGACTGCTCCAGGAGCCATAGACATGAGTGAAAGCTTGGGAACCCCAGATTGAAGAAAATAGTGTGTGAAAGGGAAACCCAACAAGACAATCTGAGCCATCACAGATTAAGGGGGGAAAAAAAAACACGACCATTTTAAAATTTCTATCTCATTTCCTTTGTCCTTTCTATGGAGTGTGTCATTAATATTTACGATGTTTTAGTAATACTTGCCTCAATCTGAAAAATACAAGTCTCTAGAGGTGGTTCCCATTGTTAGCAATCTATGGGAAGACTGGAGTAGGATTTTAGCTACCTAAGAAGACAATGGAACTACTATCTAATTGTGATCAGTCTGAACCACAGCTCCCAAATCTTTAAGAATGTGATTCAATCCACTTCTTTTAATGAAGAGCATTGCATTGCCTTATCTGAACTCCAGCATTCTTTTTTTTTTTTTAATTTATCTTTTTACTGCTTCCAAACTCCATTTTGAAGAGGAGATATAAACAAAAGAGTTAGTTCTCATAGCATATAAATTTAATAATATGATTTTTTTAAAAAACTATCAACACAGAAAACCCTTAATCTTTGTATTCAACCCCTACCCCCTCAATTTTTATCCACTTTACTCCATTAAAATGCTTACATTTTATAAATACACATATTCTACATAAAATGATCCTGATCTGGTAAATATCTTATAAACTGTAAGATGGCAAGAAAGGAAAGTGCTTTTGGAGATGGGTTATTTATCCCAAGCCCATCAACGGAACCCAGTCTTTAAAGACTAATGAACTCTAGCATTCTTTAAAAGGATGTTTTTCAAACTATAGATCAGGACCCGCTAGGGGTCATTACATTAGTTTAATAGGTTGAGACCAACATTTCTGAAAACTAAAATAAAAGAGAACTAAGCAGAACAGGAAACATATTTCCTCACACATGGAAAGAGTAATGTATCAGTTACGATAAGCTAACCTATACTTGATATCTAAGTGATCTTAACACAATAAAACCTTTTCTTCTCACTTGTGTAAAGGCCATTTGGGTTATGTAAGCCCCCTCTCTCTTATAACCTCATTCCTTTTTTTTTTTTTTTTTTTTAATGGCCAAACCCATGGAGTGTGGAAGTTCCTGGGCCAGGTATCAAACTCATGATTCTACAGTGACCTGCGCTACTGCAGTCGAATTCCTAACCCACTGTGCCACAGTAGGAACTCTCTTATAACTTCAGAATATACAACATGCAGTCTCCAAGTCAGGGTGCCATCTGCAGCAGTGCTGAGAGATGCTAAGGGCAGTCAAGGAATGGAAACGCCTTGCATCACAGCTGCAGGGCCAGCCTTTGGTCACATGGCCCCAACAAACCTGAAGGAAGGTGGCACAAAACAGTCCTCTCATGCACACAGAAGAGACAGTGGAAAGGACATTTATATCACAGCACTCTACACCGATTCCTCACTGAGTTCAACACTGACGAGCTTCTGTAGACTATGTGCCCTGAGATATTTTAACAAAGACTCACCTTTTCTGGACTATTAGGCAGCAATTTTCTTTTCTTTTTCTGAAAAGAAGGTTCTTTCTGTCATCCCTGGACCAAAGCCACACGTTTGTTTTCATATATTTGGACTTTCCTACCAAGTTAATTAAACTGACACATACTGAACTTTTGCTCATGTATCTGGCCCCATGGCAGAATCAGAGATGGTGGGAACAGTGGTTCTTCCCATTTTGCTATCATCTGTTTCTATATCAACATCATTTCTTAAGCCATATGCTCCCACTGGGCTATACTAGAAGCCCTGAGATAGTTACACTTAGTGGCTGCTTTTTCCCCTAAAGTATCAGAAACATGCAAAATGTCCTGTCTGAGAAAAATTTTTACCTTATTTTGAAGAATGTCCGTTCTGGCGAAGAATTGCTGGTAGACTAGACCACTTGCCTAAGCTTCTGATTCCTTCATCTCACCCCCCTCTCTGTGGATTTTGTATCCACGGTCCCTTAGTCTTTATATCCTTGGCCCAGCCTCTAACCAGATGCTTCTGTGGACTCAATGGTGTTCTCCCCTGACACCCCCAGCCCAATTCATATGTTGATGCCCTAACCCCCAATCTGACTGTGTTCGGAGGTAAGTATTTAGGAAGAAATGAAAATTAAAGAGCGCATAAAGCTGGAGTACCAATATCACAGGACTGGTGACCTTATAAGAAGAGGAGAGTACTTTCCTTCAGCCCCCACAACAAGGAAGGGCCACTTGAGCAATCAGGGAGAAGATAGCAGTCTGCAAGCCAGAAAGAGAAGCTTTCAGCTGAACCTGACCATGCTGGCACCCTGACCTCAGACTTCTAGCCTCCAGAACTATAGGAAAATAAACGTTCAGGGTTTTGGCCACCCAGCCTATGATATTTTATCGCAGCAGCCCAAGTGAATCCACTCCCACTCACATGGGACGCAAACACAACCAGAAGTCAGATTGGGACTGGAACTCACTGTCTTTGAACTAAAATCACTCACCCAGTGTCAGGACTTACTGAAGCTCAGGTTCTTTATGTCTCATGGCAGAAAGAATTCAATGAGAGAAAAAGTGATAGATAAGAAACGGATTTGTTTAGAGAGATACACATTCCATAGACAGAATGCCATCCATCTCAGAAGGCAGCCCGGAAATAGGGGGTGTTTAGTTTTTATGGGCTGGATGATTTCACAGACTAATGAGTGGGAGGATTATTCCAACTATTTGGGAGATGGGGCAGGGATTTCCAGGATTTGGGCCACCACCCATTTTTTTGCCTTTTGTTGTTGGCCTCAAATCTGTCACACCCTGGGCATGTCATTTAGATGCTAACATATTGCAATGAGCATGTGATGAGGCTCAAAGTCCTCTGGAAGTCAAACCAAAGGCATCTTGGGCCTGGTTAGGTTCCAACCAGTTTTAGTCCGTCCTCAACAACTACGTTATTCTTTTAAAGGCTGAGCCCCGCCCTCTTCCCTCCTATCTCACAAGCAGACTAAGATGGGTTCCTACCTTGGGTAATCAATAATGATATAAAGTATTAAATGTCTCCATCTCTGTGCAGGTTGCCCTTACCTGTCGAAGCTGAGTTCATTCCTCCCATCTTTCTGTCACCTAAGGACTTTGCTTATGCACCGCATCCAGCATCCATCACACCCTGTTGTCATTACTGGAGTACATACCCTCACATCTACCCAGATGTAAGTTCCTGGAGAAGAGCAATAGGTCCTATGAGAATGCCTAATGATGGGTACACAGGAAACCACCATCAGAGGTATATGTTAGCTCCATTTTGCCAATAGGAAAAGTGGCTCTAATATAACCCTGGGGCGAGGCTGTAAGTAATGAGTAGAACTAAGATTCGAACCAACGTTGGTGGTTCTCCAAGGCACATTTTCTTTTAAAAATAAAAGCTAAAAACCTCCTCTCTTCCCTTTCTGCTCTCTTGCCAAACTTGTGGACCCAGTTCTAGAACACTAGTTCAGCCCTTGTCACTGAATCATCTCTTTATTACTTACTTCTCTGCCTTTCCCCCATCTCTGTCCCTTAAATCCCTTCAGCTTTATTTGTCCCAGGTCCACAACCCGGGGCCATCTACGTTATTGGAGCTGACACTTTGATTAAAACAATGCAATATTGTAATATTGAGTGGCTCTATATTTAATTATTTAACAATACTTTCCTTAGTGTGTTAGTTATTACAACTTAGCTAATGAATCAATTTAATTAGATATAAACAAGTTTATTCTGTTTTCTGTTAAAAGCTATAATCCAATTCTCATTTTCATCATATTTATTGCTACAAAATAACAAGCCAAGTCCTTTATATCTCTTAGACCCATTGGGTTTATGTTATCAGGTGCAGAAATGTTGTGCCATTACGAGTCTTTAATTACTTTTCCTACTCATAGTAGGCACTCACAAGTAATATATGATATGAATTTCTTAAACTATTGTAAAACAAAGAAAAACAAAACACTGCACTCCTTAAAAGCCCGAGTATCATCAGACTTTGATGATTCAGACAATGAGCAGCAACAGAAATGAATTAATGAAATTAAGAGTGATTCACATTCACTCCCTGGTGCAACTAGATTCACTAAAAGCATGATGCTATTCTACCCCTATAAGGAAGCTCTTTTTTTTTTTTTTTTTTTTTTTTTTTTTTTTACAGCCACACCTACTGCATATAGAAGTTCCCAGTCTAGGAGTGAAATCAGAGCTGCAACTGTTAGCCTATGCCACAGCCACAGTAACACTGGATCTGAGTTACATCTGCAACCTACGCTTCAGCTTGTGGCAATGCTGGATTCATATCCCACTGGGGAACCAGGGATCAAACACCCTCCCTCATGGACACTATGTTGCATTTTTAACCTACTGAGCCACAAGGGGAACTCCACAAAGCCCTAGTTCTTTCAGCTGAACATTTAAATAAGCCACTTTTAAACAAATTTATTTTTTTCAAAATGAAATAAAGCCACTTTATTCAATGATTGACAGTCTTCAAAGCATATAACCTTAAAATATTTATGGGTAAAGTAGTTTCTGCCATGGCTCAGTGGAAGCGAATCCAACTAGGAACCATAAGGTTTCAGGTTCGATCCCTGGCCTTGCTCAGTGGGTTAAGGATCCAGCGTTGCCATGAGCTATGGTGTAGATCACAGATGCAACTCGGATCTGGCATTGCTGTGGCCGTGGTGTAGGCCGGCAGCTGAAGCTCCGATTAGACCCCTAGCCTGGGAACCTCCATATCTACAGGTGCAGCCCCAAAAAAGACAAAAAGACAAAAAAAAATTTATGGATCAGTTTTGGTTAAATGCAACCCACAGAAAGCCACATTGGCTGTAAAAAGTACATTAAAAATAATACTAGTAATAATCTATAATATTACATTTAATTTGTCTTTTCCTGATCACTGGTAATAGTGTTTTTCTTACTGTTGGTTACCCTTTATTTCTTAAAAAGATCCCAAGTTTTAGATGAAAGATGTTCTCACTACAAGATTCCAAATAAGTTAATAGGTTGTTGTAAGAACCATGGGAACTAGACAGAATAAATCGAAGTCATCATCCCAGTTCATCTTTGCTCAATTCTCTGGCATCAGGAATTTCATAAAGGAAAAAAATCAAAACCCCCAGATTTCCAAACTGACCTATCACTGTGACTGCATATTCCAAAAGAAGAATTCCATGGTCTAAGATAAGCGTCTAATGCAGTATAATATTAAATGGGTGACAACCTAGATCCATTGATTTTAGTGTTTAAAAAAAGAAAAGAATGCATATAAAGGGATTGGCACTTTTACTGACTTCTATTTATTTTTATAAGGGTTGTTTGTCCCAGGCCAGTTGCCCCTTAATTGCTCAGCAAGGTCTTGGATGGCTTTCTGCTCAACCTGTATGTTCCCATGGAATGCAAATATTGGCAATCCATGAATCATGCAAATCTCTTTCCATGGAAAGCCACATGTAAGCTCCCCCACTAGGATTGCATTCATTTCAGTGAGGTGTTATTCTAGATTATTCACACTGCTACTCTTGTTCAGCCATTCAAGGTGTATCTTTTGTGTGTCTACCAGAGGGTCGCTGTCTTTAGCCGGAGAAAAATAAAATGAGAATACACAGTACCCACCCTCAACATACATACAGGATAGCAAACGGTTGTTCAATATGTCTGGAATTACTATGTTTGAATCCTTGCAACAACTACCTTGTAGGATAGGTGTCACCATATCCATTTACAGATTTGAACAACAGAAAACATAAACCTGAGCCTCAGAAAGGTTGGATATTAAATCCCAGGTCATGGAGTTAATATGCTACAAAACCTGTGTTCGCATCAGAGGCAGTTCTCTCTAGTCCCAAAGCTGTGGTCATTTTATAATTACTATCTGCTTTCCATAATCAGCTTAAGTGAATAAAAATGCACTGAATTTGTTTCTAAGTTTTCCTCAAACCATCTTTATTCATTAATCTGAAATAATTATTTTACAGTCTTATATACATTTGCTTTCTTTAACAAAAATTATACAACTTTAAAATATTTTAGGCACTAAAATACCATACAGAGTCTTGTGTCATAAATATGTTTTTATTTCCCCCACATGCAGAGAGAAGAAGTCCACAGGGACCACTCTAGGATGCCCCATTTTTCAGGCCAGTTATGGGGTGTGGGGGGGAAACAGCTGGGATTAGAAAGAGAGTGTGGTCATGAAGAAGCATGGCCTGAAGAAAAGCCAAGAAGGACTCTTAGTCATTCTAGAATTGGAGGAGTGATTTTTAACACGCCAGGAAGAAGTGAGTCAATAAGGAAGAATGTAAATCAAAAGGGTACAAGTAAAAGGAAAAACACAGTCACTTTTATGTAAATTGAAAGATCTGCTTTTGCCAAAAGGAAATTCTGGGAAAGATCTCCTGCACATCAGCAAAGTGCAGGCAAGTTCCCATTTGTTTTCATCCCTCTGTCAGGAACAATTTTCCCAGACCATTGGGGCATGTAAGACTAGCATGGAAATGAGACAGAGAGAAACTTATCTTTGCTATGAGATCATAAAAGGTACAAAGAGGTAGTTATTTTATTCTCTCTTTCTTTTTCTTGAGCAATTTTCAAGAATTTTATACGAACTGCACCAAGCTACAGGGCTAAGATCAAGTATTTTTCTAGACCCTTCCCAGGTTTAAATAATAGCCAAGAAATCCATGATTTTTTTTATTTTGTCAATCTTCTACAATAATGGAAATTCACCCCATTTTATTTTTTTATACTTTAAATTTTTTAATTTATTTTTATTTTTATTTATTTATATATATTTTTTTCCACTGCACAGCATGGTGACCCAGTCACACATACATGTATACATTCTTTTTTCTCACATTACTTGTTCCATCATAATTGACTAGACAGAGTTCCCAGTGCCACACAGCAGGATCCCATTGTTAATCCATTCCAAAGGCAATAGTGTGTATCTATTAACCCCAAGCTCCCAAACCACCCCACTCCCTCCCTCTCCCCCTTGGCAGCCACAAGTCTATTCTGCAAGTCCATGATTTTCTTTTCTGTGGAAAGGTTCATTTGTGCCATATATTAGATTCCAGATATAAGTGATATCACATGGTATTTGTCTTTCTCTTTCTGACTTACTTCACTCAGGATGAGAGTCTCTAGTTCCATCCATGTTGCTGCAAATGGCATTATTTTGTTCTTTTTATGGCCGAGTAGTATTCCATCTTCCTGATCAAATCATTTATCAGTGGACATTTGGGTTGATTCCATGTCTTGGCTATTGTGAATAGACCTGCAATGAACATGCGGGTGCATGTGTCTTTTTTAAGGAAAGGTTTGTCCAGATATGCACCCAAGAGTGGGATTGCTGGGTCATATGATACTTCTATGCATAGATTTCAAAGGTACCTCCATACTGTTCTCTAGAGTGGTTGTACCAGCTTACATTCCCACCAACAGTGCAGGAGGGTTCCCTTTTCTCCACACCCCCCCTCCAGCATTTGCTATTTGTGGACTTATGAATGATGACCGTTCTGACTGGTGTGAGGTGGTATCTCATGGTAGTTTTGACTTGCATTTCTCTAATAATCAGGGATGTTGAGCATTGTTTCAAGTGCTTGTTGGCCATCTGTACATCTTCCTTGGAAAAATGTCTATTCAGGTCCTTTTCCCCTCTTTCAATTGGGTTGTTGGCTTTTTTGTTGTTGAGCTGAACAAGTTGCTTGTATATTCTAGAGATTAGGCCCTTGTCAGTTGCATCATTTGAAACTATTTTCTCCCATTCTGTAAGTTGTCTTTTTGTTTTTGTTTTGGTTTTGGTTTTTGGTTTTGTTTGGTTTCCTTTGCTGTGCAAAACTGTGTCAGTTTGGTTAGGTCCCGTTGGTTTATTTTTGCTCTTATTTCTGTTGCTTTGGGAGACTGCCCTGAGAAAACATTTGTAAGGTTCCTGTCAGAGAATGTCTTGCCTATGTTCTCTTCCAGGAGTTTGATGGTGTCTTGCCTTACATTTAAGTCTTTCAGCCATTTTGAGTTTATTTTGGTGCATGGTGTGAGGGTGTGTTCTAGTTTCATTGATTTACATGCAGCTGTCCAGGTTTCCCAGCAATGCTTGCTGAACAGACTGTCTTGTCCCCATGTTATGTTCTTGCCTCCTTTGTCAAAGCTTAATTGACCAGAGGTGTCTGGGTTTATTTCTGGGTTCTCTAGTCTGTTCCATTGGTCTGTCTGTCTGTTTTGGTACCAGGACCACACTGTCTTGATGCCTGTGGCTTTGTAACAGTGCCTGACGTCCGGGAGAGTTATGCCTCCTGCTTGGTTCTTGTTCCTCAGAATTGCTTTGGCAGTTCTGGGTCTTCTGTGGTTCCGTATAAATGTTTGGATTGTTTGTTCTAGTTCTGTGAAAAATGTCATGGGCAATTTGACAGGGATTGCATTGACTCTGTAGATTGCTTTGGGTAGTATGGCCATTTTTACAATATTCATTTTTCCAACCCAGGAGCATGGAATATCTTTGCATTTCTTGACATCGTCTTTAATTTCCTTGATTAATGTTGTATAGGTCTCGGCACATAAGTCCTTTACCTCCTTGGTCAGGTGTATTCCCAGGTATTTGATTTTTGAGGTGCAATTTTAAGAGGTATTTCTGTATTCCTTTTCTAAGATTTCATTGTTAGGATACAGACATGTGACTGGTTTCTGAATGTTAATCGTCTATCCTGCTACTTTGCTGAATTTGTTGATCAGTTCAAGCGGTGTTTGGCTTGAGTCCTTAGGGTTTTCTTTATATAGTATCATGTCATCTGCATACAGTGACAGTTTTACCTCTTCTCTTCCTGTTTGGATGCCTTTCATTTCTATTGTTTGTCTGATTGCTGTGGCTAGGACTTCCCGGACTATGTTGAATAACAGTGGTGAAAGTGGACATCCTTTTAGTGGAAAGGCTTTCAGCTTTTCTCCATTGAGTATGATATTTGCTGTGGGTTTGTCATAAATGGCTTTGATAATGTTAAGGAATGTTCCCTCTATACCCACTTTGGTGAAAGTTTTGATCATGAATGGATGTTGGACTTTGTCAGATGCTTTTTCTGCATCTACTGAGATGATCATGTGGTTTTTGACTTTTCTTTTGTTAATGTTGTGTATGACGTTGATTGATTTATGTATGTTGAAGCATCCTTTTGAACCTGGGATGAATCCCACCTGGTCTTAGTGTATGATCTTTTTGATATATTGTTGGATTCGGTTGGCTAAAATTTTGTTGATTTTAGCCACTTTATTTTTTTTTAAATGCTTTTCTTCAATTACAGAAAGTAATGATTTGTGGTGTGGTGAGAAAAAGAATGTATATATATATATATATATATATATATATATGTATGACGGGGTCACTTTGCTGTACAGCAGAAATTGACAGAATGTTGTAAATCAACTGTAATAGAAAAAATAAAAATCTTAAAAAATATTTATTTTTGTTTATAAGAGCTTTTTAAGGACTACTTGTCAAACTGATGTTTCATATTTTATTACATAATTTCTATTAATGAATGTAGTATGAGATCTTTATCAGGGTAATTTTATGCAAGAGTGTATGACATTTAAAAATAAATGGAAACCTGAGAAGTCTTTGTCAATATCCTCCTAAATATTTTATGTTTTCTCTAAATTCCCTATTCTTTTGTCAGAAAACTAAAGTCTCTACTTTGATAATGGCTCTAATATTAGTTTTAGTTTTTCTTTTGGGGTTTTTTTTGGGTTGTTGTTGCTGCTGTAACAAAAGATCACAAGCTTAGTTGTCTCAGCATTCATAAATCTGTTATCTCACAGGTCTATAGACCATCCTGGATGGGTCTCACTGACCCAAAATCAAAGTGCTGGGGATACCAAGGGATGACTCTATGCAGTCTTAGAACTGAGATCTCTGTTTTCTTGCTGGCAGCTTGGGGATCCCCTTAAGCTCCTAGAGAAAACCTCTCTCCAGTCCTTGGTGGGGTCCCTTAGCTCTCTTAACCAGCAATGAAGTGTGGGCATCACACTCCCATCTTTCTCTCACCACAGCCAGAAGAAGTTCTCACGTTTTAAGCCCATGTGTGATTAGATAGGTTCCGCCAAGATGATCTAAGATAATTTTTCAATCTTAAAATCTTCATACTTAATCCCTTCTACAATGTCCTTTTTGCCTTGCAGTTTCATATAGTCTGGTTCCAGGCATCAAAACAAGAACATATTGTAGACCATTATTCTGCTTCCCACAGCTCTTCCACTGTAGTGGAAAACTGGATTCCTTCAAATGATCTGGCTTCCCAGTAGCTTGCTCAAATTAAAGTGAATTATTGCCCCAGATTTATAATATTTCAGAACCAGAAGGTATAGTCAAGATCCATCTCCAGACCTTTCTGACTGATATTTCTTAGTCTTTGCTTGTCCACCTTCATTTAATTTCTCTCCCCACTTTTTTTTGGGCTATATGACTTTATTCCTGTATTTTTCTTCATGATTTTCCTTAACTTCAGGAAGATCTCCTTCATGTTTATAGTTCTTGGAACCTGAACAAGATCGCCTCCAGACCTGCCCTTTCTCATTCCAGTAGACCAACCACCCAATACTTGGACATCAAAGTTCCTGGACTAAATCCAACACATTTCACCCTCATTCAGTTTTAGCAGAGCCACCACTTAACACCTTACATTACTTATAACTCTCTAGTCCCTAAATATCAAACTCTAAATTCTTCCTCTTTGATCCTTATTTTTGAGCTTCCCATGGTCAATCCTGCACTACCAACAAATCTACCCTTTAATTTCATCCAGACTTTCCCACCTAACTTCTCTCTGCTCTAATTATCCATTTATGCCAGCCTCATTAACTTTGTAAGACCAGCTTCATTCATTCATTTATTGATCAAGTATTATTTAAAACCTATTCAATGCAGATTTTACAGATAAGCATTCCAGTTGTTTCTGATCTCACAGAGTTTACAGTCTGGTTTCACTTTCCTTCCTACTCAGTCGAATCCCCAAGAAAAGTTACAACTGTTCATTCACAAGCACTCAAAATTTTATTGACTACTTAACTTTGTTCTAATTTCACTGTACAGTTGGTTCTACAAATATAGGTTCTGTGCTTGTCAAAATTAATTAATTAAGAAAAATAATAAATATTAGATGATTGAATAAATAAACATGGAAAACCTAAAATTCACTTTCTTTTTTTGAATTTCCTCACTTTTTAAAATGTATATATTTATATTTTTTATTATTTTTGATTTACAATGTTCTGTCAATTTCTGCTGTACAGCAAAGTAAACTAGTCATGCATTCTTTTTCTCACATTATCCTCCATCATGTTCCATCACAAATGTCTATATGTATTTCCCTGTGTTATACAGCAGACTTCATTGCTCATCCACTCCAAATGCAATAGTTTGCATCTATTGACCCCAAGCTCACAGTCCATCCCACTCCCTCCCCCTCCCCCTTGGCAAACACAAAACTGTTCTCCCTGTCCATGAATTTGTTTCTTTTCTGTAGAGATGTTCATTTGTGCCATATATTAGATTCCAGATATAAGTGATATCATATGGTATTTATCCTTTCTTGAATTCCCTCACTTTCTTTTTTCTTTTTATTATTATTATTATTGAAGTATAGTTGATTTACAATGTCTTGTCAAGTTCTGATGTACAACAAAGTAACCAAATCACACACATTTCCCCTCACTTTCTAAATGAAACTGTCAAGACGGAAAGACAAACCTGATTTATCTGATGACCAGTATATAGAGCAGCCTTGGCTAGTCCAATGTTGCTCATTAAGCCACTTAATTAATTAACTTACTACTCTTTTTCCTATAATGATTATTTCCTAAGTTTTCAGATTTGCTTAACCACCCTCATACCACAGAAAAAATCAAGACAACCAGATGCAAATTTTCTCAGTTGCTCTCACTTATTCCCTTCCAAACTTACCTATAATGGCAGCTCCTACTTTTTAGGCTAGCTCTGGCACCCCCCTTTAGCACACTTTATGGACACTCCTACCTCCCAAGTGTTCCAGTATGGGCCCAGATCATATAGTGGTTAGTACTCTGCATTGTGCCCCCAAGTGTTCTGATTCCTGCTCCATCAATTACTTCCTCTCCCATGCACCTTCTGCATCTTCTACACCATTGACTACATGTTTGATTGTCTCACATCCTAATAAAAATTTTCCCATTCCTTTCTTTTATTCTCTTCATCACTAAATTTTTCAGGAAAATGTTCATTACTTATAACCCTTTCTCATAGCTCATTTCCTTCTTAATCCCTTATGATCTTATGGCTGCCCATAAAATATCATTGCAGCAAGTATTTAAAAGGTCATGTAGAATCTGTTGGACAATTTTCAATTCTCTTTCAGCTTGACCTCTCTATAAAAAAGTACTTTAAATAATCCTGCTATTTTTGAAACTCTCCCTTGGCTTTCACGAGTGTCTACCTTCTCATCTGAGAAGGATTCTACCTTTCTGCCTGTTCCATCTCATTCTCGCCGGTTCCTTCTGTCCGTTCCCACCCCCAATCCTCCATAATGACTTTTGAGTCTGTACTTGTTAGAGACATTTCCTCCTTATCAGTGGTGTCAGTGAACACCTCTCCACTGATTACTCTCCAGTCTGTACCTCCAAGCCTAATATAACAGACTCTTGTTACCGTAACAGTTGAAAATAGTTAATTTTTCTATTCTGGCAAATATGCCTCCATAAAAACCTGAAAGACCAGGTTCAAATTTAAACTTCTCTTAGATTTCTGGGAATTCCTCTCCAGAGCATAACAAAAGGTGAGAACTTTTGTTGTGTTCCAGACCTGCCCCCTCTCCTTTTCTCCTTCACCTCCTGGCTCTAATCTACAAAGTGTGGGGCCTCAGGTGTAGACATGTGAACCCACATACCTCAGAGGCAGGCTGCCTCCAAACTCTTGCAGTTATTCTTCGAACATTTCTTCAGCCTAAGGGAGCCAGTGAGGGGAACTTCACCAATTTCAGAAGTGATTCGGGGCCATTTGGGCATGGTATCTAGGGTCTCAGGAACCCAGAGCTGATTTCGCTGTGAGGAGTACACTCCAGGGCATATCCCTCCATAAGGGGAAATATAGCCAGACCAGGGCAGATTCCCCACCATAAGGGGAAATACAGCCAGACCAGGGCCAATGTAGAGCCCCCTAAATTGTGGGACCCTGGGCAAAGGCTCCTTTGTCAGGGTCCAAGGGCAGAACTGGAATTATTGCCTGCTAATCATCTCCATAATAATATTATACCTGTTTGTCCAATTTTCATTTTTTCTATTCTGAACTTATTTCACCAGAATTATTCTTCTTTATCTTGGTCTTCCTCCTCTGGGCATATATATATATATCCCATTTAACTAGTTACACAAGACAGAGAAATCAAAGTCATCTTCAATCTCATCACCTTCTTCCTTCCCTCATTTGAATAATCACCTACTCAGTGCTATTGGTTCATTCTCTGAAATGCATTTGGCCCTTTCTCCTTTTTAACTCCACTTCCACAGCCCTAGCTGAGACCTCTGTTTTCTTTCCTGAATAGCCTCTCAGCTAATTTTTCTCTTTCCAATATCTTAACTTGCTGGTCCAACATTTAAATTCAACTTAACAGTCAACAGTTTAGAAAATTTCATATTCCTCCTCCAATCTTCAATGCTTTCTCACTGTCTACCAAATAAGACCATTAGTATGTAATTATATACCCTTCATATACATGTATACTCTAGCTCTATATATCTATCTTGATCTCTCTCTATATATGTAAACATATGTATGTATGTATATATATATATATGCATGTGTGTATGTTTGTATATACTTACCATGCCAACAATGCCTAAATATTTTATACTTTCTTACTTTTAAAAACTTTTCTCCCCTTAACATAGAACAGCTTTCCCCTTTTTCTTAGACAATTCAGTTCAGCTCAGAAGCTACTACCTTAGGAAACCTATCCTATCTCTCTCTGAGAATTAAATTCTCCTTCGACTCTTTATTTGCCTTGATAATTTCTCTGCTCATCCATCCATTTTTTCTTTCATTCCTCCATCCATTCCTTCACTGAACAATGTTTATTGAGGCCCTACCATGAACCAGATACTCTGTTCTGTTCTGCGAGAATTTCTTCTCTTAGATTAGTGGGGAAGACAGGTATTAATCAAATAATGAGCCTATGATATAAGGATAAACTGACATGAACTAGGAAAAGAGCTATGCAAGAAAAGAAAGAGTTTTGTGAGAATTATAGCTAGTTTTTTTCATGGAGAGTTGAGATGAGCTTTTCTGGGGAATTGACAGGCAAACTGAGATTTTAAGAACCAGGAGGCATTTACTAGATGAAAAAGGGGAAAGGTAGAGGGGGCTGAGATTGCAAAGGCTTTAGGGTAGAATTGACTTTGGCTTATTTAGGGAAATGAAAGAAAGTCAGAAGCTTGGAGGACATAAAGCAAGGCTGAATAAGGTGAGAGTTTTGGATGTGACAGGAAAGGTCCAGAGTTTGTCTTTATTCTAAGAGAAATGGAAAACCTCTGATGAGTCTTAAGCAGGTGAGGTGACACAGTTTTGTAAGGAACTTTCTGGTTATAGGCAGGGAAATTATCTGAGGATAGCAAAAGTAGATGCAGAATAATAAGTTGTAAGACTAATGCAGTTGTTCAGGTGTGGACTGGTGGCTTGGGTGATGGGGATGTCGACGGTGGTAAGAGAAGTGTACAGATTTAAGAAATACTCAGATCAGGCAATCATCTAGACTGAGTGATGGTTTGACATGGAGGATGAGAGAGAGGGAGATGTCATTGTTTTGGGATTGCGCGTAATGAGTGGTAGTACCACCCACCAAGACAGAGAACACTGGAGGAAGACAACCTCTGGGGGAGAAGATCCTTTCAGTTTGGGGACACTAGTATTTAAGGTACACTTACTATCAAAGGAGAAGTGTGTTTGATGTCTATTTGAGACTCATTGGCCTAGAGACTTCCTAGAAAGCATTAAGAGCCAAGGACCCATCCTTAAAGAATATCAACACAGAAAAATCTTTACGGTTGTGCACACAGGGGAGAGGGCCCTGGCATGGAAGGGGATGGCCCCTGCAAAGAAATCTTGAAAATTTTTTCTGCTTTGATTTATACATGTTTTTGCTCTGTATGTCACTGAACGTAAAGAGCGGGTCTCATATTTATAGTCCTTCAGTGTCTAGCAATACTGGGTTTATGAGTTGAGGCTTGAATTGAATGTTGGTGACTTTTTGACAGCCTTTATTTTCTCCCTGTGGAAAAACATTGCCTTTTAAATCTGGAATAATTTGTATTCATGTAATGTTTCTAAACTTACCTCAGAACTTCTTGGGCTATGGTTTAAGACAATTACTTCCAAAAGAAAAGTTATATGTTTCATCCTATTCATAATAGAATGGATATAAGGTCATAGAAATTTCTTTCTCTTTGTTTTGCTCATGAGTAAAAAGTAGTCTTCTGCACTGGTTTTTTAATATACCTGTCACCAAAACTTGAAATTAAAGAACACTAAAGGCATAAAGAGACTTTAACATGGTTAATTTCACAAAAGTCATAAATTGCATTCTAGGTCAATTTCTTTCCAAAGTAACTCTGAAAAGTTATCTTTTTTTAATGTTTTCAGTAACCAAATGGTTTTAGGTTAAATAGGTTAGTTTGTACACCTTCCATTATGTCATTTGTTTTTCAGATTAATAGAAACTTTCTAACTGAGGGATTGCTATCTATTTGTCAAGCTAAATCTAGGGAAATATACATAGAAATTAATGACATCTGCTTAAAATGTTGTTTTGTCTCTTTAATATCCTTTCACAATTTTCAAACATTAATTTTAATGAAAATTTTCTTTTCTATTTATACCTCTTTTTTTCTATTTATAATCCTTGTTTTCCCTCCTCCAATAGCAAAATTACATGCAAAAGGAGATCCCTATTTGAAATCTCTAAAGCAGAATAAGTATTATTTTGCAAAATAACTTGTTTGTGATAAATATTAAGAGTAACATTGTACATTTTTTTTTTGCCTTAGGCTGAAACTTTTTTTCTCCTTGATAATTCTCAATCATATTTATGTAAGAATGTGAATTGCGTGAATTCGCTTTCCAGGTTAACAATTCTCTGATCCTAAAGCAGCTCACTGACAAATAATGTCAACCTTTATTACCACATTCCTGGCAGAAATTGATAATCACCTATGTCTGGTGAGTAAGTGCCTATTTGCAAAAACAATAAGAGTTTAAAATTCAATCTCCAAGAATCTGTTCTATCTTCCTTTATCCCTTTTATGTACTTTTCTCATATTTTCTGGTCCCAGGGAACTTGGGGCACATACATTTTAACATTTTGGCTATGGACTCACAGTATGAGTGTGAGACTGTCATTTAATTGTAAGAAGTTTCGAAATAACCCTTGTGGCTCAGCAGTAATGAACCTGACTAGTATCCATGAGGATGGGTGTTTAATCCCTGGCCTCATTCAGTGGGTTAAGGCTCTGGCATTGCCTTGAGCTTGAGCTGTGGTTAAGTGGCAGACATGGCTTGGATCTGGCGTTACTATAGCTGTGGTATATAGCCTGGCAGCTGCAGCTCTGATTTGACCCCTAGCCTGGGAACTAGGGGTCAAAAAATATATATTTTAAGAAGGGTAAAATTCAAATGCTACACTAGTTTTGCATTCTGGGGCATATCTATTGAAAAAAAAAAAGATTTTTACTAGTTAGTAAATATTGACCTTAGATCACTGGCTCACAAAATAGATGACAATTTGAGACTTCCACTCATATTTGCTTATATTTAACTGCATAAGACTTGAATGGCTCATTGGTTTTTCTTACATGAAATAGTAAACATCTTGACAACAATTTTATTGTTCCAAGCTATTCTGGTCTAAAGGAGGACTAATCCCGTTCTTACAGATAATCTCTGACTGTCTCCAGGCCCTCAGGAGATAAATTTCATTACAGAGATGAAAGGAAAACAAGGAAAGCCAAAACTAAGGAAATTATTGAACAAAATATCACATAATTATAAATACTAATAAAACAGTACTTTCCACGATACCTGGCAAAATGCACATGTTCAATAAAAATGACTATTTTTAAACAGTGCATTGAAACCCAAAGCTAAATTTTATAAAATAAACAAATGACAAGTTGTACTTGCAACCAAATGACAGAAAAAGGCTAACAATGAAGGCATTGCCAAAGATTACTAACAAATGTATCAAACAAACCAAAAAAGCCAACAGTAATCATCAACAACACAGAATTCAAGACAAATAGTCTAGGACAAAGGAGGACTATAATCTAATGTTCCCCTTAGAAGAGTAAGTGTGACTATTATGTTCAGAATAGATTACAGTGAGAACAGGATGATAGTTATTTCTCTTTCATTTGAAAAAATTCCAGAGGTTAGCATCCCAAGGCTGGTTTGGGGGTCTCACACGATATTAAAGACCCAAAGCTCCTTTTGCTATCCCTCTGCTTTATAATCCTTCCAACACTGATTCCATTTTTTTCTTTTGCCTCTTTAATTTTTTTTCTTTTTTTTTTTCCTTTTTAAGTCCATACCTAGGCATATGGAGGTTCCCAGGCTAGGGGTAGAATCGGAGATGCAGCTGCCAGCCTATATCACAGCCATAGCAACACCAGATCAGAGCTGTATCTACAACCTACACCTCAGCTCACAGCAAGGCCAGATCCCCAACCCACTGAGCAAGGCTAGGGATCAAACCCACATCCTCATGGATACTAGCTGGGTTTGTAACCCACTGAGCCACAATGAGAAATCCATTTTATTTTCTTCTTTGGCCACCCACCCCATGGCATATGGAGTTCCTGGGTCAGGGATCAGATTTGAGCCACAGTTGTGACCTGCCCTGAAGGTGTGGCAATGCCAGGTCATTAACCCACTGTGCTAGACCAGGGATCAAACCTGTATCCTGATACTGCAGAGATGAGACTGATTCCATTTCACCACAGCAGGAACTCCAATTCCACTTTTTTTTTTTTTTTTGGAACAGAATAATTCTGCAATTTTATTTCTAAAACACTATTACTTCGTTAGATATAATTATCAGAATTTAGGCTGATTTTGCTGCTCTCATATTTGTGAACTTTGGTTACTTCACTATTTACTTTTCCAGACATGTGCTTATACTAAAGATCCAAAAACTAAAGTGGAGAGTTATTAATAACATTAAATGTACAGGGATTGTTTAGGACAATGAGTAATCTTTAGGGTTAAAGTTTTTGTTGCTATAGTCAGAGCTCTGATTATCCTGTGAAGTAAGCTGTACAGGGAAGCACTTGAGGTTAGAAAAGCGCTCACTTCCAAGAAACCATAGTGCATGTCCATGGGACTTCTGGAAATTCTCTGGTTTGATACCTCACTGGTACAAGGGGGTAGAATCTACATGCAGCCTCATCAGAGAGCTTGTGCCTTGTCAGGACAGCCCAGTGATGTAGGTGTGTCCCAGCCTGCCACTGCACCTGTCTCTGTGCTCACTGCCAGGGAGGATGCAAGGTGTCCAACAAAATCCAATGTAAGATTGACAGCTGAAGATTGTCATGTATCTATAATACCTTAAAAAGCAAATTAAAAAACAAAACCAAACCCAGGAGTTTCCCTTGTGGCTCAGTCAGTTAAGGATCTGACATTGTCTCTGTAAGAATGTGGGTTCTGCCCCTAGCCTGGCTCAGTGGGTTAAGGATTCAGTGTTGCTGTGGCTCTAGTGTAGGATCCTGCTGCAGCCCTGATTCAACCCATGGCCTGGGAATTTCCATATGCCACAGGCGCAGCCCTAAAAAGAAAAAGAAAAAAAATGACAAATTTACATCAGAGCTCTTATCATATTTTAATAGTTATTATGCTACAAGAATGTTATAATAAATACCAGTATGAGTTATTTTTGTGTCAACTCCAAGTTTTTCCTTAAAATATACAAATTGTTAATAAGAACTATTACTATTGAGGAGCCAGGAATTATTTTATAATCTATTCAGAAGAATTCAATCATAGACAACAACTATAATATTTAATATATATTTTTATCTCAACTGACTTTTTAAAAACTCAAACACACAAAGTAAAATGAACAATCTCCACATATCCATCTTAAGAAATTATCAATAATTCTGTTTGTCACACTTCAGTAACATTTATTGATTTTTTAAGTATCAGGTAATTTCCCAAATCTGCCTTACCACTTTCAAAACTGGAAAAACAAACAAACGAACAAAAAATAAGTTAGTACAGAGGCAGAATGACTATGATGATTCCATTCTCTTTTTTATTTTATTTTATTTATTTTTTTTGGCTTTTTGCCATTTCCTGGGCCGCTCCCTCGGCATATGGGAGGTTCCCAGGCGAGGGGTTGGATCGGAGCTGTAGCTGCCAGCCTATGCTAGAGCCACAGCAACACAGGATCCGAGCCTCATCTGTGACCTACACCACAGCTCAGGGCAACACCAGATCGTTAACCCGGTGAGCAAGGGCAGGGATCGAACCCTCAACCTCATGGTTCCTAGTCCGATTCGTTCACCACTGCGCCATGACGGGAACTCCCATGATTCCATTCTTAAAGTCACAAAGTGGCTACCAGATCTCTGTATAGCTCTACCTTCCAAGAGCAGAAATTAGGAAAGGCAAAGTCAACTCCCTTAAAAACCTACCTGAAAGTTCCACCCACTGCTTTCCATTTACGTTTCACTGGCCAGGGTCTAGTGACACGATCACATCTAACTTCAAAAGAGGCTGGAAAACCTAGCTTTTGGATAACACATATTGCTGTACAAATTTATATCAGGATTCTGTCATTTAGTTGAAAGATGAGCCTGAATATTGGTAGGTAACAGCCTTTGCCACAAATCCTCGACCATGTAGAAACATATTTGGAGGGAAATATAAGTTTACAGATATGGGTAGAAAAGAAAAAGAAAACAAAAAATAAATTAATAAGCCCAAGAACATGTTTGCTTTTTTTCTTCTTTTTCCAAAGGCAAAGAGAAAAACATCTAATAAGGCTTGTCAAGGAGAGAGAGACACATGCAGAGAAGGATCAAGATTGAGAGGAAACAGATACAACATTATGAAAGAAAAGGATGATATAACCAATGTTATAGATAAGATTTTTTACATATATAAAAATTAAATGATAGTGATTTTTAAAATATTGATTAAATTTCTGATATTCATGGAGAATATAAATTTCCAAAACTGATTTAAGAAGAAAAAATCTAGGGAGTTCCCATTGTGGCTTAGCAGTAATGAACCTGACTAGTAGCCATGAGGATTCAGGTTCAATCCCTGGCCTCGCTCAGTGGCTTAAGAATCTGGGATTGCCATGAGCTGTGGTGTTGGTCGCAGATGCAGCTCGGACCTGGCATTGTTGTAACTGTGGTGTAGGCTGGCAGCTGCAGCTCTGATTCAGCCCCTAGCCTGGGAAATTCCATATATCATGTGTGCAGCCCTAAAAAGACCAAAAACAAAAAAAAAAAAAAGAAGAAGAAGAAAAAAAAAAAGAAATCTAACTGATCAATAAACATGAAATGTAAAATCCTTTAAAATAATTTTCTTCAGTAGGTACATGATTCATTCTTTTATAGTAGAATTATTCAAAACTTCCAAATAAAACATAAATCCCATTCCTTTGATCTGTTCCATAGAAGAGAAAAAAGTGGAAAATTCTCAATTGATGTTAACAGTGAAATTACCTTATTAACAAAATCTAAAAGAAGATAAATTGCAAAAATAAAAGAACCATTTTTCTTCTGAGGGGAGAGGCACATCCCAAATGAAATAACAAACTCAGCAGTATGTGAAAAAGAGAATCCAAGTATAATGTAATATTAGGAATCTGTATAATTAATTCTCCTAACAGAGCAAAGGAGCAAAAATCAAAGATTTTTTGATGGGTGATCTAAAGGCAGTTGATAAATTTAATACCCATTTAATAAAACTCTTAGCAAAAATGGAATAGGAGAATAGTTTCTTAACTTGATATAAGCATCTATGGCATCTTAAATAACTGTCATCATGCTTAATGGTGAAATAGAAAATAATTTAATTTAGAGTTAAGAATAAGTCAAAGGTACTCAAATCTCTGTTAGTATTTAACATCTTTCTGGAAATGCTAAGTAATGCAATCAGAAGGTGAAATTGGGTTTTATAATACCAGAAAAGAGAAGAACAATTTTTTTTAAAATCCTCAAACAATGTAATTTATCCACATGGAAAAAAATTAAGAGAATCATCTGAAAAAATCATTAGAACTAACAAGAGATTTCATTAAATTGGTCAAGAAATGAACTGAATAGCTCTCTTATATACCTATGATAACCACTACAATCTAAGTTCCTCGATAAAAAAAATCTACTTCTAAATACAGAAGGCCATTGGACACATGAAAAGATGCTCACCATAGCTATTTACTAGAGAATTGCAAATCAAAACAGCAATGAGTTACCACCTTGCATTGGTTAGAACAGCCATCATTAAAAATTCTACAAATAATAAGTGCTAGAAAGAGTGTGTAGAAAAAGGAACTGTTTTACACTATTGGCAGGAATGTATATTGATGCAGCCACTATGCAAAACAGTATGGAATTTCCAAAAAAAACTAAAAACAGAGCTGCCATATGATCCAGCAATCCCATTCCTAGGCATATACCCAGACAAAATTATAATTTGAAAAGATGCATGTACCCCAATGTTCACAGCAGCACTATTTAGAATAGCCAAGACATGGAAACAACCTAAATGTCCATCAACAGAGGAATGTATAAAGAAGATGTGATATGTAGTATATATAGATATATATACAATGGAATATTACTCAGCCATTAAAAATAATGAAATAATGCTATTTGCAGCAACATGGATGAACCCAGAGATTATCATACTGTGTGAAGTAAGTCAGACAGAAAAAGACAAATAGCATACAATATCACTTGTATGTGAAATATAAAATATGACACAAAAACATATCTATGAAACAAACCAGACTCATGGATATAGAGAACAGACTAGTGGTTGTCAAGGGGGAAGAGGGAAGGGTTGGGAGTTACTGATTAACAGATGCATACTATTATATATAGAGTGGATAAACAACAAGGTCCTAATGTACTATATTCAATATCCTGTGATAAATCATAATTGAAAAGAATATGTGTGTGTGTGTATGTGTGTATATATATCAGTTATAATACATGACAGAGTCACTTTATATATCAGAAACTAACATAACATTGTAAATCAACTACACTTCAATAAAATTAAAAAATAATGTAGCCAGATATTTGCACTTTTATATAAAATCATTGTCTTAATGAAAAAAGCTTTCTTCACTGTTGAAATCAGTTCTTAGTAAATAAAAAAAAGGAAAAAAAATACTCCATATAAAATAATAAGTAAAATATATGATATCCGGCAATAAACTTATTTCTATGGAGAAAATGGTAAAAGGTTTATCACTATCAATCTATCTATCATGACTCTACATCTTCTGTGTAGTATAATCCTAGATTTCAATTCATCATTATACATAATACATAGCAAAATATCAAAGCAATTTTTTTACAATTGAGATATAACAAAAATATAATCTACTGAAACAGAATTCACAATTTTGTCATAACTTTGATGACTTTTGGTAAATAAGCAGAGCAGTACAATCACTACCACAAAGTTTTTAACTAAATTAACCAAATTCTTTAGAATACATCCCAATTTTAAGTAAACATTGTAAATGCATATTGCTAACTTTTTTTTTTATCCTGAATTGGAGCCCTGAATAGGTGAAAGAAAACATTCAGCAAGTGAAGATATTTGTGAGCCAATCTATCTTTTTTAAAGGACATTCTAAATTTTAAGCACTTTAGGTTTGGATTCCAGAATTATTCTATTTTTATTCAAAGACAGAAAACAGGCCTGAACCAGGGATTAGGAAAGCTTATAGGTTATTAGGAAAGTCCTTTTTAGGAAAATCATAGCTATTAGTCTGCTGCTGAGAAAGTTGGGCTCCGTTCAAAGAATCTCTTAATTATCTCTTCTATTGCTGAAGCTGCAGTTAACATATAGAAAAGCGTGTTCTTCCCTTTAATGAATTCCCAAATGCTGTGGCATTTATTAAGGAAATATTTAAGTGGAGCCATTGTTCAGAGGATATTTTATTCTTTCCTTACCAGCACTGCCCCTGCCTCAGCTTATTAGTTTCCTAGTGGGAGGTTAAAAGAAATCCACAAGAATATATTGTATTCTCTGACTGGTCTTATTCCTTACTTAAATTTGTACTTAACTGGTACAAAAATAAAAATAGGTTCAGACCCTAGTGGATGCTGATTAAGGGAACCCCTTAAACAGGATACAAGTTTTTAGCTCTGGTAAGATTCTAACTGCTTTCTTAGCCCTTTCACTTAATCATTGATATGAAGAAAATTAAAGTTTATGAGTAGTCTTTTTTTCAGTGTGTATAGGGTATTCAGTATGAGTGAGGCTTGGTATTCTGTTCTGGAATACAAAGGTGAATAATACAGACTTGGGTCCTGGTCACATAAACTTACAATGTAGGTAGAGGGAAGGGTAAATATTGCTTATGCAATGTAATAAACTTTATATTGGGAGGAACACACCTGACATTTATCCAGGCTTGGGAGACCAGCATGCTTCCAGGAGGAAATGTGTGGGTTTGCCTTTGGGGAAGACAGGGTGAATATAATTGGAGAACAGTAAACATTTTGAAGTAAGAAATAGGCAAAAGTTTTAAATTCTACTCTTATCTTTGAGAAGAGTAACCTTCTGATAGGGATCTGAGAAAATTAATAACCATATACAGCCATGTAACTCCCAAAACAATCAGGACAGAAATTTCCCTTCATCCCCTGAAAGTTCCCTTTGCCCATTCCTAGTCTAATCTCTCTTTATACTTGCATCCCCTGCAATGATCCGATTATTCCTACTCTAGTTTTGTCTTTTTCATACAGCATCTAAACTTTAGTGTCTGGTTCTTTCCATTTGGCACAATGCTTTTAAAGGTATCTTTTATTTATTTTTCTTGCCTCATTGCACTAGCTAGTTCTTCCGGTACAAAGTTGAATAGATGTGGTGATAGCACACATCCTTGACTTGTTCTCAATCCGAGGGAGAAAGTATTCAGTCTCTCACATTAAGTAGAATAGTAAGTTAACTGTATAGTTATTTCAAGCTGAATCTTCCTTTTATTTTTTACCACAGGAATCATTTCTATGGAGAATGTCTCACAGTGGCTCATTTGACATTGGGTGGTGCCTCTCCTCCTCTATGATACAGACAACACACTCCTCAGCTTGTGCAATCCATGATATACCATAGGCTCTTCGCTGTTGTGATGCCTCACAACCCTCAGGGAGCTCTCTTGGACTTCTTTTCAAGCACTCTATGGTCCTGTTCTCTTCCCCTGAGCCCCTCTTCGATCCAGGGTAAACACAGACAACTCAGGCCTGTCAACTTCCTCATAGTGTTGGCATCACTCTTTCTGCCACCAAGACTATCTTACAGATACTGGTAACCACATCACTCAAGTCCTAGGATTCACTGAGCAGGTTCTCTAGGCAGTCTAATTGAAACACATTCCTCTCAGTTTAAAAGAAGGGAAAGCAAAACACATTCCTCTTAAAAGGAAGGCAAGGAAAGAACCACAAATCACAACACCTTTCCCCAAAGATTCTCTCCTAGTGTATTTGAAGTCAGCCATTTTATTCCTTTGAATGAGTGGGCTGAAGACCATAAAACTGGGTTTGGGGCAAGACCTTTGCAAATCCTACAGAGTAAGGTCAAATGATGTTTTTGAAAGGTGGGGATATTTTCCTCTATTGTTTCATTCCTTTGGAGACTTTAGTTTTTATAGAGGCAGAACAAGACCCATTTCATAATGTATTAAAAGTGAATGAACTGATACCAAACGCTGACCTTCCACCTCAATTTGTAATTTTCTGACATTACACTATCTCAGTTTATTTTCTAGACATGATGAGTCAAGAGAACCATATTTGTGAATAAGAACAGCAAATAAGGAATATCTATGTGCATATACTCCTTTTAATCACTGCAATAAACTCCCATGATTAAGAATTACTAAATAAAAAATTGAAGATGAGTTTTTATAAAATGGACAGAATTGTAAAAAGTAAATATTTAACAACAGGCAGAGTAGGATCCAGAATTTCAAAACTCTTTTTTTAAAGTAGAATCTTGTTTAGAAGTGAAATTTTTTTTTCGCTTATTTGGTGTGTGTTTTTTAAACTCGACATAGGTACCAGGAAGAGTGCTAGGGAGTGTAAGTTCAAGTGAAGTTTTCATTCCCAACAAAGAAGGAGATGATACACAATTAAACAAATAAATAATTCTTCATTCTTCCAGGTTTTTACAAACTCCACTGTTGAGAGATGTTGCCTTCAGTGTAATCACAGGAGTATCAAGACAGAAAGATAAAGATACGAGGTATAGCAGAGATAAGGCATGGCCAGATTATATCTGCAAAAATATGGTTGATAACAGTAATAATTAGAATTAAAAGTGAGCATATTTCATTGACATGTGGAGTCTGAACAGATGCTGACTCACAGACATGGAAAAACTTATGGTCTCTGGAGAAGACAGTTTGGGGGTTGGGGGATGTGCTTGGGTTATGGGATGGAAATCCTGTGGAACTGGATTGTTATGATCATTATACAACTACGTATGTAATAAATTCATTTGAGTAATAAAAAAATAAAATAAATAATTTTTTTTTTTTAAAGTGAACATAAAAGAGGTAAGTTATCAGGAGTTCCCTGGTGGCTGTCTGATTAAGGATTCAACATTGTCACTGTTATGGCTTGGGTTCAATCCCTGGCCAGGGAACTTCTGCATTCTACAAGCATGCCTGAATCAGAAAGTCTAATAATGTCCATCACTTGCATCACTCAGGACCTTTAAGATAATGGTTGACTTTAATTTCTACAAAAGGCAATGCTGAGGGTTAATACAAAAAGTTTTAGTCACCACTGCTGCAACTGGGACTGAAATTGTGGTTTATACTTATTAATAGCTTTCTCTCCCACCTATTCTAGATTCCCTTTACCTTTGACTAGCCCTTCACCAAGTCTAGCTTCTTTGCTTTAGTGGTGACTCAGACCTTCATCCCTAAAGGGTCTGAGTCAAGTTGTTTTGCATTTGTTTAGCTGTGGTAGAATGGGAGATAATATTTGCAAATCACTTATCTGATAAAGGACTTGTATCTGTAATATATAAAGAACTGTTAACATTCCATAAGAAAAATTTTTAAATGACAGTTAGAAAATAGGCAAGAGATTTGAGCTTATTTACACATAGAAATTATATGGATGGCAAATAAGCGCATAAAAAAATACTCAACATCATTAGTAATTAAAGAAGTATAATTAAATTTGCAATAAACTACTACCACACACCTATTGACATGCATAAAATTAAAATGACTTACCATACCAAGTTGGCTGGCATGTGGAACAACTGAAACTCTCATTCACTCCCGGTCAAAAACAACTTAGCAGGATCTTGAAAAGTGAAACCTATACCTACCATATGATATAGCTATTTCACTCCAATGTGTTTATGTAAGGCAAATAAAAGCGTATCTCCATAAAAGACTTGTACCTCAATATTTATAGTAGCTTTAATAGTGCTAAACTTGAAAAATCCACATGATTTTTTCAGTAGAAGAAAGGATAACAGATTGTATATATATCCATTCAGTGAAATACTACTCAGCAATAAAAACAAAATTGCTAATGATGCCTGCAACAACACAGATGAACTTCAAAAACCGTATGCTCAGAGAAAGAAAGATACCAACACTAAAATTCTATATGAAATTCTATAACATCCCTATTACTTTGGAATGGCAAAAAGCAGATCAGTTGTAGCCTTGGAGAAGGGCGGTTGTGAGATGAAGAAAGGGGAAATTGAAGGGGAGTGGGGAAATTTGGGAGGTGATGAGTATGTTCATTATTTTGATCATAGTTGTGGCTTTACAGAAGTATTCATGTGTCAAAGCTTAACAAATCATGCCCTTTAGACATGTTCAGTTTATTGTATGTCAATTACAATTCTATAAAGCTGCTAAAAAGAGAGAAATACTTGGTATCGGTAAGATAGTCACATGTGCTACACAACAGCAGACTGTCTTACTGATATTCTTTGCTGGAGAATGAAATATAACTGGAAATAACTGGAGAATGAAAGATTAACCAAAAAAGATGAGGCACTTCACAAGAGATTTCTTATATAATGAGAGAATGTGGACAAAGAAACTCAATCAATGGTATAGGCAGAAAACCTTAAGAATAATAATAGCTTCCTGTTATGTAATGTGTATTTTCACCAAACTCTTAGCACTGTAAATGCATATATTACCCACATAGATAACAGTACCATTTCCTTGTAATAAACCCAATGGTAGATAATATTTTTCTCTCTATTATTAAGGCAAGGAAATTGAGAATTAGAGGGTGTTAGCTGGTGTATTATTAAGACTTGTATAGAGAAACAGAACCAATAAAATATATTAAAATATTGGAGTTCCCATCGTGGCTCAGCAGTATCAAATCTGACTAGCATTCATGAGGATGCAGTTTCGATCTCTGGCCTCACTCAGTGGGTTAAAGATCCAGTGTTACTGTGACTGTGCTGTAGGCCAGCAGCTACAGCTTTGATTGACCCCTACCCTGGAAACCTCCATGTGCCACAGATGCAGCCCTAAAAAGACTATATATTTTTTAAAATTAATATTTAATATATAATATATAAACATAAAATAGATTTATTATAAGAAATTGGTTCGTATGATTGTAGAGGGTGACAAGCCCCAAGATCTTGAAGGTGAATTGGCAAGTTTCGGACCCAGCAGAGTCCATGGTGTAGTTTCAGTCTAAAGACCAGCTATCTTAAGACCCAGGAAGCACCGATGTTTCTGTTAGAAACCGAAGGCAGAAAAAGCTAGAGTCCCAATTCAAAAGCAGTCAGGCAGGAGGAATGTTCTCTTACTTGCAGGAAGGTCAGCCTTTTTTGTTCTATTCAGGCCTTCAACTGATTGGATGAAGCCCACCACATTAGGGGAGGACAATCTGTTTTACCCTGTCTATCCATTCGAGTGTTAATCTATCCCAGAAACCCTCTTGGACACACTCAGAATAATGTTTGGCTAAATATCTGAACACCCTGTGGCTTAGTCAAATTGACACATAAAATTAGCCATCATAAAAAATTTAAATATTAAAATAATTAACCATCATGTCAAATTCCCTGGTGATACAGTGGTTAAGAATACAGTGTTGTCACTGCTGTTGCTTGGGTTTGATTACTGGCTCAAAGACTTCTGCATAACAGGGGTGCAGCCAAAAAAACAGCAATGACAACAAAATTAACCATCAAAGTCAAGTCTGAAGTATTTATTAAAGAAGTAAATAATACTTTTGAGAACTATCTGTGAAGGTTAAGTATAGCTATAGAAAAGTAGAGACAGTAACTCAGAGAGATAAATAGGATAAGAACTATTTAAATGTTTAAATATCTGTGCAGCTTCCTCCAAGGTGCTGAGATCAAGTCGGTTATACCTGTGGTTCCTGCTTCATATGACCCCTGATGGCCCTGACCACATTTTGTAATGTTTATTTCTCCCTCTGTTCCCTGCACTAGATTGTTACTTCCTTGAAGACTGGGCAATAGATTTTCTTTTTTAATCCCATTTTAAATAAATACATTGTCCACCATAGGGTTTGTTCTCAAAATTTATTTCAGTGGGTAAACTTACATATAAAATGCAACTGTCTTAGCTGAATCTCAGGACATATTTACCTGTAGAAAGAACTTCTAACATTGGATAGTAACCCAGTAGGAAACTGCTTCACTGTTTCAAAACTTGCCTCTCTCTACAAGCACACAAGAGTACAGAGTCCAAGATGCCCAAAGCCCATAAAGCAATGACCCTAGGGTTAAGACTAGCAGCGAAAGCACTGCCTGACCACTTTTGGCTGTATAAAGTCACTTGCTTTGTCCCCCAGTATCAGCTGACCCCTATAGATGGCATGATTACCCCTAGGCTATCAGCAATTCTATTGAGGGACGCTGTAAGGTTTTCCATTGAGCTATGTAGAAAGATGATATTGGGCCGCAGAGGCCAAAGGACCTGCCTGAGGCTAAAGAAAGAGCCTGCCTTTGAGTTCCAGGCACTCTCATCCCAATTCTACATTTGGAACACAACCCTCTTTACTTTAGCAGAGCGGCTAAGTTTAAGCCCTTGTGGTAATTAAGCAGGAAATACAAACAATGCTTTTCCCCTATAATATGTCTTTTCCATGGGTGTCAGTTCTCTGCTGTAATTTGTCTTCAATAAAAAAGAGAACTAATGAAAGATGTTCTATATATACATTTTAGTTGTAAAGAAAGCTGATCCGGGCTAGTGTGAGTCTTGACACTTATTTGAGATTTACGGCCAATTTTGATTTTGCTGCTACTGCTGTTTGTTTGCCATCCCATTTCTCTGGGCTAGCAAACTTGTAAATAGTTTACATGCAGATTCAATTTTTTTGGTCTCTTTCCTTGTCAAATTCTCAGCTTCAAGCCTTCTAAAATGGCAGAAGTAATCAGAACCAGACTTAGGCAATGGGAAATGGTGCTTAGCAAGGTGTTACTGGAACCTTCTCTCCCATCCCCGTATTCTTTCCCTTAGTCATCAAATATTCTGCTGTAGAATGTCCTTGGTATCTCAGAAACAGGCAGCCCCTCCGACATAGGGGGTCTTTTTAGCAACTCTCCCCTTGTGTAATGCTCAATCAGATCCTGAGTTTATTTCATTTCTGTTACAGTCAAAACTGTCTCTGTATATGCCTATCTTTAATGGTTTTCTCTTGGGACTCAAGTAATTCATATTTCACGTGAAATAACTTAATTTTATGATGTGTCTGGTATAAATAGATTTTTTTTTTCTTCTCGACTCCTCGAAGACAATGACAATTTGATTTTCCATTTATGGTAACATTAATGTAATCTCCTGGAATTTAAGCACATCATTTCTGTCTAGTTTCTAAGAGCCATCTCATTTGCCAAGCATCAGATTGAGTGCAGTGTTTCACACAGACCCACCCAGCATCACAAACATCAAGGAGAGCTTCGGCTGAGTAACCAATCGCAGAGGAAGAGGGGGGCAAAAAAATCCTCAGGATGGCTTCCCATCTTTGCCACACTTCTGGTTGATTCATTGCTACCCTCCAACTTCAGAAAGTTGTAAAACTGCCTCAATATACACATAGAATGGTACGTGTTAGATTTTTACTTTCAGTTCTATGAATCCCATCTCAGTAAAGATCCTCGTCCCATATTAGTTTGAAAAGCATAATGCTTCTTATAAAAAATACCTAAAAGCTTCCACTGCTTGTCATTAATGATACCCATAAATCTCTTCCCACTGCCAATATTGCTGTCAATCAGGGAAATTAGTGCTAAGAAAAGTGCTGTGCTCAAATAAAGCAGACTGGGCCTAGAAGAGTTCATTCCAATTCCATTGTTCTTAGGTACCATGCTGCTCTAACATAATAGCAACGAAGCTGAATCTCTGACATCGTGCATTTTAACTAGAATATTTTGACATTCTATTTTACTTGTTATACTCATGTCTGAGGGAGAAAAAAGACGATTCTTTCTATTTTGCACAAAAAAGAATATCATTTGTTAGAAGTCGCTTTAAAAAGAGTTAGTCAAATTCAATTTTATAGAATCATATACACCTACAAAAAAAAAAAAAAAAAGCCCCAGAAATCCATGACCTCTGTTAGCTCACAGTTTTTATTTCAACTCTCCTTTCCAGCCAAGATCAATCCATCTTCTCCCCCTGACTCTGTAAAATACCTCTACCAAATTTCTTTGGGTATTCCTGTGAAAATCAGGCTGGGCACAAGGAATTTTTGAATTGTGATTAAAAATATTTATGGTTTCTGAATGCAAATATTGGAATATCATCAGAACACTAATGATACTCTGCACTACGCCTTCTTTTCATCTATTCTGACAGTGTAGCTTTAGAGCTTGCTCAGTGCCTGGCTGAGCTTAAGGACTCACATGAAAGCTGACTGGCTGAGTTTCAAGCTAAATAAAACAGAGGTGAGGGTCTTGGGGGTAAAGGGCTGTGAAGGGGCCAGGGACATTATTTAGAGAATATTTAAACCTGGGGGTTTTCTTACTCACAACGGTGCTCCAAAACTCTTAGAACTCAGTAAGGACCATGCCCTGTGCTTGACCCAGAGAACTTTACCAGTCACCTAGACATTGGGAAGCAAGCCAAGGCCATGGAAATATTTCCCTAATGTGCCTCGCCCACATTTCCATTATCTGTTAATTGTCATTTTTTTCAAATCATGCGACCACCAGATTATAAAGTCCTCAAAGGCAGGGTCCCCAATGTTCACTTTCTCATCTCTAGAGCTTAGTATAATGCCTGGCATATAATAAGATGATGGAAGATGGAAGGAAAGAAGGAAGGAAGGAATGTCGATAAGTGGTTCGTGTTAATCTTAACCTTCAATACTATACTGAAAAAAATCTTCTGACTCTTAACTGTAAAATAAGCTTAATAAGGTACATTACAGCTTCAGACTTAAATATAGTAGGAAACCAAGACCAAATAGAGCCTTTATGCTAATCTCCTTCCAGCACCTAGATAGACAGACACAGCCTTACACAAGGAGGCACAGCTTGGAGAAGTGAATGAAGCCTGGGTTTCAGCCTCTATCCAGCCCCTCAGCCTGAAGCCCTTGTACAAGGTGCAACCTGAAGCCCCATAGATTTACCAAACAACACCACCTCCTCTAAGCCCCATTTTACTGATCTTTGTAACTCAACAAAGAATTATACTTTTCAGATAGGAAACTGATTTAATGATTATAGAACCTCAATGGCTATCTAAGCTATAGTGTCTATTGCTATCCTAGTTCATGATTCTTGTATTTTTAGCATTTTCAGTTATAAATATATATTTACACTCTAGAGCAGTTTTTCTATGGAAGAAATTGAAAAAACTAAGGAGGCGTTCCCATCGTGGCGCAGTGGAAACAAATCTGATTAAAAACTGTGAGGTTGCGGGTTTGATCCCTGGCCTCGCTCAGTGGGTTAAGGACCTGGTGTTGCCGTGAGCTGTGGTGTTGGTTGCAGATTCAGCTTGGATCTGGCATTGCTGTGGCTCTGGCGTAGGCCGGCAACTACAGCTCCGATTAGACCCCTAGCCTGGGAACTTCCATATGCCGTGGGTGTGGCCCTATAAAGGACAAAAGACCAAAAAAAAAAAAAAAAAAAAAAAGAGAGAGAAAAATTAAGGAAGGATTCTCCTCTGATACACTAAATGAGACTTCTTAACAAACCAACCACCTTTCTGATAGTCAAAATTAAATGCCAGTACACTGCAAGAGTGGGCCAACAAACATTTGATACTCTAACCAATACATACATTTAAAAACGTTTGTAGTTTTTTAGGGCTACACCTGTGGCATATGAAAGTTTCCAGGCTAGGGGTAGAATCGGAGTTGTAGCTGCTGCCTATGCCACAGCCATAGCAATGCAGGATCCAAGCCATCTATGACTCACACCACAGCTCACAGCAATGCCGGATCCTTAACCTACTGAGCAAGGCCAGGGATCTAACACACATCCTCATGGATACTAGTTGGGTTCGTTACCCCTGAGCCACAATGGGAACTCTCCATTTAAAAACTTTTATAACATTTATTGTCATAATGACATCCAAAGTAAATAATTTCCTAATTTGTTGTGTACAATTGACAGAGATTTGTTACTGTTATTATTGTTGTTATTATTAGTATTGCTTCTCAGGGCTGCACCTGCAGAGTACAGAAGTTCCCAGGCAAGGGGCCAAATTGGAGCTGCAGCTACCAGCCAACATCACAGCCACAGCAACACAGGATTTGAGCTGCATATGTGAGCTATACCACACAGCAGTGCAAGATCCTTAACCCCGTGGTCAAGGCCAGGGATGGAACCCTCATCCTCATGGATACTATTTGGGCTTGTAACCCACTGAGCCACAACAGGAACTTCTGATTTTTTATTATCTTTTGAAAACTCTATCAAGTGAAAAACTGTCATGTTCTAATTTGTGTATTTTTAATATTAATGACATTGAATGCTTTTTTCATATACTCATAAGTAACTGCATTTAAAATAAAATAATGAATCTTCTTTTCTAATCACTCACTATAGTAAAATTGACCATCAACAAAATGGAAATTAGAAAGTAATGCATATAATGAGTTCCCACAGTGGTCCAGTGGGTTAAGGATCTGGTGTTGCCACAACAGTGGTATAGGTCACAGCTCTGGTTAGGATTTGATTCCTAGTCCTGGAACTTCCATATACTGTGGGTGCAGCTGGAAAGAAAGAAAAAAAAAGTACTGCAAATAGATCTTTAAATTTTAAAAGGAAACATGGAAATGATACTATTAATTTATTTAAATCCATCCTATTTTAAGAAGGAGTTAAGGTGATGAGTTTATTAGTCTATATAAGACTCTAAGCTTAACATAATAGGCTAAATTATGGGAAAATAAATTTCACATATTAGTATTGACTCATGATCATTAAGCATTTTTATTCAAGGCAGAACAGAAACCTGGATGTCAGCTACAGCTTTTACAATGAAAACAATGGAATTTTAAAGCACTATTTGGTAATTGTTCTTTTTATCTCATGGTCAATAGTTAAGTGTGGTCTGCTTGAATGCGTACATAAAACTCCCACTTCAAGGAAATAGAGGCAAAATAAAATTATTCGCAAAATAATAGAATGTGAGCTAATTCCTCCCCACAGTATTTCCTGTTACCTGATGATCTTCCTTTCTTTCAGGCAGCCTCTGCCCTTTAGCTCTCATAGCCTCAAGGCAAAAACAAACTGGTTTTGAAACCACCTTTCAAAAGCCTAGCCCTGAGGTTGCTAAGGATTTAGAGCACTCAGAAGAGACTAGAGTAAAATTTCCCCTGGCTCACTGAGACCAGATCCTCTCCTGGTACCGAAGAACGTCAACAAGGAGCAAGTCCTTCCCTGAACACCTGCAGATTTCTGAGAAGTTCTAGGGCAACCTCAGGGCTTCGCACCCCCACCCACAAACCTTCACTTGGACCAGGTGTGGCAGCATCTTGGTTAATCCAGGAAACAGAAAGCAGGAGAGGCCCATTGCCCTTTTCTAGGGAGTAGAAAGACGCCCGGACTAGAAACGACTCCACAGAATATCTAGGTCAGAAGTCAAAACTGGCCTAATTAGAGGTAGACTACAGACTCCCCAAAGGTGTCTACAATCCCAATCCCCAGAATCTGGAAATAGGTTATCTTACACAGCATTGGTCTGTGCCCCATAAACAGATAAGTACATCCTGTACTTGACCAGCTTCAAAACTGAAGGAAGAGCCCAGGGTCAGTCACAGAGACATCAGTGGTTTAATGGATGGAGGATCTGACACATCTGAAACAAGATCCTGGAGTGATACCCCACCGTGGACAGCAGAGGGTGGGCAGGACCTCTGGGCAGTTTTCATTCTCAGGGATAAGGAGAGGTTACCAGTTATAGCGGGAATTGAAGTCAGCTTGGCTCCCTGGTTACCAGGAAAACCAGCACAGGGATACACCCTTCACCATCCCTTTGATTAGCTATTGTAGATGGAGAGGTTCTGATCTAAAGTTCGAACGATCCTTAGCTAGGATGCAGGCAAGTATGTAGGAAGTTCAGTCCCATGCATAGGGTGTAGGTGAAGCAGGCACTGGTTGAGCAGGTGATATACAGAGAGCAAGAGAACAACTAGCTTGGGTGGCCTGATCGTATACATGGCAAAAGGGAATTTCCAGATGTGATTAAAGTTAAGGGTCTTGAAGTGGGGAAATTACCCTGGATTATCCACATGGGTCTGATAATGTGGATAACCTTTCCCAGATGTAGGCAGAGAGAGCTGTAACAACAGAGAAAGGGCCAGAAAAAATGTGACCCTGTTGGCTTTGAAGATGGAGAAAGGGAGCCATGAGCCAAGGAGTGTGGGTGACCTCTAGAAGCTGGAAAAAGCAAGGAAAGAAAAATTTCCCAAGAGTCTTAAGAAAGGAACACAGTCTGCCAACACATTGTTTAAAATGTGAGAGGCTAGAGAGATCCATGTCAGACTTCTGACCTGCTGAACTGTAAGATAATAAATTTGTGTTGATTTAGGCCATTGAATTTGTGATAATTTGAAAACTAGTACAGCTGTGCACAGGCTAGATATGGCCTACTGTTGGGAAATTTCACATAAAACCTTATTTCCATTTTCTTAAAAACCCAGAAGGTCTATGAATATTGGTCCATATTTGCATGTAGAAGCAGCCCACTGTAGCAGAATAATGGCCTCCTCTTCCAACCAGGCAGGTTGTTCTCCAGGTCATTAAATCTCTGCTACACGTCTATCCCAGATAGATTATCTATTTCCCCATCTAGCTGCTACAGGTTTTTAATTTGCAATATAGGTATATGCATATGGACTCAAAATAGCTTCATATAACTGACCAGGCCTTTAGCATTATGTACGAGCAGTAGGATAATTCCAGTATGGCCAAAGAATAGCTTGAATATGGTAACGTCTAAAGGTTATCCTGCTGAAATTTTTATGCCAGGGCAAGAGTGAGGGGCCTGTAGCTGGGAGTAATAGCTGAGGGGCTCTTGCAGTCAGAAATAAAGGACAATTCAACACTGACCTGTGAAAAGGAGAACAACTAAAGATAGCACACATGAGGATGTTTCATTGTGAAACGAAGCAAGACACTGTAGGGTCCTTCTGGGTAAAAAACCTTTCCTTATTCCCTGTTCTTCATTTGTAAGAAAAAGTTTTCAGCCTCCTAAACCTTCCTCGAATTCCAAAAGGCCAATTCAAACCATTACTAATTAGGGAAGTGAGGGAAGGCAGAAACAAAGGAGGAGCAAATGCAGTGATAAAGCAGAGTCCTCGTTCTTCCTCAAGCAATAAACAAAAACAGTATATCTCTGAGTTCTTCTGCAGGAACTAAGGCCCTCACTCAGATGGAGGATAGTAATTTCAAAACGAGCACAAGATTCTTGGAGCACCACCCTGTTACCTCACTACCAACCAATCAGAAGAAAGTCACACACCCTGCAGCCCTCACCCCGAATTTTGCCTTTAAAAACTCTTCCGGAGTTCCCGTCGTGGCGCAGTGGTTAACTGATCCGACTAGGAACCATGAGGTTTTGGGTTCGATCCCTGCCCTTGCTCAGTGGGTTAACGATCCGGCGTTGTCATGAGCTGTGGTGTAGGTCGCAGACGCGGCTTGGATCCTGCGTTGCTGTGGCTCTGGAGTAGGCTGGCAGCTACAGCTCCGATTGAACCCCTAGCCTGGGAACCTCCATATGCCGAGGGAGCGGCCCAAGAAATGGCAAAAAGACAAAATAAAGAAAGAAAGAAAGAAAATAAAAACTCTTCCTTGAAAATCATTGAGGGGGTTGGATGTTTGAGCGCAAGCCACCTGTTCTCCTTGCTTGGTCCTTCAATAAGCCTTTCTCTGCCCCAAACTCTAACATTTCAGTTTGTTTGGCCTCACTGTGTGTTGGGCACAGAAAGTTAGGCTTGAAAACAACCAGGTGTCAGCAGTTGCCCTTTGCTCATGTTTGGTAATATATAAATAAGCTTCTCAGAAATTAAGATTCACAATGCTAGGGAAAAAGAAAACCCTACATTGACAAGATTAATTTTACTCCATTGATAAGAGAGAGTATAGAAAAATCCTTAAAAAACAACTGGTGGGGGGGAGTTCTCGTAGTGGCCTAGTGGTTAACAAATCCAACTAGGTAAACGAGGTTGTGGGTTCAATCCCTGGCCTTGCTCAGTGGGTTAAGGATTTGGCGTTACTGTGAGCTGTGCTATATGTTGCAGACAAGGCTCAGATCCCACGGTGCTGTGGCTCTGGTGTAGGCCAGCAGCTACAGCTCCGATTCGACTCCTAGCCTGGGAACCTCCATATGCCGCAGGAGCAGCCCAAGAAATGGCAAAAAGACAAAAAATTAAAAAAAAAAAAAAAAAAACCTGGTAGGGCACTTAAAATACAATCAAGTAAAAGAAGGGGCTCCATTAAATAAAGCTTAATGAATAGCTTTGGATTAATCTATGCATAAATAAATAAATAAATAAAGCACAAAAAGAAATGTGATGAAGTTATACTATAAACCACTACATTGAACTGAAAAGTCCCATCCTGAGATGATTTTCTTTTCCTTTCTCTCATCCATTCACAAAAGAGAATATAAAAAATATAAAACTTTAGCCCACTCCTCCTTCACTCTTTGAGATCAAAAACAGTGCAGAGAACACAAGTCCATCATCAAGTATATTAAATCTATATTCATCCTATGGAAGAAAGGATTATAGTGTTATTTTAGTATTAGAAAATATGTTCAATTATTCATTCAAAGGAATTTATATTTTCTGGAGTGCTTAAATTTGTGACAGATTTTTTCCCAATAAACTAAATTAAGATAAATTTAATATCTAATACAATGCATATGAACATTTTCTGTGTACAATTTGATGAATTTTAACAAATCCATGTGCCCATAAAACCATCCCCCTAATGAAGATACAGAACATTTCAACTGCCCCCAGTGAAGATATCGAACAATGCATAAAGTTCCCTCATGCCCATCTGAATTCACTCTCGGCCCCTCACCCTAGGTAATTGATTTCTATTAATATTGCCTCTTTCAGAATTCACATAAATATAATCATACATTATATGATCTTTTTTTGTCTGTCTTCTTTCTCTCAGCATAATGCTTTAAAAATTAATTTATGTTACGGCATGATTGTGTTCCTTTTCATTGCTGAATAGTATTCCATTTGTCCTATGAATAGAAACAGTTTATATATTCATCTGTTGATGGATTTAGCTTGTTTCTAGTTTGGGGTTATTATGAATAAACCTACCATGAATTTGGGGGTGTAGGATTTTATTAATATGTTTTCTTTTCTCTTGCCATGTCTTGTGGTAAGCATATAAATCATTTTATAAAAGGCCACCAGAACAATTTTTAAAGTCCTTGTACCACTTTACAATTTACTCTTCTAACAGCAAACTAGGAGGGTTTCACTTGCTCTACATCGTCTCAACACTTGGTATTGTCAGTTTTTAATTTTTAGCCATCCTACTGAGTATAAAGTAGTGTCTCACTGTAATTTAAATTCATTTTTCCCTAATGTCTAATGAGGCTGAGTATTTTTTAATGTGCTTATTGTCCTTTTAATACCTTCCTTCGTGACTTTTCTGTAAAAATATGTTGCCTTTCTTGTATTAGGTGGTTTTCTTACTTTTTTTTTTTTGAGTCGTAAGTATTCTTTTTATATTCCTATTATAAGTTCTTTATCAGGTAAATGTCGCAGAGGTTTTCTTCCAGTCTGTACATTGTCTTTTCTTTTTCTCAATGGTGTCTTTTGAGAAGGACAAGCTTTTACTTTGATGAAGTCTAATTTATCATATTTTCCCCTCTTCTTTTATGGTTATCATGAAAATTTCCAATCCCAAAGTTGCAAAGATTTTCTCCCATGTTTCTTTCTGTAAGTTTTGTTGTTTTAGTTTCTATGGTTTGGTATGATCCATTTCTATTAATTTTGGCATGACATGAGACAAAGATCAAAGTTCATTTTTTCCCATATGGATAATTAATGTTCTGATGTCTTTTTTTTTTTTTTTTGTCTTTTTAGGGCCACACCCTCAGCATACGGAGGTTCCCAGACTAGGAGTCAAATCGGAGATGAAGCTGCTGGCCTACACCAGAGCCACAGCAACATGGGATCTGAGCCTGCCTCTGAGAACTACACCACAGCTCATGGCAATGCCAGATCCTTAACCCACTGAGCAAGGCCAGGGATCGAACCTGCATTCTCATGGATGCTGGTTGGTTTTGTTGGCCACTTTTTTTTTTAACAAGTGGCCGCACCTGTGGCATATGGAAATTCCCAAGCCAGGGGCCGAACCACAGCCACTGTAGAGGCAACACCAAGTAGTTATGTTGTGAACCACAAGGGAAGTCCTAATGTCATTTTCAAGTCATGTTTTTCCCTCTGAAGTGAACAACCTTGTCATAATTTATTGAATATATAAATTGACTTGAATATTTCAAGATTCTTTTCTTTCGATCATTCATGAATGTCATCTTCATGCAAACATTACACTGTTTTGATTATTGTAGCTTTAAAGTAAAATTTGATTTCAGGAAATATGACCCATCAAAATTTGTTCTTGCTTGTTAAAATTGTTTTGACTATTCTAGGTCCTTTGTATTTCCACATAACTTTAGATAATTTCCTAATTCCTACTAAAAAGTATGCTGTAATTTTGATAGAGATTGTTTTTGATTTATTGAGCTATTTGGGGAGGATGGACATTTTAATGGTATTGAGTTTTTTAATATATGAACATGGTGTGCCTATTTATTTATATACTATTTTATTATTCTCAGTGATGTTTTATAACTTTCAGTGTAGCAATCTGAAATTTATTCCTAAATGTTAATTGGTTTTGATTCTCTTATAAGTAGAAGGTTTTTTACTGTCTAATTTTCATTTCGTTGTTGCAAATATATAGAAATTTTATAATTTTTTAATTGTCTTTGTCTAATTAATACTATTAGATGAATATTTGTGTCTTTGTATGTGTATAGATTCTTTATGATTTTCTATATATGCCATCTGCAAATATAGATAGTTGTATCTATCCTTTTCAGTCTTTATGCATTTTTTCTTGCTTTATTTCATTGGACAAGACCACTACAATGTCTAACCAAAGTGATAAGAAGGAACATCCTTATGTCATTCCCAGTTTTAGGGAGAAAACATTAAGGAAGTTATATTCTATTTCCCATTTGTTAAGAATCTTTATCATTAATAGATCTTCTACTGTGACTGAGATTCATACCTTCTATAAATCAGTATATATGTAGCCCTTGAATTTAGATGCACATTGCTCATTGCCTGGCTTTTATTTAAAGAATAACTTTCAGTTTACAGGATGCTTCTGTCTCTGCCTATTTTTTGTTTGTTTGTTTGTTGGTTGGTTGGTTGTTTTTGTTCTTTAAAGGGTTGCACCTGAGGGATATGGAAATTCCCAGGCTGGAGGTCGAAACCAGCTGCAGCTGCCAGCCTATGCCAGAGCCACAGCAATGCTGGATTCTTAACCCACTGAGTAAGGCCATGGATCAAACCCATGTCCTCATGGATACTACTTGGATTCATTACTGCTGAACCACAATGGGAACTCCTGTCTCTGTCTGTCTGTTTGGACTTGAGTAAAATGGTAAGAAGTACATTGTTAATTTTATTATTATTACTACTATTATATGTTTCAAGAAAGAAACATCCTCCCAAAAGGAATTATATGTATACCAATAATTTTATTTCTCCAAAGGAGAAGATAATTACTTCACAGTTTACCAGAGAGTTTTCACCTGTAAGATCTCATTTGACCCTTCAAACCTGAGAGATAAGTTAAAAAGTTATTTTTACCATATTTATATTACCACAGGAGAAATAGGGGCTTGAAAAGATTAAATAAAATGCCACCATAGATCTGAAATTTTAATTTAGGAGTTTCTGCTTCTAGGTACAACCTGGTACAACTCAAACATTCCAGTTTGTTGTAGGTAATGGGAACAAAACGATTGCTGCAGATGGGAACATGAAAACTCCTCATTCTTAACATGCAGTGGAATTATATTTCTTTAAATATAGTTTAAAACTTAAGTGACAAATTTTGAAACATAGAATTCCTTTGAATAAATTTCTAACTAATCTATAAACTCATCCCTTAATAAATATAAGAATCTGAAGGGCAGGGTCTGATTCTTAGCCTCGTGTCTGTGCCACTGCACATAGCTCAGTGCCTGGCCCTTAGGAGGCCACAAGAAAAAAATATAGATTGATTATTATGGATACTACATGCAACTACTTCTTCTGAGAGGAAGTATTGAGCTCAAATCCAACAATGGATTTTTAAATCTTATAATTATTTTTCTTACTGCAAAAGGAAATACCAAAAAGTAACTTCACCCCTCAGAATAATTATGAGCAAACTCTAACAGGTCTTAGCAAATTTACCAATGTCTAAAAGATTTCACAGAGTGATTACCACCTAATTACACTTTACTTCAAATCAAAGGACTATGTATGCTTTTTGGGCACATGTATATGTTGTATACAGCTTTAAATAGCTGTGATACAGATGTTGCCTCATTAAAATCTCCAATGCACGTCTCAAGAGGAAAGATCTAGGTTTCAAACGTGGGACTGTGACATGTAATAAACACTAGGCAACGTCACTCAGTATTACCATGGTCTGTTTGTTAGTCTTCATTTCCTCCTAGACTGAAAACTCCCTGCAGGCCATAGCCATGTTGCTGACGACAACTAAATCATAGTCTAATATGCACTAGGGCTAAATAATTATTTGGTGAAGGAATGAATGAAATGAGTGCCCAAAATGAAAGGTACCAGCTCAAATTCTGAATGAAAGGACCTGTGCTTTTTCAATTTAATGCTGGAAGAGCTTGAACATAAGAACACATGCTGGGGAGCAGGCCATTTTTCTAGTAGATGCTTTATTTATCCCTACATCTTTCAGACAGGCAGAGGGAATGTGCTCCAAGAAGGAGAGTGGGATGCTGGGTGTCAAGTCCCCAGGGTTTAATTCCCAACTCTGAATCTCACTCGCTTCAAGGCCTTGGGCAAGTCACTTAACCTCTGTTCCAAACAGAAATAATACCGCCTCCTCCCAGGAGCACACCAAGGCAAGTTTGATTGATGGCTGAGCTCTTAGGGTCTTTGATGAAATGTGCTGAATGGCTGCCAAGTATTACTACTGCTAATAATAATAATGTTTTCCTAACGCAGTCCCACAGAGCAATATAAATCGGTAACAAGGGACAGATTGCTCCAACAAAGCAAACTGTGACCAATTCCTTTTGAAAGAAGGATGATAGGCTTAATTCCACAATGGTATCATTTTCTGTACTCTGTTCTCTCCTTACTTCCAAGGAGAACAAGTTGTAATGCGTCAACATGAGATGTGTAGACATCTTTAGGATGGAGAAATGAAGGGGGTAGATTGGAACCAAACACAGACATAGTCATAGTTTAGAAATACCATGTTTCTTGGTTAGGTTGATCATCTATACATATAAAACGGCCATTGGTAAGGCAAAAATGTTGTCATTTGTTATTTCATCAGTTCCATGGTTTTATTGTATCCCAAAAGAAAATTAAAGAAAACTCTAATCTCTCAATTTAGTTTCAGAACATCTATTTCTTGAAATAGAAATATTATTCTACACTACTTAGAAGCCTTTTTTCTTTTCCCTTACAATGTCTAATGTGATTTTAAAACAAGATTTATTAGATATGTTTCCTGGTTATAAAATAACACATGTTTACTCCAGAAAATTTGGACAAAGATATAAAACATAAATGAATAAAAATTGGGATGTTGCTATAGTGCAGTAATTTAAAATGTGTTTCTGCTTCAACTGCCAGGGCTCAGCTCCATGTCTGCTGTTAGTTTGATCTAACTTCTTAATTTCTGTAGGCTTCAGTTTCTTCATCTTCTAAGTGGGACTATAATGCTATTCTCGTTGTTAGGAGAATTAAAGAGGGCATGTGAAGCATTTAGCAGAGTGCCTGGCCCAGGGAACATTGTTCAACACATTAATATTGCTATTATATAATTCCTCATCAGCTCTAAACTTAATTTTCCTGAAGTCCTTTCTATGAGTATAAAATTTGATATTAAATATATGTTTTCTAGGGGTTCCCATGGTGGCTCAGAGGTAATGAACCTGACTAGCATCTATGAGGACCCAGGTTCAATCCCTGGCCTCACTCAGTGAGTTAAGGATCCAGCATGGCCATGAGCTGTGCTGTAGGTTACAGAAGCAGCTCGGATCCGGCGTCGCTGTGGTTGTGGTGTAGGCAGGCAGCTACAGCTCCGATTTGACCCCCAGCCTGGGCATTTCTGTGTTTTGGGTGTAGATCCCAAAAATAAATAAAGTATATAGTTTCTTTTGCAAAATTGAAATCTCTTTGTGTCCCCTCCCCCAGATTTATACATTGAAATCTATTTCCCAATGTGATCGTATTTGTGGGCAGGCCTTTGGGAAGTGACTATTCAGGACGATGGAGATCTTATGAATGGAATTCGTGCCCTTATGAATGAGACCTCAGAGAGCTCTGTCATCCTTCTGTTATATGAGGGCACAGAGAGAAGACAGTTTGTCTGTGAACTAGTAAACACTTCCTCATCAGACACTGAATCTGCCAGCATCTTGAACTTGAACTTTCCAGCCTCCAGAACTGTAAGAAATAAACATTCATTGTTTTAGCCTCCCAGTCTGTGATATTTTATTACAGAAGCCCAAACAGATTAAAATAAGATCATATCATGCAAACTGGTTTTAATCTGCTCTTCATCACTGAATATGCTACAAGATTTTCTCACATCATCACATATTCTTCTACATTTGTGACACAATCACTTAAGACCACAGATTTTATATCAAATGATTTGATTCCTCATAACTTAAAGAACAAACTTCTTAAAGTCACATGTTAGCATTGTTCCCAGTTTTTGTTTTTATGAAGAACACTGCAATGACCAACATTTTATGCATCTCAGCTTTGGGGTAGACCACTAGAAGTAGAGTTTTTGAGGAGCAAAAGCTACATTTTTTTGGTTTTTTTTGTTTTTTTGCTTTTTAGGCTGGCGCCTGTGACATATGGAAGTTTCCAGGTAGAATCCAAGCAGTAGCTGCCAGCCTACACCACAGCCACAGCAGCGTGGGATCTGAGCTTTGTCTGAGACCTATACCACAGCTCACAGAAACACCAGATTCTTAACCCACTGAGGAAGGCCAGGGATCCAACCTGCATCCTCATGGATCCTAGTCAGATTCATTTCTGCTGCGTCATGACATGTACTTTTAAAACTTTTGATGTTAAATTATCCTCCAGAAAGTTTGAGATAGTAGTGTATGTCATAGCAATTTAATTTGTCCCATTAAACCTGTTGATGTCCTATTCATCTTTATAAACCTGTTGTTTTTCCCTGCATAAGATACACCTAGAGTACTCTTTTATTGGAAGTTAAAAGGCAAGGGAATAAATGTAAAGAATAGAGATTAAAAGAATGTGGATGACTTTTGCATCTTTCTAAGTTCAATTTCTACTGAGACAATATACTGAGACAATCAGATTTATAAACCTTGGCAAAAACTGATAAGCACATACTCTGCTCCTCAACTCTATTTAGAAAAATTTATTTTCAAATCTTTCTTATTTTTTCATCTTTTTTTTTTTTTCTTTTTCTTTATATGGCTGCAGCTATAGCATTTGGAAATTCCTGGCCTAGGGGCCAAATTGGAGCTGTAGCTGAACTGCCCTCCAAAAGTCAAAATACAACTAAGATTAAATTCATTGAATCTAGAAAGTAATCCATAAATGGGTTCAGTTGGGTGGGAGGAGAACGGAGGCTGTTATTAGAAGCCAGACCTGCCCCTTGATGTTAATGTATCTAGTACCCAAGCTTAATAGAAACATTCTTCACGCACTGCCATGAATGGTGGATGTCTAAATTCTACATATAAAGCTGTAATTTCATTGAAAGATTCTAGCGACGTTGATAAACGATGTCACTGGTAAGCTGTGCTTGAATTACAACTTTAATTATTTACACTTGGACCTACATTATTCCTATATTATACCTGTCATAGCACTATCTTTCCTGGGCCTGCTAACGGGACCAGGATGATGATTTATCCCAACAGTGGGTTAGGTAGAACAGCATTGGAGCATCAGTCAACCACGTCAGAGAAAGATGCAAGTGGCGCAGGGGCTGGTTAGAGTAGGTGGTGTAAAATTTACCCAAAAGCTATTTTGCAAACTTACAGAGGAAAAGGAGGCTCTCGGAGGACTTGAGTGTGCAGCACCTGGGTGCTGCTAACCTCTCAAAAGTAAAAAAAACTCCGTGATTCTCTCCCCCTCTCCCTCTCTGTCCCCACCCGTTGTTATTATTTGGCTTACGAATACCTTTGAGAGTCTTTTGATAACAACAGGGAACCCAGAGGATTTAGTTAATTAATTAATTAATTTATTTATTTATATGGCAGATCCTGAGCTTGGCGTCAAATCAGAGCTGCAGCTGCTGGCCTACACCACAGCCACAACAATGCCAGATCAGAGCGGCATCTGTGACCTCCACCGCAGCTTTCGGCAATGCCTGATCCTTAACCCACTGAGCGAGGCTAGGGTTCAAACCTGCATCCTCACGAACACCATGCCTGGTTCTTAACCCGCTGAGCCACAATGGGAACTCATTTTAGATATTTTCATTTTGAATGTATGTGAACCTATGAGCAGACCACAGTTTCTTTTAAAAAAATCACCTGGTTTGTGACTTGTCTTAGAATGAAAGCCCTAGGAAAAAGTGATCTGCTCTGGGCACCTTAAGATGACTGAGAGAGTTTGGATCATTCTATTTACTCAATGTATCATTTAAAGGAAATCTTCATGCTAGTTATTTTTATTTATTAAAGAATAATTTTATGGCACAGATGAAATTAACCACACTGTTTTGACCTGAGTTTATAAATTGTGAGGCTCAGAGCCAGATTACAGTATTGCTGGGAATGAGTCTGATTCGGTAGCGATTTTACGTGCCTTTATTTTATTTTATGTACTCTCCCATGAAGAAGATGAAAGAGGTGTAGTGGGAAGGGCTTTAACTGGACATTAATTACAACTAGCATTTAAGGTCCCCAAGAAGCCCCAGTGATTCCTGTGACCACCTGAATGAGGAGAACTTTCTCTATAAAAAAGGGGAGACACCACTCACGTGTGATCCTATCAGCCATATGTAAGTAGAACATATTTTGGAATCAGCTTGTGTACAACTCTAATACAGATGGTATAGTGGTTCAGGAGTTCCTGTCATAGCTCAGCAATTAATGAGCCCAACTAGTATCCATGAGGCTGTGGGTTCGATCCCTGGCCTTGCTCAGTGGGTTGAGGATCTGGAATTGCCATGAGCTGGGGTGTAGGTCCCAGATGTAGCTCAGATCCCGAATTGCTGTGGCTGTGGCACATGCCAGTGGATAGAGTTCCGATTTGACCCCTAGCCTGGGAACCTCCATATGCCACGGGTGCGGCGCTGAAAAGACAAAAAAATTTAATAAATTAATTAAAAAATAATGATTTCCGCTAAGAAATAACTACTCTTAGACTAGAAGTATGTAAGACTAATTTATTTTCTCAAGAAATAATGTGAGAGGGAGAGTCTAAAGGGAAAATTCAAAAAGTGAAAACAGTAATTGAGTTAGGTAGTTGAGATCATTAAGGCTTCTTAATTATTTCAAAAACGCAAAGGTTCCCATTTGTGTTCCAGCCATTGAGAAAAAGCCTATCCCAGCAACCTAATCAGGTTCAGCCTCAGACCAGGACAGTGAAAACTTCAGAAGTAGATCAGACACAAAAGTTCTTTTTATAAATTTTACATGTGCCCATCCATCTACCTTTAGAAATATATATGGCTTAGTAGAAAAAAGCCACTGTAGATGTTCCACTTGTATCGCAGAAGAAACAAATCTGACTAGTCTCCACGAGGATGCGGTGATGCCTGGCTTCACTCAGTGAGCCAGCAATGCGGCGTTGCCGGGAGCTGTGATATAGGTCACGGATGTGGCTCAGATCCTGCATTGCTGTGACTGTGGTGTAGGCCAGCAGCTGTAGTTCCAGTTTGACCCTTAGCCTGGGAACTTCTATATGCCATGGATGAGGCCCTAAAAAGCAAAAAAAAAAAAGAAAAAAAAAAAAAAGAAAAGTCCACTGCATAAAACTCTAAACTAGGAAGTTTCCATTGTGGCTCAGTGGGTTATGAATCAGACTAGTATCCTTGAGGATTTGGGTTTGATCCCTGCCTCACTCAGTAGGTTAAGAATCTGGGGTTTCTACGAGATGTGGTATATGTTGCAGACACGGCTTGGATCTGTGGAGTAGGCTGGTGGCTGCAACTCAGATTGACCCCTAGCCTAGGAATTTCCATATGCTGAGGATGCAGCCCTAAAAAGAAAAGAAAAAAAAAAATCTAAACTTACTAAAAACAATATCATGCTTCCATACGACATCTTACAGTTTCCAAAGCACTTTCAAAAACATTTAAAATGCGTTAACATGTGGGAGGTGGAGTATGATGGCGGAGGAGTAGGCGGTCACGCACACCTTCTCCCACAAACACATCAAAAAAACACATCTACAGGTAAAACTACTTGCACAGAACATCAACTGAATGCTGGCAGAAGAATTTAAACCTCCAAAAAAGGCAAGAAACTCTTGACATAACAGGGTAGAACAAAAGAAAAAAAGAGAGAGAAAAGGAATCAGGACGGGACTAGCATTCCCAAGAGGGCGCTGTGAAGGAGAAAAGAAACCCGCCTCCTGGGAAGCCACATAACTGATGAAAGATCAGTGGAGTCAGTGGGACCTCAAAGTCTCTGAGAAAAGCATAGCAGCTGGACTGAGCACAGCAAAGCAGAGTGAGAGCCACACAGATCATCTGAACCACCAGCCCGGACACCACAGCCTGAGATGCTTGGGCAGGGGTTGGGTGCTGAGACTCAGGCTCTGGAGGTCAGTCCCAGGGAGAGAACTGGGGATGGCATGAGGGGCTAAGGAGCAGTGTGGCATGGGCTAAGGAGAGGAACACCACGGCAGAGGGAACCGGGGAGAAGGTCCAGACCCACAGGAGAGGTAAGGCACCATTGTCCTTACCTCTCCTGTGGAGTAGGAGGGGAGAAGGGGAGGGGCAGGCTGCCACAGGAAACTGCCTGCATATGCCCGCAAGCTTAGAGGGCGGGGTGGCTCTGCAGAGGCTATGGGCTTCGAGAAGTCTCTTGCTCTTTTAAGGAAGATTAGGCACTTCTTGTGCAGGCTACCAGTGGTCAGGCACCTATTGTGTGGGCTAAGGGCATGAGGGAGCCCAGTGCGACGTGGTGCCTCTTGCTCAATCCACAGGTGGCAGGGACAGACTGCAGCGGTTGTCTCAGAGGCCAGAGGGAGGCGTGGCTTGCCACCACTGGGGGCCTGTGAGTGGGCTCCACCATCAACCCCAGTCACCTCAGGAGTTGCCAAAAAAGAAAAAAAGAGGGCATTGCAACCAACCACCATATGCTGTTGCTCTCAATCCCCTTGGAACACACTCATCTTGCAGCTGCCACTGCCAAACACTCTGGGTGACCCCAGACACCTGGTCATTGTCCCTTCCCAAGGCCCTACCACTAAGAGCAACTGGTGAAGCAACTCCTGCATGGGCTAAGTGGGACAGGGTGCTTCTTGTGTGGTCTGCAGGTGGCAGGGTCAAACCACTGCAGTTATCCCTGATTCCAGAGGTGGGCTTGGCCCACTGCCATTGGAGATATCTGAACAAAAATCACTTGCAGCCCCATTCACCTAAAGGGCACCACAGAGGAGGGCATTGTGACTGAACACTACCTGTTAGTGCTCTCGAACCCCCGGGAACACACCTGCCTTGCTGTTGCCACTGCCAAACGTTCCAGGCAGTATCCACATGCCTGATCTCTGTCACTTCTCAGGATCCTGCAACTAGGAGTGCCCTTTACAACACCTCATATGAGAGCTAAGTGAGACGGGTTTCTTCATGCATGGTCTACAGGTGGTGGGGGCAAACCACCACAGTTATCACTGACTCTAGAGATGGTCATGGCCTGCTCCCAACAGGGGTCCCTGAGCAGTAACCACCTGCGGTTCCAAACACCTCAGAGGAGTGCACTGCAATCAAACACAAGCTGTTGCTGCTCTCACTCCCCTGGGAACTCACACGCCCTGCTGTTGCTACTGCCAAATGCTCTGGTCACCTTGATGATCTGCCTAGAGTTTATTACCACTTCCCAGGGCCCTGCAACTAGGAGTAGCCTGTGCCATCTTCCTGCAGGTCCTTGCTGCTATTGAGAGCCCAATGACCAGGCACTGATTGCTGGCCCTACCCATTGCCTCCTTCTCCCTGAAAACACACTGAGCACCCTGGGAACAACAGCCTGCTCACACCGAAGAAAGAGGCAGCAAATGTTCAAACTCCCACACCAAAAATAAATAGTAACCCCTCCAAAAATGCAAAGAGGTATTCTTGCATAGAAGTAGCCCTACAAGACTACAATTTGGCTTCCCTGAATTCACAGGAAAGGAAAAACACAAACAAGATGAAGAAGCACAGAAACCATTCCCAGTTAAAGGAACAGGAGAACTCACCTAAAGCAGACAACAGTGAAACAGACCTCTGCAGTCTGACAGACATTGAGTTCAAAAGGGAGGTATTGAAAATACTGAAAGAATTAAGAGAGGATATTAACAGTAATGCAGATTCCTTTAGAAAGGAACTAGACAATATAAGGAGGAGCCAAGAAAAACTAGAAAATTCATTTGCAGAGATACAAACTGAGCTTAAGGCAATAAAGAACAGAATGAATAATTCAGAGGAACGAATTAGTGATGTGGAAGATAAAATAATGGAAATCACCCAGTCAGGACAACAGACAGAAAACCAAATGAAAAAACATGAAAGCAATATAATTGACCTATGGGATAATATAAAGCAGGCCAATCTACGCATAATAGAAATTCCAGAAGGAAAAGAAGAAAAGGGGATTGAAAATATATTTGAAGAAATTATGGCTGAAAACTTTCCAAATCTAAAGCATACTGATGTCAAGATACAGGAAGCACAGAGGGCACCAAACAAGCTGAACCCAAACAGGCCCACACCTGTTTTTATTATTTTATTATAATAAAAATGGCAAAAGTTAAAGAGAGGATTCTAAAGGCAGCAAGAGTAAAGCAAAGCATTAATTATAAGGGAACCCCCATAAGGCTATTAGCTGATTTCTCTACAGAAACACCATAGGCCAGAAGCGAGTGGCAAGATATATTTAAAGTTCTGAAAGGAAAAAATTTGCAACCTAGAATACTCTATCCAGCAAGAATATCATTTAAATTAGAAGGGGAAATAAAGAATTTCTCCAATAAACAAAAGCTAAAAGAGTACAGCAATACTAAACCCATTCTAAAAGAAATACTGAAAGGGCTTCTCTAAATTAAAAGAGAGAGAGCGAAAAAGAAGAATTAGGATGGAGGAAACCATAATTGGAAAGCAATCACTTAAATAAGCCAGCATACAGACCTAAATATGAAGATGTTTAAAAAAAAAAAAAGGCATCAAAATCATACAATGTGGGGAAGGAAAGTAAGAAAATATGGATTCTTTCTTTTATTTTAATGATGTGTTTGAGCCTATATGACTATCAGGCAAAAGCAAGCAGATATAGGAAGGGCTTAACATGCTTAAAAAACAGGGCAACCACAAATCAAAACCATTACATTCACAAAAACTGAAAAGAAAAGTACTCAAGCATAAAATAAATGGAAACCATCCAACCCCCCTCAAAAAAAGAAGAAAAGAGAAACATAGAATCAACTGGAAAGCCAGGTTTAAAATGGCCATAAATACATATCTATCAATAATCACCTTAAATGTCAACGGATTAAATGCTCCAGTCAAAAGACACAGAGTGGTAGATTGAATAAAAAAGAAAAAACCTGCAAAAAAATTTTTTTAAAAAAAGCAAAAACCTTTAATCTGGTGCCTACAAGAAACTCACCTTAAAGCAAAGGACACATAAAGATTGAAAATGAGGGGATGGGAAAAGATATTTCATGGCAATGGACAAGACAGGAAAGCAGGAGTTGTAATACTCATATCAGACAAAATAGACTTTAAAACAAAGACCATAAAGAACAACAAAGAAGGACACTATTTAATGGTTAAAGTACCCATTCAAGAGGAGGATAATTACAATCATCAATATCTATGCCCCTAATATAGGTGCACCCAGATACCTACAACAAATACTAACAGATATAAAAGGAGAAATCAATGGGAATACAATCATAGTAGATTTTAACACCCCACTCACAACAATGGACAGATCCTCTAGACGGAAAATCAATAAGGCAACAGAGATCCTAAAGGACGCAATAGAAAAGTTAGACTTAATTGACATTTTCAGGACATTACAACCAAAAAAAATCAGAATATACATTCTTCTCAAGTGCACATGGAACATTCTCAGGAATAGATCACATCCTGGGGCACAAAGCTAACCTCAACAAATTTAAGAATATAGAAATCATTTCAAGTATCTTCTCTGACCAAAATGGCATGAAACTAGAAATCAAACATAGGAAAAGAAACGAGAAAAAAACTTACTACATGGAGACTAAACAGTGTGCTACTATAAAACCCATGGGTCGATGAGGAAATCAAGAAGGAAATTAAAAAATACTTCGAGACAAATGATAATGAAGACACATCCACTCAAAATCTATGGGATGCCACAAAAGCAGTGCTCAGGGGGAAATTCATAACAATACAGGCCTTCATTAAAAAAGAAAAATCTCAAATCAGCAACTTAACCCAACACCTAAATGAACTGGAAAAAGAAGATCAAACAAAACCTGAAGTCAGCAAAAGGAGGGAAATCATAAATATCAAAGAGGAAATCAATAAAATAGAGATTAAAAAAACAATTGAAGAAATCAATAAAACCAAGAGTTGTTCTTTGAAAAGATAAACAAAATTGACAAACCTCTGGCTAGACTCACCAAGAAGAGAAGAGAAAAAACCCAAATAAGAAATGAAAAAGGAGAAGTCACAATGGATACTACAGAAATAGAAAAAACCAGGAGAGAATACTATGAACAACTGTATACCAACAAATTTGACAACCTGGAAGAAACGGACAACTTTCTAGGGACTTACAGCCTGCTGAAACTGAATCAAGAAGAAATAGATCAACTGAACAGACCAATCACTAGCAATGAAATTGAATATCTCATAAAAACACTCCTTGCAAATAAAAGTCCAGGACCAGATAGCTTCATAGGTGAATTCTACCAAACATACAAAGAGGAACTTATACTCATCCTCCTTAAACTTTTCCAAAAGGTTGAAGAAGAAGGAACACGCCCAAAGACATTCTATGATGCCACCATCACCCTCATTCCAAAACCAGACAAAGATACCACCAAAAAAGAAAACTATAGGCCAATATCGTTGATGAATATAGACACAAAAATTCTCAACAAAATTTTAGCCATCCGAATCCAACAATATATCAAAAAGATCATACACCGCAAGCAGGTGGGATTCACCCCAGGTTCAAAAGGATGGTTCCACATATGCAAATCAATCAACGTCATACACAACATTAACAAAAGAAAAGTCAAAAACCACATGATCATCTCAGTAGATGCAGAAAAAGCATCTGACAAAGTCCAACATCCATTCATGATCAAAACTTTCACCAAAGTGGGTATAGAGGGAACATTCCTTAACATTATCAAAGCCATTTATGACAAACCCACAGCAAATATCATACTCAATGGAGAAAAGCTGAAAGCCTTTCCACTAAAAGGATGTCCACTTTCACCACTGTTATTCAACATAGTCCGGGAAGTCCTAGCCACAGCAATCAGACAAACAATAGAAATGAAAGGCATCCAAACAGGAAGAGAAGAGGTAAAACTGTCACTGTATGCAGATGACATGATACTATATAAAGAAAACCCTAAGGACTCAAGCCAAACACCGCTTGAACTGATCAACAAATTCAGCAAAGTAGCAGGATAGACGATTAACATTCAGAAACCAGTCACATGTCTGTATCCTAACAATGAAATCTTAGAAAAGGAATACAGAAATACCTCTTAAAATTGCACCTCAAAAATCAAATACCTGGGAATACACCTGACCAAGGAGGTAAAGGACTTATGTGCCGAGACCTATACAACATTAATCAAGGAAATTAAAGACGATGTCAAGAAATGCAAAGATATTCCATGCTCCTGGGTTGGAAAAATGAATATTGTAAAAATGGCCATACTACCCAAAGCAATCTACAGAGTCAATGCAATCCCTGTCAAATTGCCCATGACATTTTTCACAGAACTAGAACAAACAATCCAAACATTTATACGGAACCACAGAAGACCCAGAACTGCCAAAGCAATTCTGAGGAACAAGAACCAAGCAGGAGGCATAACTCTGCCGGATGTCAGGCACTGTTACAAAGCCACAGGCATCAAGACAGTGTGGTCCTGGTACCAAAACAGACAGACAGACCAATGGAACAGAATAGAGAACCCAGAAATAAACCCAGACACCTCTGGTCAATTAGTCTTTGACAAAGGAGGCAAGAACATAACATGGGGACAAGACAGTCTGTTCAGCAAGCATTGCTGGGAAACCTGGACAGCTGCATGTAAATCAATGAAACTAGAACACACCCTCACACCATGCACCAAAATAAACTCAAAATGGCTGAAAGACTTAAATGTAAGGCAAGACACCATCAAACTCCTGGAAGAGAACATAGGCAAGACATTCTCTGACAGGAACCTTACAAATGTTTTCTCAGGGCAGTCTCCCAAAGCAACAGAAATAAGAGCAAAAATAAACCAACAGGACCTAACCAAACTGACACACTTTTGCACAGCAAAGGAAACCAAAAAAAAAAAACCAAAACAAAAACAAAAAGACAACTTACAGAATGGGAGAAAATAGTTTCAAATGATGCAACTGACAAGGGCCTAATCTCTAGAATATACAAGCAACTTGTACAGCTCAACAACAAAAAAGCCAACAACCCAATTGAAAGAGGGGAAAGGGACCTGAATAGACATTTTTCCAAGGAAGATGTACAGATGGCCAACAAGCACTTGAAACAATGCTCAACATCCCTGATTATTAGAGAAATGCAAGTCAAAACTACCATGAGATACCACCTCACACCAGTCAGAACGGTCATCATTCATAAGTCCACAAAGAGCAAATGCTGGAGCGGGGGTGTGGAGAAAAGGGAACCCTCCTGCACTGTTGGTGGGAATGTAAGCTGGTATAACCACTCTAGAGAACAGTATGGAGGTGCCTTTGAAATCTATGCATAGAAGTATCATATGACCCAGCAATCCCACTCTTGGGTGCATATCTGGACAAACCTTTCCTTAAAAAAGACACATGCACCCGCATGTTCATTGCAGCTCTATTCACAATAGCCAAGACATGGAAACAACCCAAATGTCCATTGAAAGGCAATTGGACTAGGAGGAAGTGGTATATATACACAATGGAATACTACTCGGCCATAAAAAGAACAAAATAATGCCATTTGCAGCAACATGGATGGAACTAGAGACTCTCATCCTGAGTGAAGTAAGTCAGAAAGAGAAAGACAAATACCATATGATATCACATATATCTGGAATCTAATATATGGCACAAATGAACCTTTCCACAGAAAAGGAAATCATGGACCTAGAGAACAGACTTGTGGCTGCCAATGGGGGAGGGGGAGAGAGTGGGGTGGTTGGGGAGCTTGGGGTTAATAGATACACACTATTGCCTTTGGAATGGATTAGCAATGAGATCCTGCTGTGTAGCCCTGGGAACTATCTCTAGTCACTTATGATGGAGCATGATACTGTTAGAAAATAGAATGTGTACATGTATGTGTAACTGGGTCACCATGATGTACAATAGAAAAAAAAATTGTATTGGGGAAATAACTATTAGAAAATAATAATAAAGAAAAGTAAAATATGTTAATATGTGAGTTGAATTCTTACTGAAATATTCTATAAAAGCTTTTTTTTTTTTTTTAAGAAAACATCCTATGGATCTATTTTCTAACTTGAATTTAAACTCTCTAGCTTATAAAGGAAGATGAGTCTTAAGGGGGGGGGTCAAGAGAAAAAAAAAAGACTAGTTCTAGATGGTCAAGGTGATTTATTGTCCATCCTAGAAATAGTACAATGTCGAATAAATGGTTAACCCGCCTTTCACTACATTATTTACATTTAATTACTGGGCAGATTATTAGAAAAGTCCTTGGGATTTGGTGAACTATTCCCTATCCAGCCAGCCTCTTAGTCTTTTCATATTAAGGCCATTCTTTAAAAGCCAAGTCTGAAGTGTTAGCCTGGCCTCGCGTTCCCAAGAGTGAACCTTTCAGCAAGCCTCATGCCTGTGGTCCATCCTAGTCCCTCCCTGACTTCTGGCTTCTCATGGTATTTTTCTGATAAGCAACTTGGAAGAAGGACAATAAGTAATCCCAGCTTCTCTTTTGAAGCTGCCTGTCTATGGAAAGTCTCTGTTCTGCTCTGTTCCTGCTGGGTGCCAGCTTCTTGGGTCAGAAGGCTCATACAGGTGTGTCCTGTTTTATTCCAGCCAGCTTTGACCAGGTGGCAGGGTATAATTACAGAGTGAAGAATTAGGAAATTACACACCTAAGTCACATCTTAAGCTCAGCTTTTATCACTAAAAATTTGATCTTCGTCTGTTTCCTACAGCTATAGAGTATTGTCATTTGTGTGTTTCAAGAGATGAGGTGAAAGGAGTGATGTACAGTCTATTGACCTTGAAAGATGGATACCAGGACTAATATTCAGGTACCAAAATAACACATGGTGATCTTTGCTTCTGATGGTACAGCTAGGAGACTTACTTATTTACTACTTATAGATCCAGATCTTCTAGAATTATATCCTGGTATTTTGAGACAGCTTACATGTGGCCATTTTTCCATTGGGGAAGCTGGTTCTTAGCTGGGACAGACCCCAGTGAGCTGGCCCTCCAGGCTTTCAGGTGCATGTCATTGCTGCTGCCCACAAATGGCACAGGGGCAGCCCAGCCTCACATTGCAGACAAGGCCCAGAAAAAGATCAGAAGATCGTGAAAGGAGAGGTTCCTTTTGTTATAGATCACTGCACAGGCTCTTTAGGACTTCTTGTATGGAATGATTTTAGCTTGATAGTATTTTCTAAAAATTTTTTTATTAGAGTTGATTTACAATGTTCTGTCAATTTCTACCGTACAGCAGAGTGACCCAATTATACATGTATATACATTCTTTTTCTTACATTATCTTCCATCATGTTCCATCACAAGTGACTGGATATAGTTGCCTGGGCTATACAGCAAGATCTCATTGCTTATCCACTCCAAATGCAATAGTTTTCATGATTGTATTTTTTTCCTCCAACAAGGCCTTCAATCTAAGGCTTTAAATTTTATTTTATTTTATTTTATTTTATTTTATTTTATTTTATTTTATTTTATTTTATTGTCTTTTATTTAGGGCCACACCCACAGCATATGGAGGTTCCTAGGCTAGGGGTTGAATCAGAGCTGTAGCCGCCGGCCTACACCAGAGCTGCAGCAACATGCGATCTGAGCTGCGTCTGCAGCCTACACCACAGCTCATGGCAACACTGGATCCTTAAACCACTAAGACCCTGGATTGGACCTGCATCCTCATGGATGCTAGTCAGATTCGTTTCTGCTGAGCCACCACAGGAACTCCTAAAGCTTTAAATTTTAGAAGTGGTTAAGTTCTGTTTCAGCAGTGGAGCTTTGTGGCAGGCAGAGGTTAGAATCAATCTTTCTCTTGATCTGCATTTAGTTGACAAGGGTTGTAAAGTGTGGAAGATTCACAGTATGTATTCCCTTGTCTCAAAAATCCCTGCCCAACCCTTTGTCTCAGACTCAGAGGGGTAATGACTGCAACAATGAATAGCTCCCAATAGAGGGTCTCTGATGAAATAAGGGATAGACCACCTTTGTTTGAGGTAGAGAAGCCACCTAATGAAGTTTATTCAAACCCTAAAGTTAAGAAGCAAACAGAAAATGTCTGTGCAGGGAATACTCTGTCTTCAAAAACCAAGTTTGTTTGGGTAACAAGGAAGAACTGGATTGGATTAAATACTATCATAACAGGAGCACTGGGAGTTCCCATTGTGGTGCAGGGGAAATGAGTCCCACTAGGAATCATGAGGTTGTGGGTTTGATCCCTGGCCTTGTTCAGTGAGTTAAGGATCCGGCATTGCCGTGAGCTGTGGTGTAGGTCACAGATGTGGCTCGGATCTGATGTTGCTGTGGCTGCGGTGTAGGCCAGCAGCTACAGCTCTGATTGGACCCCCTAGCCTGGGGACCTCCGTGTGCCATGGGTGCGGCTCTAGAAAGGCCGAAAAATAAAAAATAAAAAAAGAACAGGAGCATTGGGAGAATGAAAGGCAGATAAAAATGGTTTGGTTAAAAGGAAGAGAGAGATTTTCTTAGGAACAAGGTTAAGCTCTTACCAAAGAGGGGAGGCCAATATGAGCAGAAAACAAGACCAAGGGAAAAGGCGCTGCCCTCAGGTCAAGCTATCCTTACAGACAGGATCAGGGGTTAGAGACGAGCTTGTTACTTGTCACCTTATCAGAAAAGGGGATCGTGGTTCAAGGGGAAACTCCCAGGGGAAGGGCAGGAAAATCTCCAGAAGCTCACTGGAACGATTCTCTGAGGAGAGAATTTTCTGGATCCAGAACACCAGGGAGAGACATAGCCTTGGAACTGCGGAGTGGCTCCCTTAGGGCTTGAGCCAACTGTCAACTAGCAGTTTTATAAAAGTTAGATATATATCAGAAGAAAGGACTAGAGAATTGTTGACGGCATTCATAGGTTCTCCAGTGATCGAAGGCGGTATCCTCTTGCTCCTGAGATAAAATGCCTGGGAAATGAATGGATAAGAGAAAGAGTGGAGAAGATAACACATAATCCCTCCTGCTGCATTTTAGGTACTCATCTCAGAAATGTACCTTTGAGTTTATGCAATAATCTCACAAGGGAGGGGATGTTAATAATCCCATTTTACATACAAGGAAACTGAGGCACAGTCACTGAAATGAGGTGCCCAAGGATATATGGCTGGTACACAGACTGGTGGCATTCAAACTCATGTCTTTCAGCTCCAGAAGCTGGACTCATGAGCACTACAGTTTACTATCTCTTATATTGAAATTCAGTGCTGGGTTAGATGGTCCTTTGATGAGAGAATGCTTCTCTGATGGGATTCTTCAATGGGGAGTAGCGGTGGAGGAAGTGGACACATGTGCTTTTGGAGGACTCTCAGTTCACTGAATTCAGGCTTCTTAAAAGACAGGCATACAGGTAGTTACAGAGCAAGGCTAAATCTAGAGGAGTATGGAAGAAAAAAATAAACTTCAGCAAAGAAGAATGGGAGAGCTAGCAAAGAGAGTGAGCTTTTCAGGTGTTAGAAAAAGAGAGGGATAAAGTAGATTAATTGTAGAAACACAACTGAGTCTCCCTAAAATGCAGATGGGGATAAAAAGAATACAAAGGGATATGTTTCAGTGCTCTTAAAAAAAAGTTGTTACGACAGAAGAAAATATTTTTATTGACTTTCAAGCTTCTGAGTTATTCAAGACCTGACAAGGTTAGGAGCTGAGCAAAATCCAGGCCCCAGGGAAGCAAGCCTGGAAAAGCATTGGGGCTGACCAGGCCTTGAAGGGCACAGACCTCTCCAAACTAAATTGGCTCCAGCAATTAGCCAATTCTTCAGGTGAAACAAAACAAATGAAATCTAGGAGGCAGAATTCATGGTCTTATTTCCATTATCAGTAGCAGTAAGAAATGCTAGCTCATAAAGTTAGAAAGCATTTTTTTTTTTTTTTAGGGGCCACACCCAGGGCGTATGGAGATTCCCAGGCCAGGGGTCCAATCAGAGCTACAGCTGCCAGCCTACGCCACAGCCACAGCAATGCCAGATCTGAGCTGCATCTGTGGCCTACACCACAGCTCATGGCAGCACCGGATCCTTAACCCACTGAGTGAGGCCAGGGGTTGAACCTGCTACCTCATAGTTTCTAGTTGGATTTGTTTCTGCTGCACCACAATGGGAACTCCTCATAAAGATAGAATGGATAGGGCAGTGAACAGAATACAAAAACTGAGTGACAGAACTTTTTAGAATTTAACAAATTTCTCTTGAACTTGAGAAGTTTCAATTTATATTCTTCTGACTCACTTTAAAAAAAAATTGTTTTGGCCACACCCATGGCATGTGGCAGTTTTCAGGCCAGGGGTGAAACCCACACCACAGCAGGAAACTGAGCCACAACACTGATCCACAATGCCAGATCCATAACCCACTGAGCTGCCAAGGAATTCTTCACCTAATTTTTTTTTTTTACCTTTGATTTATTTAGAAAAATCTGGAAATTTGTTTTGATTGTTTGTTCCTGAAAATTGATAAGGGTATTTATTTATTTATTCATTTATTTGGCTATGCCTGTGGAGTGCAGAAGTTGCTGGCTCAGGGATCAAACCCACATCACAGCAGCAACCAGAGCCACTGCAGGCAACACCGGGTCCTTAACCTACTACGCCACAAGGGAACTCTTGAGAAGCATATTTAAAATTGTTAAAACTTGAGATGTTTGGATATAATCATGTTCTGTTATTTGGAATATTTTTGTATCTGCCTTTTGTATTTGATGCATAGCCTCTCAAGAATTAATTGTATCATTTGGCTCGGCATCTTTAGAGAGAGGACATGGATCAAAATGTGAAGGTTGGTAGACTGGGCCTCAGAATTCTTTTCATTACTATTCTAAGCCAACTTAGAGTCCTCTGTGCACAAAAGTTTAATTGCCCATGGAGAGGTTCCAGAAGGGTATACAAAGAGAATAGTTCATAGGTGGTGTAGTAATTTCTTAAGGAGGAGATAGGGCTACTCAGTAAGATATTGCTGACTTTCCTAACAGATCTGCCACATCAGGGCAGGTAAGTTGGGGAAGGCAGTGAGACTTCATATGCTACTCTCTGAGGGAAGAGTGTGTGCCTAGGGGAATTCAGAGCCTTCGTTCTTCCATGGCTTTGTGTTTCCATGAGAGCACTTTTACTGGAATAACATCCTAGACTCCTATTCCTCTTTATCCTCCTTGTCTAGATCACCCATCTGGACTTCTCCCTCTTATTCTGCCCCCTTGGAGAGGCAGTGAGAAATCCCTTACCTGTTGAGTTTGGGTAAAGGAAAGCTGCTGAGATCTTTCTCTTTGGGATTCTCTGGTCTAGAGCGTCTGTCATGGGGTAGATTTATTGGAGCCTGACCCCATTGATGTCTGTAGTTATCTAATTCTGCCTGCCGCTGGGTGGCATGTACCGCTAACACTTCTGGTATAAAGCATTAGGAAACTTCCTGTGGCCATCCATCTAAGCCAGATCTTCGGTAGAGCTAACAGTAACGTGACTGATAATTTGCTCTCCATGGCTAGTTTTGAACTTAGCAAAGAACCTATTACCACAACATGAGGTGATTCTCTTTTCTACAGACTTACTAAGCATCAAGTTTTCTACGGTCTCACTAAGAATATCTGTTCAATTTTTCTGGGTTCTGAGTAGATGCATTGTTCCTCAAACTCTTTTTGATTACAAGTCATGGCAAGAAATAAATTTTACATTGTGACCCTGTGTATGCTCAGAAAACAATTTTCGTTCTTACTTGCTTTCTTTTTTGGTCTTTTTAGGGCTGCACCTGTGGCATATGAATTTTCCCAGGCTAAGGGTCGAATCAGAGCTATAGCTGCTGACCTACACCACAGCCACAGCAATACCAGATCTAAGCCACCTCTGAGAGCTACACCACAGTTCATGGCAATGCTGGATCCTTAACCCACTGAGTGAGACCAGGGATCAAACCTGCATCCTCATGGACACTAGTCAGATTAATTTCCACTGAGCATGATGGGAACTCCCAACAATTTTCATAATTTTTTTTAAAATGAAGTCCACAATTGCTGATATTGTCTGCTCTATTTCATGTTTTTAAAATGATGGTCATGGCCCCTAAATAAATTTCCTGACCTAATAATAAATCACAAGCTATAGTTGAAAAGTGCTAGATTGGAGCATAATGTACTAGAAAAGAACAGACTTTGAGAATAAGTTCCAGATAAAGATGTTATATGGAAGAAAATATCATCTTGATTTTCTCCAAATATCTGAAGTGATTTGCTTTGCCCCCCAAAAAAGCAAACATCACATCAAACTCAGATGTGAATCTCTGTAGGGAATGAATAACCATCCTGAATGTAGTATTTTATTCACCTCTTGGGTTCAGGGACTAGCCAGACCATTATAATGTTCATCTAGTCACAGGGGAAATATTGTTTAATAGTTTCAAATCAACATCTTTCTTCAACTGGATCTCATGTTCCTTGAGGGCAGGGACCATATCTTCTATTTCTCTTGTCTTCTTCATCCACATTTAAAATGTGGCAGGCATGTCCCTGAATTCAAGGACTGTATGGTCTAGTTGAAGAGACATACTAAACTGTCATTATTAAAAAAACACTTTTTTTTTTTTTTTTTGTCTTTTGCCATTTTCTTGGGCCACTCCCACAGCATATGGAGGTTCCCAGGCTAGGGGTCGAATCGGAGCTGTAGCCACCGGCCTACGCCACTGCCACAGCACAGTGGGATCTGAGCTGTGTCTGCAACCTACACCACAGCTCATGGCAACGCTGGATCCTTAACCCGCTGAGCAAGGCAAAGGATCGAACCTGCAACCTCATGGTTCCTAGTTGGATTCGTTAAACACTGAGCCACAACGGGAACGCCTAAAAAAACTTTTGTCATGTAACCAAGAGCCAGTTATTTTTATAGACTCATAATTGAAATTCTGAGAGTAAAGCAAAAGTAGTTGAAATCAAGTGCAATTAGTACTAATGTCTGGAATAAGTAAATTCTGAAATGACTTTTGAAAGATTGACAGATGATCAGGGGTGGGGAGGATTGCAGAGCTCTGTAGAGATTTTCTTTCTGAGTGTCAATGCAAAATTTGTTTAAGAAAAGCAATTTCATTGTGAGGGCTTCAGACAATCTTTTCTCTGCATGTGTGCTTTAGACCAATTATAATTCAGTGCCAGAGAGAACCAGAGCTGACACTTAACTGACTGGTACATCATCACTAATCTTTACGGATGAAGGAGAAAAGAAAGAGTGTTTTGTAATTTGCAGGACTGATCTAGAGAGAACAGTGGCATGTGGTGGCTGCAAAAAAATTATTTAAGTAATTGGGTAGTTTAGGGATAGAGAAGAGGAAAGCATTATGTCCCAATGAGGCTGATCCTAAGAATCATAAAGATGAAGGATGATAGTTCATATTCTAAGGTCTCCTCCCAGACACAGTGACCTATTGGTCTAGAGTAGGCTCAAGTTTGGGTATCACTGGCCAAGGAATAAGTAAAATAATAAGTCTATTCCAATAACAGTCTTTCAAAAGAACAGTTGCTCTTCACTAAGCCTTTATGGTCTATTGGACATGGCTTCTATGTTACATAGTTTAAATGTGACACAAACCCTGTGAATGACAGATGAAGCTACTCAACTCACACGGCTGGGAAGTGGAAGGTCTGAGCCAGATCTGTCCCACTTGAATCCCTCCCCCCCGCCTCATCACCAAGTCTACTCTCTCCAAAGAGGTGAAATTCTCCATGGTGGAGTCTTACATTTAGGATTTCTTGAGTCTAAGAGTCTGATACACAGTTCCAGTTGCATAAGTAGCCAGCTGTATGGTCTTCATTGGTCATATCAAGTTGTTGGGTCATAGTAAATAGCAGTTTGTTCATCTGTAAAAGAGAGATATTAGCAGTGTCTTCTGCTTCAAGAGCTGCAAAGGACATTTGCTTCAGATGTATGCGAAAAGGAAAAGTGACTCCACGGGAAGTATTATGCCGGAGTCGGCCTCCGGTCCATGTGAATTCAGTGTACATGGAAATGAGATCCCCTGTTGCTGTTTGTTGTTTAATCTTTTCTGAAAAACCTGGAAGACTTTCTGAAAAGTTGCTCTTCCTTTGCTGTACCCCTGCCATACTTCTCAGATGAGGGATTGCCATTTTCTCCTGAGACGAGAAGATATTCATCCCCCCAAAACCAAACGTCGCCTCAGTCCCGCTTTTGAAAACATTAAGAAGGCGTACTAAATTACCCTTCCTCTTCCCATATGCCAGAAGATATTTTTCTTCCCCTCCCAACACAAAGTAATGTGTCTTAAGTCCTAACAGATTCGCAGGCTTAACTCCTATGACTAATATTAGGCAGGCTCACCCAGGATTTATTAGGGATCAATGTGACCAATGAGTTTGGCAGCTGGTAGTTGTCCTCCTTTTCTTCTAAGGCTGTAAAAATAACATTGTTGCCATTATTACATCATTTCAGTGTCTCCAAATATGTTCATCAGTCTGACCATGGCTGAATGTTTTTGTTAAAAAAAAAAAAAAAAAAAATTCTTTCTGCTTCTTAGAAGGTTAGCTGACATCTAAGCGCCGGCAAGTTACCAAAACACAAATCTTTTGTCTCTTTCCTCACCTCCCACCCCTCAGCTGATTGAACAAGTAATAGTCAAAATATTGGAGGGGGACTTTTGTTGCCCACAGAATCATCTCGTTTCTCCTACTGATTAATTCTTACTGTTCCAAACGAGCAACACAACATTTTCCCAAGCGCTAAAACTGCCGGTAATGGTCTTACTTTTGTCTTAAAGACACCATGTCTGAATCATCACGGCAGCGCTAATTCTGATTTATTCCTCCAAATGCCAAATCTGGAAGGAAAGGTCAAAGCAGTCAGTGGGTTCCCTTACCGTGAGCTCTAAAACAAAACAAGAGGTACCATGGCCAGAAGAGGCAAATGGAGGATGGCTTAATCTTGTTCTTATTTACTTAGACAGTCCACTTACAGCTCATCTGTCACCCAGGATCACCGTGAGCCTGCCTGGGTGGCGGCTGCCTTAGTCCCTGAAATATTTGGTTCATTCTTTCGCATTGGAGCCAATGTCTCTTGAAAAAAAAATTGCACTGCTCATGTTCTTAAGACCTCAAGATTACCTCCCCCTTAAGCCATGCCAACTAGGAGAAGCTGTTCCTCTCTTTCTCAGTTCCCTCCTTTTCACAAAAGTTTTCTCTCTCATTAATCTTTTACATCCAAAACATTTTTGGCACACCAGACCTGCATTTAATTAGCACAGACACTTGGAAGACCGAGTGTCCTGGCCTTACAAGGAAAGGAAGGAAGAAAAGTTTCAGGCCCAAAGATCTGGCTCTCTGGAACCTAGCAGCTTATCCCCGTCCTGTCTCAGCTTTTGAGGTTAGAGGGTGGACGTAACATTGAGTTTATAAACTATTTGGAAGCCACCTCTATGGGGACTAGCGCTCTACTGCATGTGAATGGGAGAGTTATCAGACTCTGACACTATGAACCAAAGCTGCTCCAGCTTTCAGTGTTTAAGCAGTGAAAGAAGTACCCTTTCCCTTCCAGCATTCTGCATCATCTTATTTACTCGTGCCTGCCATTTTATTTCCATCAAACCCAGACCTCCATGCCCACCAGCAGCTTCAGTGTTGAATTTTCTCTTTTGCAATTTCATGCTTCCAATATGCAGCCAATCTGCTCACTTCCTCATAGATGTCACCAGGGTAAGACATGGACCCTAGGAGTTCCCCCTGTGGCCCAGCTGAAACGAATCCAACTAGTATCCTTGAGGATGTAGGTTCAATCCCTGGCCTCGCCAGGGGGTCAGGGACCTGGCGTTGCTGTGAGCTGTGGTATAGGTTGCAGATGCAGCTTGGATCTGGCGTGGCCGTGGCTGTGGCATAGGCTGGCAGCTGCAGCTCCGATTTGACCCCTAGCCTGGGAACTTCCATTTGCTGTGGATGCAGCCTTAAATATCAAGAAAAAGAAAGGAAAGGAAAGGAAAGGAAAGGAAAGGAAAGGAAAGGAAAGGAAAGGAAAGGAAAGGAAAGGAAAGGAAAGGAAAGGAAAAGAAAAAAGAAAAAAGAAATGGACGCCATGCCTTCTCTTGGAAGATCAGAGAGCTGTTGCTATCAGTTGTTTCTGTACAACCTCATTATTCTCACAGCGAGGCAAAATGGTACCAACCTATGCAAATAGTTTTCCCCTGAAATGAGTTGCATCTTTGTGATTAACAGTCACATGGCAAATCTGCAATATTCAAGAATATCTTAGTAGTTCAATAACACATGAAATGGTCCTGCCCTGTTTCTACCTTACTGTTTAGATGAGATCATCTCCACTTCTCCCTATATTTTAATGTAAGGAAGATAAAAAGCCATAGATACAGTTTTGTTTTCCGAGGGATAAAACAACAACAACAAACAAACAAACAAAAATCTTGTTCCAAACACAGTACTTCTGGCATTAAAGACCACATAGGTATTAGCTAAAATTTTCTTTAAGTTCAATGTCTTTTAGCAGTCCACCTAGGCTACATTATTCTCTGCCTCCCAAGACTTACAACTATTAATTGTCTATAATTTAATTGTTCTCCTGCTGTTACTAATCTAGAAAACACTTGCAGCATTAGAACTAAATACATAGACAATTTCTGTTACAACTCCCCTTAAACTGCTTGCTTTTGAACCATTATTTATCGATATTTTATTGCATTTAATATTTACTCTTTTCGTTCTTTTTTTTTTTTCCCCTGGGGGAAGTGAGGTTCCATTTTCCTTAGTCATCTCTTTTGTGGCTGATGTATGAAAATCTGAGTACAAGATTCCTCACTAGAACCTTCTCATGCAAGATTTACTGTGCATACATACATTTTCTTATGGCCACACTGGAGGCATATGGAAGTTCCCAGGTTAGGAGTTGAATTGGAGCTGCAGCTGCCAGCCTACACCACAGCCACAGCAACACCAGATCTGAGCTGCTCTGCAACCTACACCACAGCTTACAGCAGAGCCTGGATCCTTAACCCACTGAGCGAGACCAGGGCTCAAACCCATATCCTCAGGGAGACTAGGTTTGTCCTTAACCTGCTAAGCCACAACGAGAACTCCCGTACATACATTTTTAATTCCCTCTCTCCTTCAATTCCTTTCTGTTACTGTCTTTTAGAATTCTGCATACCTTTTCATTCATTCCATGAAAAAGACACCGTGAAGACATACAAAACAAAAACATTTTACATTAAATTCATCTAAGCAGCCCGACTGTAAATTTCATACATCCACGTGGCCCCATCTTCATCTCTTGACCAAATCCCATGTGATTTCCTTCCAAACAGACAAGGGATCCCTTGTTCATACAATATATCCCACTGTTCCTTGACGTGGTTTCTGGGTGACCTAGATGTAACCGGAAGTTTGGATCTTGCCCAAGAAGGATCAGAAGAAAACCATGCACTGGGCGTGTGTGTGTGTGTGTGTGTGTACACGCACGAGTACTCGAGCGTGCACAAGAGCACACACGTGCACACACAGTCAGTAGTTAGGGAATGAAAACCCAGACCGGGGGTATCATCCCTGGAAAGAAAGTTCACACTAAGAATGCATCTGGAGCCTTGGTATGTGGGGATCTCAAGGCAGAGGGAAAGAAAGAGAATAAGCAGGACTTATGAGCCAGTCTCTTTTGCCCCCAGTCTTTGTCCTCCTTCAGTTCTCCTCCACACTGTAGCTGCCAGAAAATAGAAATCTGATCATGATAATCCCTTACTTAAAAGTCTTTAATAGCTCTCTGCTAACCCGCAAGATAAAGTCCAGACTCCTTAGCATGATATATAAAGCCCTTCATTATCTGGTTCCGGCCTTCTTGGTCAGCTTTATCTCCCTCCACTCCCCACCAAGTGAGAGCTTGTCTGTGTTCCCAGATCCTGCTATGAAAACCAGGGTCTTTCCTTCATTCAGGGCCTCAGAGAATTCTGTGACCCCCACCCTCCCCAGAGGCATTGGGAACTTTGTCCCTCTAAGCGCTTTGTTTCTCTACCCAAGGGCTTAAAGATGAGCTAAGCACCTTGCTTATTGAAAAAGATCACTGGGTAGAATTATGTTGATGTAGGGTGCTGTTTAAAAATACATCCATTCAATTTTACTTGCTAAGACCGCTGGGTCCCATTAAGTACTCCCTAAAAGTCTAAAATGCACTTGGATTTAGTAGGATATCATTTATTATTAGTTTGTTGTGCTCTGCTCAGCTTCCATTAAAGTAAATCACCTAAACATTCCATTTCTTCAAACCTTATTGTGTGTGTGTGTGTGTGTGTGTGTGTGTGTATTTTAATATATGCTTGGAAAATTCCCCTCAGCAACTCATCCAGACCGCCATGAATATTAGAAAATGCGGTGAAAGATTGCACTTATTTTTGAGATTTTCTGGTAAATATGACTACATCCTGCCCTGCCGTTAAGCAGCTACGTGCCCTGGCATTGCATTTCAGTTCTGCCCACCTTAAACTCTGGTTGTGAGCACTGAGCAAGTACATTTCTCAGGGGAGGTGGCTTGCTGGTGGCTACATTAAGTAGCAATGCCTGACCCATCGCCATCCCCCCTCACCAATTCCTTTACTGGTATGGTTATCACTGGACACTTCTAATCCCCAGATTCAATGACAAAATTCAGCCCTCTGCCTGCTGTATTTCTTTCTACCACTTACAATGGTTTCTCCTTAAAACTCTCCTTACCTTGGCTTCTTCTCCTTTCACAACTGGCAGTACCTTCTCTTGCCTTTTCATGGGACTCTTTCTTCCTCCTACCCTTGACATGTTAGTGTACCCCTTGCATTCCAAGATCCCTGCTCATGTCATTTTCCCAGTTGGTTAAGTCATCTGTACCTGTGGTTCCATTCTTCATACAAACTTCCATGATTCCCAGAGCTTCATCTCAAGCTTGGAACTGGCTTTAGACCTTTATCCAAACTCCTGCTGGTTGACTCTGCCTGAGTTTCCCACTGGCAACTCAACCTTCAAAAGTCTGGAATAAACTTCTTCCTTGTCCTCCTCAAAGAGTCTTTGCCCAGGAGTTCCTGTCGTGGCTCAGTGGTTAATGAATTCGACTAGGAACCATGAGGTTGTGGGTTTGATCCCCGGCCTCACTCAGGGGGTTAAGGATCCAGCATTGCCGTGAGCTGTGGTGTAGGTTGCAGACGCAGTTTGGATCACGCGTTGCTGTGGCTCTGGTGTATGTGGCTCTGATGTAGGCCGGTGGCTATAGCTCTGATTCAACCCCTACCCTGGGAACCTCCATATGCCACTGGTATGGCCCTGGAAAATACAAAAAAAAAAAAAAAAAAGGCTTTGCCCAGTAATCTCTGTCTAAATTGATAGCCCCAGTTACCCAGAATAGAAATCTGGGAGCAATTTCCTTCATCCTAGTATCCATTATTTTTTTATTTATTTATATGTTTTTTGCTGTGCTCATGGCATGCAGACGTTCCCAGGCCTGGGATCAAACCCCAAGCCACAGTTATGCCTGTGCCACAGCTTCAGAAATGCCAGATCCTTAACCTGCTGCACCACCTGGGAACTTTCTTAGTGTTCATTTTTAATCTTTTTGTTTGTTTGTTTTTTGCTTTTTAGGTCTATACTTGTGGCATAAAGGAGTTCCCAGGTTAGGGGTCGAATTGGAGCCACACTGCCAGACTATACCACAGCCACAGCAACGTGGATCCAAGCCACATCTGTGACCTACATGACAGTTCACAGCAACATCAACACCAGATCCTTAACCCACTGAGCGAGGCCAGGGATTGAACCCACGTCCTCATGGATATTAGTCAGATTCTTTTCCACTGAGCCACAATGGAAACTCTAAACATAATGACTTATTATAAATGTATTCTGTTATACCTGTGGAGGTCAGAAGTTTATCAGAGGTCTCAACTGACCTCTGTCAGGACTGCATTTCTTTATGGAGGTGCTAAGGAAGAATCTGGTTCCTTATTTTTCCCCCGCCTCTAGAGTCCACTTGAGTTTTTTGGCTCAGGCCCCCTTCCTCACACCTAGCCATTCTATTGTTCCATTACAGCCTCTATACCACTTCATCCTGGTGCCTTCCACTTAGAAGGACGCTCGTGATTGCACTGGGCTCACTCAGATCTAGGTTCATCTGCCCCTCCAAAAATCCTTAATTTAATCACATCTGCAATGTCCCTTTTATCACAGAAGGCAGCATATTCACAGGTTCCAGAGATGAAGATGTGGACATCGCTACTACACAGCTTAGCCCACCATACACTTTAAATTTGTCATGTCTTTGAGGATCAATGGTAATTGTAAAATGGCGTAAAGAACACTTATTTGTACATATAAGTATTAAGTGTAGAGGTAAATTTTATAAAACTGTGGGAGGAAAGAGAAGAAAGTACAGGGTTTTTTGTTTTTTGTTTTTGTTTTCTCTTTTTAGGGCCACACCCATGGCATGTGGAGGTTCCCAAGCTAGGGGTCGAATCAGAACTTTAGCCACTGGCCTACACCACAGCCACAGCAACACTAGATCCTTAACCCTCTGAGCAGGGCCAGAGGTTGAACCTATGTCCTCATGGATTCTAGTCAGGTTCATTACCTCTGAGTCACAATAGGAACTCCTAGAAACTACAGTTTTAAAGTTTCATTAAACAGTTGTTTTATATATCCAAAATGGCTTCCTGTGGCTTTAAGAAGGTCATTGTTTTAAAGTAATTTACCCAAGTACCTCATAGGTCTATACACACAGTATTAGAGCTTGCGTATTCACTTATCTCATCCAAAAATAAGAGTATACTTTATTTTTTGGTTGCATCTGTGTCATACAGAAGTACCCTACCCAGTTGTTGAATCTGTGCCACAGCAGTGGCAATGCCAGATCCTTAACCCAATGAGCCGCCAGGGAACTCCCAAGATTATACTTTCTTGAAAATGACATGTTCAGTTACCCTCTTCTCTTTTCCACTGAAGGTTCTATGAAAAGTGGCCTGTAACATATTCCTGCTGTCTATCTTCTACCTGTCTGGTGTAAAGGTCCAATAAAATGTTTTGTGGCTGACACTGATTTTCCTTCTCTCTAACAGCTATAATAAGCTTTATACTAGTAGAATCCCAATTTTGTTCACTTTTCCTTTTATCAGGTATTCAAGGAAGTTCCTTTCTCTCCCCAGTGGGTAAATTTTAATTAGTACAAGACAATCGTGTTAATATTACCACCCACTCTATCAGCAATTAATTTAGAAAGGAGCATGTGATAATTCCAAGCATGGGAATTCTGCCAGGTATTTTCCAGTAAAGGTTTTCCCGCCTGATAAAGAGATGTGCAAGGAAGGGACCCCCATTTGTCTGGGTCTTGATGTGATTGTGTGAGGATGTGGGCCCTGCATGGCAGCTCCTTGAAGCCATGAAGTCATGAGGCAAAACTCATCCAGGAAGAAAGGCAACCTTCCAAGGATGGCATAGTAGGAAGAAAAAACAGCAGATTTTAATGTGATTGCAGTTACTGGATTCACCAACCAGGTACTTCCTTACCACCAGACTTTTTATTATATGAAACAATAAATCTATCTTTAAGCCATTTTTATGTGCCTATTACTTTTTCTGCAGCTGAAAGCATCCTAACGGATACATGTTCAATGGAAGGAAGGATGGATGGATGGATGGATGGATGGATGGATGGATGGATGGGGTGGTATTTCTTATCACACTATAGAATTCTGTATCTCATGTTCCTCTTTTGTAAATGAAGTTGAGTGTGATCTATTTTATAATCCTACCACTTTTCTTGGTTGCTAAATCAATCAATCTGCCTTTAGTCAACAAATAAAGAATATTAGCCCTCCAGCTAATCAACAACAACCAAAAGCTGGACTTAGATAATTGATGTTTGAGAAGCTTTTAGAAGCCATGTGCTTTCCAAACCTCTCCAAACCCAAATTCCACCTTGGATCAAGGTAGGAAAATCAGAAAATTATACACATGACATCTCATCAGATTAGCAACCAAAAAACCATCCTTCATTTAAGATTCATTTCAACATTATGCTCTGTTCTTAAAAAAAAAATAAAAGGGAAATTTTTGTTTGGGGCAATAGCAAATTGCACAATTATTGATAAAATTGAATTATACAGTAATTATCGAATCCAATGTTAGATTCCCCCCTGAGATAGTTCTTTCAATATACAGTGCTATGAAAAGTGTGTTTCACCTAAGGACATGTTCTTTCTTATAAACAAAGAGAAGAAAATTTTAGAGACAAATTTGAGGCAGAAACACAGCAATTATTTTGGCTTTTATGGTTGGCAGACGTATACTCTCTTTTCCAAGTCTCTTTTGGTTTTCCTCCATTTCATTATTTTTTATTGTAAAATACCTAAGTAAAGAGTTGGTGGGAAAGGCAATGTGCAGTACACACTCGAATGAAAATTTCAATCTTAAAGTAATAGTTTAGAGTTCTGTTAAAACTGTTTTATATGGCCTCATGGCTAAAACAAACATGAGACTGAGTGTATGCAGTTTATAGGAACACTAGCAAAAATCCGCCTTTTTTTTTTTTTTTTCTTTTGGCTATGCCCACAGCATGAGGAAATTCCAGGGCCAGGGGTCAAACCCATACCACAGCAGCAACCTGAGCCATAGCAGTAACAATGCAGGATCTTAACCCACTGAACCACCAAGAAACTCCAAAGCTGCCTTTTTAATGCTCCCCCAAACTTTTCTTTAGTTCAGACTTTCAAAAAATGCCATTTTTGATTGCAGAAGCAATATTTATTCAACAGATTTTAAATAGCAAAAAATGTAAAAACAAAACATTTAAAAGAAGGGTCACACATAACTTACCAGGCAATAATTTGTAGACCTTTGTGTCTATCTTCCTAATTTATGCGTATTCTTGGGCCGCTCCTGCGGCATATGGAGGTTCCCGGGCTAGGGGTCGAATCGGAGCTGTAGCAGCCAGCCTAGGCCAGAGCCACAGCAACGCAGGATCCAAGTCGCGTCTGCGACCTACACCACAGCTCACAGCAACGCCGGAACCTTGACCCACTGAGCAAGGGCAAGGATCGAACCCGCAACCTCATGGTTCCTAGTGGGATTCGTTAACCACTGCGCCACGACGGGAACTCCTTCTTCTTTTTTTTTTTTTTTTTTTTTTTTTTTTCTCCATGTACATGTTTTTTAATAAGATTATGTGAACTTGAATAATTTTGTTTTTCTTTTTTAGGGCTGCACCTGCTGCCTATGAAAGTTCCCAGGCTAGGGGTAGAATTGGAGCCACAGCTGCCGACCTATACCACAGACACAACAACAATAGATCCAAGATGTGTCTGCAACCTATGCTGCAACTCACTGCAATGCTGGATCCTTAACTCACTGAGTGAGGCCAGGGATCAAACGTGCATCCCCATGGATACTAGTCAGGTTCTTAACCTGCTGAGCCACAAAGGGAATTCCATAAATTTTTTTAATGTTCTACACCACCTAATTTTTTTCACATTTTATATGCCTGGATGATATAATTTTAATGACTAAATACTTTTCTATTTTGTAATTCCATTAATTTATTTAATGAATGAAAGCAATTCATTATTATACTGAATTTTTTTTAAATGCATTCAGAAGATTACATTTTTAAAAGATAACATGGGTTGCCAACACTTAAGAAGCAGAGAAAGTAATAATCTACAGATGTGAAAAGACATCAGTCTTAACTAGGTCATCGAGAAATAAAGCTGCAAGAATTAATACCTACTACGGCAGTGACATTGTAACAACTAACTTCCTTGTGTGAACTGATTCAATCTTATTGTAAAATATTCTTTTTTCAAAGCAAAAGACTACAGAGATGTAAATAAATATCTTTCCAACATTGTAAGACCACCATAGGCATTTTAGCTCATTAAAATGAATGAAGGCTCTACTTAAAATACATTCTCATACTTAACCAGACTTAAGTAAAGATGAGATGAGGATCAAATAAACCTTATTCAAAGTCCTCTTCAGTTTAAGGAATCTCCTACTGGGAACAAATCTTCAAACCAGACGTATATGATAAGTCTGGAAGGTACATTCACCATTAAAGGCAGGTACAGAGGCATCCTTGCCTAAACTAGAGTTATAGCTGGTGCTCAGTGGGTAGAATAAATATTTGGTTTTATGCCCCATTACTCCTACATAGTAATGTCTCTACATCCTTTACTGCCTCTGATAACCTTTCCAGAAGTATTTTCGAATATATGCCTTGGCTGAGACAGGAACTCTGAAAGTAATCTCCAGAAATCCTAGCCTTTGCTCAATGCGTATGTGATGGTGGCGGGGGTGGGGAGTGGGGGTGGAAACCAGAAGCAGCCACAGATGAAATGCAGGAAGAATTTTATTAGAACCCCACATTCTCAAACTCTGACAGTTTATTTCCTTTGAGGGGAGGAGAAGGGAAGAAAGAATATTCAATTGGGACATATCACAAATCATTGCCCTATTCTGCCACATGTAAACCCTCACTTTAATCATTCCTCTCATTGCCAGATTAAGAAAAAAACAAAATCAGATGTAAAACTCTTTATTCTCAGAATTCAAGAGTAAGCAGAGCACATAAATCTTATGTTCAGACCCTGTAGTCTCTTACTTTTATTCTGGAATACTAATAGTAAAGTCATCTACAAGTTAGTTATGTGACATCCAAGAACCCAGCAGTTCTCCTGTCATTGCACTGTTTACCTTCACGTTTTTTAGATAAAGTGTTGGAAGATATTCTAGTCCAAAGAATACAGATGGAGAAGTAGAAAGAGAGTTTATACGTTGAGAGCCTAATGTCACTGAATTTCTAGAACCAGGAATTAAAGTCACAACTATTCACATTTTGTTCAGAACTCCTTTTTAGGCTAATTTTTACGGAAATTCTGCCTCAAAAAAACAACTTTTTAGCAGTTCCAAACTACTGCCGAGGTTTGGTTGGGACCCCAAAATGACACCCCTCTATCCGTTTAACTCCTGAATCCAGAATCACTGTGTCTGGTCGGGAGGATTGGACATTTCAAACGCTATGAGTTGTTCACACACATGCAGACGAAAACGCTTGTTATCTTCAGACAAGCACACCCCAAAGAGAAGGAAAGAACAAAGCTAGGCATGCCTAACTGGTCTAGGTCCGCCATCCAGAGAAACTCATTTCCCTCTCAGAAGCAATAAATGAGGTTACAGAGAGAAGCCTGGGCTATTAGGTCAGTGATGCGTCATCACAGAGAAACACAAAGCCAAGGTCCAAAGAGGTTACCCCCAGACCCTCAAGAACATTATCTTTATAAAAAATTTTGAAGATTATGATATTCAATAAACAAGGGAGTTAAAGGCAAAAATGAAAATATCAGCTGATGTCAGTGAATTCTATATTCTCTCAATCGGCAATGAATGGAGTCAAAGAAGTGAGCGGAGCTTTTCCTGTGGCCATTTTTGTAAGAAAAAGGGGAGAAGTTAGTTCTTCATGTTATGGTTAGCAGTCATGACTAACAGAAAAAGTGACTACCAGAGGAATGATACGTTAAAATAAATAAATAAATAACCTCCCTTTTTATGTTGAGAATTACAAAACTTATCAAGAAACACAGGCCCAACTTTGATGCTCAGACATAACAACTCTATCAGCCTGCAGGCTTAGTGTGTTTCCTTTTCCTCACTATTTATACTTAACAATCTTATCCATATAAATAAGCAGTTTCTACATGTCTGTAACAGCATGTAAAAAAAAAAAAAAAAAAAAAGAGCTGAAAAGATTTTTATCAACTTTAGAGAGTGTATTTATTATGATCTGATGTGAAAATTACACTGTGTGTAAGGACACTTCCTCTGGGGGTTGGGCTCCTGACAGGAATTTCTAGGCCAAGGCAGACCCTCTCAGAATGCCATGAGGCCATCTCCGCAAAAGACCTAGTGTGGATCCTCAGACAAAGGCCAAAAGGGACAGACATTCTGAACTGCAGCCACTGATGTGAAATGGAGCATCTTCACACACAGGTAATTTTATTTTTTTCATTTATTTTTATTTTTATTTTTTTAAATTTTATTCAAGTATAGTTAACTTACAAGGCTGTGATAATTTCTGCTGTACCACGAAGTGACCCAGTCATACACAGACACAAAGCCATTCTCTCTGATTCTTTTCCCACATAGATGATCACAGAATACTGGAGAGAGTTCTCTGTGCTCTACAGCAGGTCCCCTTTGGCCAACTGGTCCGTGTATCTCAGTGTGCATAGGCCAATCCCAAACCCTAACCGTTAAGTTTTTCAAAGTCTGCAAGTCTATTTCTGTTCTGCAAATAAGTCCATTTGCATCCTTTTTTAAAAAAGATTCCACATATAGGAGATATCATACAATGTCTGCCTTTCACTGCCTGCCTGACTTCTCTTAGTATGGTAGTTTCTAAGTCTATCTAACACAGGGGCAATTTTAGAAAGAACCTTCCAAGGAATTTATTTATTTGTTTTGGTTAGATTTGATCTCCTTTTTAAGGCAGTGTGAAATAACTTTTATAAAGAGGATAAAAAATGAGTTAATTGACCAATTTTATTTTATTTTTTATTTTTTAGCCTCACCTGTGGAATTTCCCTGGGCCAAGGATAGAATCTGCCCCACAGCATCGACCTGAGCCACTGCAGGATCCTTAACCAGTTGGCACCACAAGAAGACTCCTAACCAATTGTTGGTGACTAGTCCAAAGAGGTTGAGCTTTAGTGATGAAGCAGATCAGATACATTTTTTTCATGTAAACTTGATTCCTCATGAAGCCATTTGCTCCCTCCTCCACACTAGGCACAGAGATTCTCGCTCCTTGCAGTGGTCTTCTTTAGGCCAGCAACTCCCTGTCCACCTTACCTGAAGCAGTGGGCAAAGAACTGGCCTTTTTCTGTAACATTGCTTTCATTCATTCTTTTTTTTTTTTTAATTTAATTTAATTTTATTTTCCCACTGTACTGCAAGGGGATCAAGTTATCCTTACATGTATACATTTTTTTTCCCCACCCTTTGTTCTGTTGCAACATGAGTATCTAGACATAGTTCTCAATGCTACTCAGTAGGATCTCCTTGTAAATCTATTCTAAATTGTGTCTGATAATCCATCCACTTGAGAGTCAGCCATGCTTGGGTTCAAGTTCTGACACTACTACTTAATAACTATGGGTCCAAGAAACTGTTTCTCACCTTCTCTGGACCAAGTAAGTGTCTAATTCCCAGGGCTGTTGAGAGGATTCCGTGAGAAATTTCCTGCAAAGCATGAAAGCTTTATTTAGAACACAGTGAGCATCAATTGAGAAATATTATTATGTACATAAATATTAAGCACACTGCTAAGCCTTGTGGATCCACACTAAAGATTACCGAGAATGTATTCCTCTTTCAAGGAGAGAAGATAGGCAAAGAGCTAACCATAACATGATGTGAAGAAGTTTAAGGTCATAGCTGGATCATTAATCCTGAGACTGTAAATTTGTCTGGTTCACTTCTTAATTCCCAGCATTTCAAGCAGTGACTGGCCATCATTATGCAGTTGGAACTCAATAAGTACTTTTTTTCCTCAGAAGGTGATTTTTTTTTTACCATGACCATGGCATCAGGAGGTTCCTGGGCCAGGCATTGAACCTGCTCCAGCCATAGCAGTGGCAAAGCTGGATCCTCAACCTGCTGAGCCACCAGGAATTAGCATTTTTTTAAAGCAAAGTCGTGGATGAGTTAATGCCTGAATTATTGGACAAATTAATTATAGAGAAATAGACTATGGATAAACTAGTAAAGGATCTATTCTTTTTCAGGGCAAGTGAGAGTAAGGCATTGAGTTTTGTTTGGGAAAAGGAGATAAATATTGAAAGCCTCTTCTTCATATGGGCCAGCAATGAACACAACATTGTATATCAATTATACCTCAATTTAAAAAAAATGTTTTTTTTAAGTAGGGACTGGGGAGGAAAAGATTTCTGAATGAGGCTTTTAACTCTGGGTAGAAAACTTCCAGATTGTACAATTAGGATAGGATGTTTGAAATCGAAGATACGACAGCATCAAAAGTTCAAGGGTAGAGCCTCCTTGCCTGACTGCTTTCATCTCTTAATAAGTCTATTTGCATCTCTATCTTAATAAGTCTATTTCTTGCCTATCCAAAAAGAAAAAAAAAAAGTTCAAGAGTAAGGATGTAAATGGGCTTTTAAGGGGCTCGATGGAACCCAGGCATGAGGGGAAAATCTGGGGAAAGGGAAGAAGAGGCTGCAGAGGTAGCTTTGAAAGATGCCATGATGAGTGACTGTGGATTCTTTGGCATTTGGGCTTCATCCTGTAAGCAACGGGAAACCACTGAGCCTTTTTAAGGAAGAGAGACACATCCGAGATTCTGACAATGCTTTTGTGTCTACAAGTTTCTGACGTCCACCATGGAGCTTTGCCCCCACAAATTCCCTATCATAAAGGAAAAGGCTGTCGTTTATCCTGTCTGTATAAGTCCTGCCCCCAGGCATCCGTACATGAGGCGATTTTCCATTTTATCTTGTAACATCTAATGCCATCAGCTTTGAAGTAAGCATGCTTTCTTTCAAGTTGCTTGGTATGCTTAATTCTGTGGTTACCTGATAAAGTACCCAATGTTGTAAAGTTTAGAGCTTATTTCTTAACATTATAGATAAATCAAAAGAAGAACGATCATAGTTTCGGATTGGAGTTCATCAAGGAAAGGTTTCTCCAAGAGTCAGGGTTTAGGGACTGAATATAATGCAGTGAATCCATTTTATACATCGTATTAAATGGAAAAAAAATATGTATCCGAGAAGAAAATCCAATTTAAAGACTTCAGAGATCTGATATCTCCTTAAAATTGTGCTGGCTACAATACAGTCTTTCACTGCAGAAATATTTATTTGCCTCATGAATCTTGGCCCTATGAGGGAAAATGGCAGTTGCTGAAATATAATTTAGGACTGCAGAAAAAGTGAATTGAGAAAAAGAAGTTGAAAGCTAAGATGGTCTACGTAGAGATCTTAATGGAAAAAAAAAAAAAATACAAAGAACCAAGTCAGATGTCCAGGATTTTAGACTAATTGCCCCTTTTGGAAAAAAGGAGTACAAAATTGTCTTTCAAAATTTCAGAAGTAAAATTTGATCTTGTGTTTAATACGCAAAGCCCCCTTGGCCCTAACACATCTTTTCTATATCCCCATTTACAGGACAAGAGAGTTCAAGCTGTTTATGGCAGGAATGTCTACCTTTGGGCTTTTTAAACCAGGTTCAAACCAATCCCAATCTCTTTCTTAGGTCTTAAAATAAGATCAAACAGTGCAAAATTCCCTTACTAGTGTTTAAGCCCAGTTGCCTCTATCCAGATGACTCCTATAATCCAGCCAGGCAGAACACCTCACCCTGCTGTTCCTGCTGCTTTTCTGCATGTCCTTTGATTGTAAGTAATTATCTCCAGCTGTCCCTGCCCCCTGGCCTCCTTTAACTCCTCAGTGCCTGGCCTTGGAGACTGTCATGCTGTAGGAAGCTTGGACTCCTGAGTATCATTGCATGAAGGGCTTGAGCACTGGATGTGAAAATAAATACGCTCTGGCATCTAGATGGTGCTGTGTCTTGACAATCTTCCCCAAGGTCCTAAAAGACTTTGAATGTACAAAGTCAAGAGTAAGAAGGAAAAGTCCCAAGGAAGCCTTCCCAAATTCTAGTTGAATACTCTTTCCCAGATTATGATATGTCTAAATTCATCTACCTTTACCCTAATGGGAAAAAAAAAAAAAAAAAGCTAAAGGAATCTTTTTTTTTTTTTTGTCCCTTTGCCTTTTCTATAGCCGAGTCCTCTGCATGTGGAAGTTCCCAGGCTAGGGGCCCAATCGGATATGTAGCCAACAGCCTACACCACAGCCACAGCAACGCCGGATCCGAGCAGCGTCTGCAACCTACACCACAGCTCATGGCAACGCCGGATCCTTAACCCACTGAGCAAGGCCAAGGATGGAACCCGCAACCTCATGGTTCCTAGTCAGGTTCATTAAACACTGTGCCACGACAGGAACTCCTCTTTTTTTTTTTTTTCTTGGTATTTTCCCACTTATTCTTTTAAAAATGGTCATCTACATTTGTAAAGTTTGTGAAACATTTCCTGAAGTACTCTTATCTTTGTATTGATCTTTACATTGAGAGGCAAAAAGAGCCATAAAATTTCCATAAGAACAAACGGGTTAATCTTTTGTTTGCATACTTATATAGGAGTAAAGGAGAATATCTGTTGTTTTCAAATATTTACCCTTGAAATTTCTGTCTTAGTCAATAAATGCCTTATTTTTCAACGTTAACTTTTAAAAATTTGAGGTAATTCCTGATTTGTGTAAGTATTAGTTGGGCTGATAATATTTTTCATAAAGCAAAGTTATCAAATTATAATTTGATTATATTCCAATATTTGATAAGAGTTCATGACTACAATTCTTCACCATTTTAGAATCATACAGCTTTGGAAAAAACCTTGGGTTGAATCGCTTGGTGGATGTCTTGGGAAGTTTTCTGTGCTTTTGCACCTTCTGGATAGAGGCTTGTAGCAGAAGGGGGAAAAAAAACATTCCTGAGATTAATAAAGTTAGTAAAGATAGGTAATTAGTAAAGTTACCTATCTATCACAACTGACTATTCAAAACTTTGCATTTTACACTTTTCAATTCAAACACATGAATAAGAAATTGGGCTTAAGAATAAAGGTTCCTTTTTGGCATCAAGTGCTAAAAGATTTCCCATCTGAACCTCACAATAGATGTAAATTTTCATTCCTTGAGATTTACACAAGTAATGACTCAGCTTTGTTTCAAACGAGGGATACTCTTGAATAAAAAAGGCATCATGTAGATGAAGGCTCTTCCAGAGTTGGGCTCTCTGGCATGAAGTGTCAGAATTAAAAAGAAATTATCACAGAGTCTGTCCTGACCTCATTAAAAACCAGAAGACCTGATTCTCCCTTTGCCTGTGGGAGAGATGATTGGCACCATTTTTGGAAATGCAAGCTGGAACTCTGTAACAAAAATCCCTACAAATTATCCAGTTATTCCAGTGTAGGAATTTGTCCCATGAAAATATTCGACCATGTCCACTATGAAGCACATACAAATGTATTCATGGAAGTATTCTCTGAGTGTTTCAACACTCCCAGTGTTATAACAACAATGTAAACTTCCAACACTGTAGAACTGACTGATTGAATAAATGATGGGGTTTTTTTGTTTTTGTTTTTTGGCCTTTTAGGGCCACACCTGTCTGTGGCATTCAGAAGTTCCCAGGCTATGGGTCGAATCAGAGCTGCACCTGCAGGCTTATGACACAGCCACAGCAACGTGGGATCCGAGCCATGTCTACCGCCTACACCGTAGCTCACAGCAATGCTGGATCCCTGACCCAATGTGAAACCAGGAATAGAACCCACATCCATGTGGATACTAGCTGGACTCATTTCCACTGAGCCACAATGAACTCCATGATGGTGCATTTTTTTAAGTTGTAATACTATGTTGTCAATAAACACCATTGAGGAGCATATTTAATGATATGAAGGAATGGAAGAATTATACTTTAGTGGAATGTCAAATCATAAAGAAGTGTACACTATAATTCCACTGTAACAAAATATGTCTGTATTGAGGTCAGCAGCCTAGTGATGAACAGTGCTGGCTCTATTCTCAGCTTATCCACATGTGGGTTACCTTCACAACTGAGGCTGATGACCTTGGGAAAGCTGGTTGTGCACTCCAGACCTCAGGTTTCTCATTGGTAAGTGAAGGTAAGAATAGTGTTTACCCTCTCCAGTATTTGTCAAGGCCAAGTGGCTACTCCCTGTGAGGTCATTAGAAAAGCTCTGGTTCATAAATGAACTTGATAAAGTTTAGCTATTATAATTCTTATTAATAGTATCATCTATATTTATATTGAGAAATATAACAGATAATAATTATTTTTTTCATTGTGTGCCTTTAAAATTTTCTGTGGTAAGCCTGTATTTATTTTGAAATCACACACATACACCACACAACCACACACACGCACACATTCAGTCCATATATGATGCATGTTATTTGATTTTCAGCAAGTCATCTTTTTTTCGCTTTTTTTTAGGCCTGCATCCACGGCATATGGAGGTTCCCAGGCTAGGGGTCGAATCGGAGCCACAGCTGCCAGTGTACATCACAGCTGCCAGCCTATACCACAGCCAGAGCAATGCAGGATGCAAGCTGCGTCTGTGACCTAAACACCACAGCTCACGGCAAAGCCGGATTCTTAACCCACCAAGCAAGGCCAGGAATCGAACCTGCAACCTCCTGGTTAAGAGTCAGTTTCATTTCCCCTGTACCACAACGGGAACTCCCCGGCATTTGATCTTTCAGCCTTGGTCTCTTCATCCACAAAAAGACAGTGGTCATAAGCTACTTTATAGGATTATTGTTAAGTCAAATGAGTACCCGTATCTTTTTAGCTATAATTCTTAAGCATTTTCTAGGTTTTATGCTCTGGGCTAAGTGCTTTCCATACATTTTCTTGTGAAATCCTCACTCCAAGGAGGAAAACATCCACAGCAAGGATAAGTAGCTATTATCCCTATTTTCAAATGAGGATTGAAATCTTACAGAAACATTTCAATAAAAGCAATTTATCCAAGGATATACTGAAATTAGACAGAGCCCTGGGTGGAAACTTATTTTTATGAAGACGTTTTTCTGACTTTAGTCTTTCTTAGTCACTGGGAAATTTGACTCTGCCATTATTGTTAAGGTAATAGAATGCAGTTTCCAGATACAAAACAATAATTCTTCTGTAATGTACTTTTCTCAGCAATGTAAGTTACAAAAATGTGTTCCTACTGTAGCTCAAAGGGAATCTGCCTGTTCAAAGTTTCCTCTGTCTATGCCGCCCACCTTAGAGTAATAGTTCTGGGTCTATCCTCAGTGACCAATACACTTTCTGTGCATAGTTCATATTATTATCCCTGGATCGAGGATGACTGTATGATTCTGATGGTTATATTAGTTTCTTGGAATAGACACTTTCTCTGGATACCTATTTTATATGCCTTGCCTGCGTATAACACTTCCACCAAAACTACTGTCCATGGACTTACAGGATGTCTCATCCACCGTCACAGTATTCCACATGGCATTGCTTCTGATCAAGGAAACCACTTCATAGTAAAAGAAATGGACCCATACTCAGGAAGTCACTGATCTTATCATGTACCCATCCTTTTGAACCAGTGGGTTTAATAAACAATGAAACAGTCTCTTGAAGACCCAGTTTCAGTACTAGGTAGTTGTGAATACCTTGCAAGACTGGGGCAGTATTCTCCAGGAAACCATATAAACTCTAGATCAGAGGCCAATATGTGGTGGTGTTTCTCCTACAGCCAGTATCCACAGGCTAGGAATCAAGAATTGGAAATGGAGTGCTACCCCTTACTGTTTCTCCTAGTGATTCACTAGCAAAAGTTTGGTTTCCTGTCTTCATGACCTTATGCGCTGTTGGTCTAGAGACCTTAGCTGAAGTGCTTCTACTGGGAGACGCAGCAATGATTCCACTGACTACCAGTTGGACACTCTGGGCTCCTCATGACCTTCCTTAATATTAGTATCTGTATGTATTTATAGAGAGAGAGATCTTTACATACTGCATATGCATATATCCATATCCATCTATCTAAATCTGCTACTGTTTCTGTTTTTCTAACAGTTAAAGTGGGACACCTTGCTCCATATATTAAATATAATAGGGCGTCCTGAGACTTGATCCTTTTGTTGTTTATTTCCTTTTTTTGTTGTTTTTTTTTTTTTGTTTTTTTAGGGCTGTACCTGCAGCATATAGAGGTTCCCAGGTGAGGGGTCTAATTGGAGTTGTAGCTGCTGACCTGCACCACAGCCATAGCAATGCCAGATCCAAGCCACATCTGCAACCTACACCACAGCTCATGGCAACGCTGGATCCTCAACCCACTGAGCTAGGCCAGGGATCGAACCTGCATTCTCTTGGAAGCTAGTCAGATTCATTTTCATTGAGCCACGACAGGAACTCCCCTTGTTGTTTATTACTTGATACCTCAATACAGAACTTATTTAATTTTTAAAAATTTTTATTAAAATATAGTTTATTTACAATGTTATTTTAGTTTCAGGTGTACAGCAAAGTGATTTAGTTTTTATATTCTTTTTTAGATTCTTTTCCATTATGATTTATCACAAGATATTAAAAATAGTTCCCTGTGCTAAACAATAGGTTCTTCTTGTTGGCTATTTATTTTATATTAGTAGTATGTATGTGTTAATCCCAAACTTGTAATTTATCCCTTCCCTCTATTCCCTTTTGGTAAAAGGGAATTTGTTTTCTACGTCTGTGAATCTATTTCTGTTTTGTAAATAAGTTCACTCTATCAGTTTTTTAGACTCCACATTTAAGTGATATCATATATTTGTTTTTCTATATCTGACTTACTTCCCTTAGTATGATGATTTCTAGATCAATCCATGTTGCTACAAATGGCATTATTACATTCTATTTATGGCGGAATAATATTCCATACACACACACACACACACACACATATACACACCCCACATCCTTATCCATTGCTTTCATGTCTTGGCTACTGTAAACAATACTGCTATGAACATTGGGATACATGTATTGTTTCAGATTATAGTTTTCTCCATCTATAGGCATACGTGGAATTGCAGGATCATATGGTAGCTCCATTTTTAGTTTTTTAAGGAACTTCCGTACTGGTTTCCATAATGGGTGCACCAATATTCATTTCCTCCAACCATGTAGGAGGTTTCCTTTTTCCCCACACTCTCTCCAGCATTTGATATTTGTAGACTTTTTGATGATGTGAAGTTAGAATTTACACTCAGGGAAGATTACTCTTATTCTTGGAAAAGTCATTTACAAACTCCTTCAGTCATAGAACATAGCATAATACTTATCTACAGTTTCTGAATAGAGCTCTTAGGATTTCCTAGAAAAGTTTCCCAAATATAATTGCTTCATACTGAAGTTTAATTGTTCCCTTCCAGTGATATAAAAACTTGTTTTCTTTGTTGTGGGGAGTATCTTTACAGATAGCAAACTAAATTTAGGCTTCCTCTCTGGGCTTAGGACCTAAAAAGAGGACTCCCATCTGTATGAGAAGCAGGCTTCTGTGACGGGGGTGCGAAGGTGGGAAACTGGAAGGAATGAACTGTCATGAAAGGGCATGGCCAGTGTTCTTAAGGAAAGCCAGCACATACACTTGTTATGTATAACACAGAGGGTAAATCCAGGTCAGGAAGGATAATAGAAACACTGTAGATTGAGTTTATGAGATACATCTATTCTGAAATGCAGAAGAACACAAGGAGGCCAATAAAGTAATCGCCCAGGACAGTTGCTAGTATCTGGGGAGCAGGCACCTGGTGATGTGAAGCATCTTATGAAGCATAATTGCCCCTGTATTGAAATCTAATTTATCAATATCAAGTTCACTACATAGAGACATGATAAATATAATATTTGAAAAAGGCATCTTTAACACTGGGAATAAGAAGCAGTGTTCCTGATTTGCACTTCACTAAGAAATCTTATTCCACAGGTTGATCCCATTATTGAAAAACTGTCGCCAGTAGTCCCAACATATTTGTGTGTAAGTTCCCAATAATTAGGGTAATAAGCTAGGCCATGTGATAACCCCGTATCAGTTACTAGGGGCAGATGGAAGTCATTACTCTAAGTTACTGGGTTTCCTATATCTCATGGATAAGGTGGCTTCTCTCTGGTCTTTATTAGGAGTGGATTTCTTCAATTTACATTGCCTGAGAAATTGTATTAAAGAAGGTTATATTTATGTATTTGGAAAAGGCCTTTTAAAACATGAAAATTAACTACAGGGTTAATGAGGAAACTTCCAGTGGCTCAGAAAGGCCATATGGTATCACAGAGAAAGTCTTAAGGGAAAGTCAAGGTTTAGTCCTACCACCTACATTTATTGTGTCTCCTTGGAAAAGTCACTTAACTTATCGTTGTCTCTTTCTCCAGCTGTAATAATATTCCTACCTCATATCTCAGAGGCGTATTTCAAAGATCCTTAAGAAACACAGGCCAGAATTTTATTACTGCTTGGGAATAGCTTTTAGTGCCTCAGAAGATAGGGCTGAAAAAAAATTAAATACAGGTTCAATTGTGATGCTGGCATTATATATCATATCTCATCTTCCATTTCATACTATGGAAAAACTTTAAGTAAATTTAGATCATACCATGCTTTTAGAGAATGTTCATGGTTAACTCAACTTCAAGTTTTTCCTCTGGAAAAAAAAAAAGAAAGAAAAAAAAAGGAAATGCCTATATGGGTTTTTGCCAATCTCTGTTCACAGAAGCATTTTTTACAGAATTACTAGAGGTTTTATTACCTTATATTTAGGATGTGTGATAATAACAACTAAAAAAAAAATAGGAGTGCTATTTATACTATTCCTACAGTCTCCTGGAATTAAAGCACAGCATATAATTCCTGCAGTAGGTGTTACCTTTGGCATTCAATATAAAAATGTGTTGAAATTCTGAAGTGTTATGTAAGTGTTGATTATTAGTAGCAGTATACCATGAGAGAAAATTTAAAAGGCAGGATTCAAGGTATTTTTCACTTTCTTTTTTGCTCACATTTAGATTTTCATGAAAACATAAGAGTTTTACTCTCCCCCTTCACAATTATTCCTTTTTCTTTACAAGGGCAAACTAGATGGCTGTCCTAGTATTTTTAACATAGGTTTTATTGGTGACAGAGAAGCATGTAATATGTTTTCAATGATTATAAAAATCAAACATTAAAATCACATGCAACATGCTACATCATGTGTGAACCTTGAAAGTGTTGAGCTAATTGAAAGAAGCCAGATACCAAAGGCCACATATTGAATGATTCCATTTATATGAAATTTCCAGAATAGGTAAATCCACAGAGACAGAAAATAGACAGCGGTTGCTAGGGGGTAGGGGCAGAGGGGAAAAGGGAAATGACTGTTAATGGATACAGGTTTCTTTTTAGGGTGATAAGAATGACCTGGAATTAGATAGTGGTGATAGTAACATACTTTGTGAAAATACTAAAAACTGCTGAATTGTACACTTTCAGAGAGTCGATTTTATGGTATCCAAATTATTACTCAACAAAAAATTACACACAGAAAGAAGTAGATAAAAAATACATTTATTTAATTTTAGGTCTGTTAAATCTAGCAAGGCCAAGAAAATGTATTTTTAATCTTTTAAATGTATTACTTTATGTTTAATGTCCCAGAAATTGTTTAATCATCTTAAATCTGCAGGAATTAACCATTATCTTATGGAAACAATATTGTTGTACTTTAGTTTTACCTACTGAAAATTTCACTAGCCATGTTCTATATGATTTTGTATCTCTTATGGTGATTTAGAATCCAAAGACTTGGGGTTCCCATTGTGGCTCAGCGAGTTAAGGACCTGACATTGTTGAGAATGTGGGTTTGATCCCTGGCCTGGGTCTATGGGTTAAGGATCCAGCATTGCCATAAGCTGTGGTATAGGTGGCAGATGCGGCTCGGATCTGGTGTTGCTGTGGCTGTGGTGTAGGCCTGCAGCTGCAGCTCTGTTTCAACCCTCTCCTGGGAACGTCCACATGCCACAGGTGTGGCCACAAAAAGAAAAAAAAAAAAAAAAAAAAAAAAGGGTGAGTTCCCGTCGTGGCGCAGTGGTTAACGAATCCGACTAGGAACCATGAGGTTTAGGGTTCGATCCCTGCCCTTGCTCAGTGGGTTTATGATCCGGCATTTCTGTGAGCTGTGATATAGGTTGCAGACGTGGCTCTGATCCTGCGTTGCTGTGGCTCTGGCTTGGGCTGGCGGCTACAGCTCCAATTAGACTCCTAGCCTGGGAACCTCCATATGCCTCGGGAGCGGCCCTAGAAATGGCAAAAAGACAAAAAAAAAAAAGAATCCAAAGACTTGAACTTGAGTTCTCTTCTCTATGAAATATGTCTTGTGCTATAGAATTTGACAGAAATGGTCTGGAGCTTGTGTGGGTGACATAGACTAGGGCAGAAAGTGCTAGATACTCACCAAACCCGTTGTATGCCACAGCCTGAATCTAATGAGAGGGCAAAGAACATGCAATAGTTTGAACAAGGGAAGTTTATTATAGAGAATAATTAAATTATGATAGAGAAGTAACCATAAAGATGTAAAGAGAACTCTCTCTAATGAACATTCTATGGCTGAAGGAGAGTGTCCAAGGAAGGCTGACCTTGGAACGCCAAGCCTGAGTTTCAGAACTCCTCAGAGAAGTGTGGTTGTGGTCAGCTGGAAGGCAGAGATGTCCTTGGTTTCTGTAGGTCGGAGCTGGTCCACATTCACAGGCAAGCAGGAAACAATACTTCAGGGGGCAGAGCACCTGAGAATGATGATCAGGTGTTCAGAAAGGGTTGGGTGTTGCTGCTGGCGGGAGGTCTGGAGTATGTGGTACCCACATGAAGATGGATGTTGGGGGGGTCACCAATCCTATGCTGGAGCTGCAAGGGACTGTATGTATGGTCTAGGTGTGCATGTATGGTCTGTATGTATGATCTAGGTGTGCTGCTGAGACACCACACTGCTGGATGTCACCACACACAACACCAAGGAACTGTGCAGCAGGAGCAAGAGAAAGCAAAACTCATTAAATTAGACCAGGAAGAGATTCTCCCTTCCCTCTTCCAGCAACGCCTATTGACAAAGCTTCATGTAGATCTCACTGCACAGAAGAAATGTTTTTTTTGTTTTTGTTTTTGTTTTTTTTTGTCTTTTGTCTTTTGCTGTTGTTGTTGTTGTTGCTATTTCTTGGGCCGCTCCCGCGGCATATGGAGGTTCCCAGGCTAGGGGTTGAAACGGAGCTGTAGCCACCGGGATCCGAGCCGCGTCTGCAATCTACACCACAGTTCACGGCAACGCCAGATCGTTAACCCACTGAGCAAGGGCAGGGACCGAACCTGCAACCTCATGGTTCCTAGTCGGATTCGTTAACCACTGCGCCACGACGGGAACTCCACACAGAAGAAATGTGTAAGGAGTCTGGTCTGACATTGGAGAGCATGCACTAAAGTGTCAACATGGAGATAAAAGTCAGTCAAATATGTGCTCAGTTTTTTTTTTCTTTCTCTTATGCATACAGCTTGGCCATATTTATCAGCTCCTGCTATAGTTAAGTGGAATGATTGATACAAATTCTAATCAATAGGATGTACATAGAAGTGATATGATTTACTTCAAGATGGTACCCTTACAAAATCAAGATTTTCCTAAACTGGAAATGAAGAATTCTGAATCCTCAGAGGATGGCAGATCCATAAGGTGGAAACATCCCAGATTCCTAAGTTACATCTTTGAGGAGAGACCTCAGGAGAAAAATCATTGATAATGATGTTCCATGAATTGAAAACAAATTCTTATTTTGTTCAGCCATTGGAATTTTGCAGTTGTTGATGACAATAGTATTTTATGACTAATCAGAAAATAGGTATTGCAAAGTTAGGTGCTACCATTAACAATAACCTAAAACATGAGGCAATAGCTCAGTGCTCAGACAGTGGGCAATGAGAAATGAAATATCGGAAGCTGAAAAGCTGGCCCGCCATGTAGTGTAATGGTAAAATATTTGATGAACTGTACCTGCAATAATTTGAAAGGTAGATCTTCCTAATAAGCATATGTTTCTGGTAGAAGTGGTTGAGAAGAAATAGTTTTCGAATATGTTGGTTTACTGGTTGCCTTTAGCAAAATATCACAATAAAGAGTTGGGCTCAGAAAGGAAGTGACAAGTTTGCAAGTAACAATGAAAAGGAGAGAAAGAAATCAGAAATTTGGAGCTTTACAAGATTGGAAAATCTGACTGTTCCTAGACTTCAAATAGTGATGTATAGGACAGTGGTTTTGAGAAATGAAGGCCTATTAATGCTCATTCTTGTGGCAAATAACCATTTCTACATATGTCTTCTTCTTTTCAGATTGCCTCAAGGTAGCCACCACTAAGTTGACACAGAAAAAGAGGAGTGGGAGGAAGGAGAGAGAAAGAAACAGGGATTCGAAAGCAGAGACACAAGTCATGCTCAGAAAATTACATATAGGAAAGAACTTTGGGTACAACCAGACGCAATGAACTGACTACAAGCAAATAGACCAGAAAACTATCAAGGAAATAAGCTAAGAAAAATGTCCACCCCTCAAGAAGAACATATACTTCAATATCCTCTTCAGAGGTCGTCATAGAAAATGATGGCCTCAATGATAATATTCCTTAAGGATAGAGTCAGAAGTCACAAAGACAAGTGCATAAGACAATTTCTCCTAGAAAACAGAATGAGTCTATTGAAGGAACATCCCTTCTACAAAGGTAGAAGTTCTTCATACTCTCTATCCTGTGGGGTTTCAGAATTGCTATCGACCAGTGACTGCTGTGTTTCCCATTTTTGTTTTATCATAATGGGTTATTGTGGCAATCCTATTCACTCTTCTCCTTTGCATATTGGGTGTTGTGATGGAAGTGTATTTATTTATTTATTAATTGATTTTCCTTCATATGGCCACACCCACATCATATGGAAGTTCCTGGACTAGGGGTTGAATTGGAACTGCAGCTGCAGACCTATGCCACAGCCCAACAACACCGAATCTGAGTTGCATCAGCATCCTATGCCATAGCTTGCAGCAACACTGGATCCTTAACTGACTGAGTGAAGCCAAGGACTGAACCTACATCCTCACCAACACAATGTCGGGTTCTTAACCATTGAGCCACAATGGGAGCTTCCAGATAATTTATTTTTTTAGACCATGTGTTACTGGATCACAGGAATCCACATCTGAACTTGATAGAGAGGACTATTGAATGAAGGAGCTGGGTGTCATGGCAAGTTATCTCCCACCAGGAGGAGATATTTTAGCAAATATGCACGAAAGAAAGAATAAAATGGGCATTTGATTACCAGAAGGGCCAACTTTAGAAGACTTTAGTATTGAACTCAGTTTTCTTTTCTTCTTGTGTATAGGTGTGTATAAAGGTGATAGTTCACCTTTATAACTTTTGGCCAAAAGAATATGGGTGCAAGTGCCACATACTACTTCTAGACTTGCTCTCCATGCTCTCTTTAGTCATTTCCCAGCAGCTAAAAGCATAGGACTCCTCAGCCCTAGGGGACAGTGGAGTCTTTGTGCTATTACTTGGAAAAAAAATTGCTCAGAGGAGCCACTAGACTGAGGATTCTCATGCAGAATCACTGCACTTATTTCAATGTTATCCACTAGATCTCTGTGGTTGTTACAGAAGTTAGCCTTGCCAGACAGATGTTCAGGACCATGCTGAAACAGGCCATAGATTCAAGACATGGGTCTGTGTCAGAAAAAGTGGTCATGACTTGGGTGAAGTGAGAGATTGGGGGGAGAGGCAGAGCAGAACATCAAAGTCCAGGGATCAGTGTTGTTGAGATACAGATGAGGAATTAGTTCTCAGAGAAAGAAGGAGCAAGAAGAACCAGGGGAGGGATGGCGATGGTGCGTTTCTAGGTCAGACTGCTACCTGAGAAGACTTTCGAGTATTAAGCACAGGTTATTCAGCTTTTAAGGAATGATGTCCAGTACCTGGCTTAATCCCCGTCACCCTAGAGTGGCCATTCTACTTACGGTTCAAACCAGAATTTTCTTCAAGAGCATCAGAGATGCTTTCAAGAATTATCCCAGCAATCATGGTAGTCCTGGAGAAACTAGATGGGGAATTCATATTTCCCCTATTTACAGTCCATGCAGTTTTAAGATCAAAAGAGTAAAGTAAGTTCAATCAAATAAGTAGAAATTTCTAAATGGGAAAGTGAGCAAATTTTTGTTATTGTTGGTCCTGATAAATACTTTAAAATCAACTAATGAATGAAACATTCCATCATCTTACCCTTAACAGATTTCTCAGTATCCATTTTTTCAGGAGGAACTTTCCTGCAACTGCAGCAAAAATTGGGCATTTCTTACAAACTCTGTTCACAGCGTGTTAGTCGGACAAATCCAGATTTCCTCAGCCACCCCTAAGAGAGACCTTTAACTGGGCTCCTCCCCAACATACATCTCCACACACATCGAGCAGCAACTTCATCGTGGTAGGGAGCAATTCATTTTCCTGTTGACCTCATGAAGCGATGCCTGCAGTGTGTCTGCAGCTGAGTGCAAAGTGCAGATTAGGAAGTAAAGCCCCTGCTCCCTTGATGCATTAACACAGCCTCCATTAAGTTGCTCGACCAGGGAGTGGATCCTGGGGGTTGGGGGAGCTTTCCTGCTCCAGGGGTTCTTGTCCCCCGGAGTCATTTTCAGAGGGATGCCAGCCCAGCACAACCCGTTTTTAATTTATTTCCACATGTGTCTCTCTGACATTTGCTGCCCGTGTTCCCTTTTCCACCCCCATCCCCTAGCCAGCCCCAATTTAGGAAACTCAATATTAAGATAACTAATGGAATTTTTTTTTTTTTAAGGGAAGCAACAGAGGCATATGGAAGTTCCCAGGCTAGGGGTGAAATTGGAGCTATATATAGCTGCTGACCTTCGCCACAGCCACAGCAACACGGATCCAAGCCACGTCGGTGACTTACATCACAGCTCATGGCAAAGCTGCATCCTTAACCCACTGAGTGAGACCAGGGATCGAACCTGCATCCTGATGGATACTAGTTGGTTTTGAAACCCGCTGAGCCACAACAGGAACTCCTGGACGTTTTTAGCATAACCAATTTCTTAGCTATGCATTGGATAAATTGCTAGAAAAGAGATTACACCTAAAGTGAAATTTCCATTATAAATGTTAATATTGGAAAGAATACCAGGAGAGTGTGTGACTCAATTGATCTCTGTTAGGAAGAAGGAAAGTTATAATCACTAGGCTTCCAAAGAGCCTGAGGACAGAGGCTCCACATATGTGACTGTCCTTCCCGTCAAATCACAGCACAGCTTCCCACAAAATCACAGAAATTGTTTTCTAAAAATGGATTAACATAAAGTCTTTAGAATAATAGGTATATATAATAAATGCTAGATAAGTGTCAGCTTTTATTACTGACCTTCTAGTAGTAGACTGGTACCTAAATAACCTATAGTATTTGGTTTTACAGTAACTAATATGTTAGTATATATACAGAGTGTATAATATTAATGTATTAAGAAAATATGCTAAATTATTATTTAAAAGTTGAAGTATTAATAAATTTTATGCTAAAAAGGGAGAGAAAGTAAAGATGGGGGAGAGACAGAAATAAAGAGAGACAGAGACAGAGGAAGAAACCTCAATCTGTATAGGTTGAGGAGAGTCGTTTAGGGGGAAAGCAAAGAGGAGATAAATGTAGTGATGACCACTGGATAAGTGGCTTAAGTTTGGAAACCTTCTCACCATTTGGTAAAAATGATTAAGTTTTGTTCTGTACTGTCCCTCATTACCCTAGTACCTATAAATGGACACTACATCAAGACAAAATATGGGAGTTCTCATTGTGGAGAAAGGGAAATGAATGGGACTAGTATCCATGAGGACACGGGTTCAACTGGTCTCGCTCAGTGGATTAAGGATCCGGCATTGCCGTGAGCAGTGGTATAGGTCACAGATGTGACTTGGATCTTGCGTTGCTGTGGCTGTGGCATAGGCCAGCAGCTGAGGCTCTGATTCGACCCCTAGCCTGGGAACTTCCATATGCCACGGTTTCCGCCCTAAAAAGCAAAGCAAAAAAAAAAAAAAAAAAAAGACAAAATGCATTCCCTGGGAGATGGCAGGTGGGAATAGTGGTTAAGAGGTATGCTCTGGAGTTCCCGTCATGGCTTAGTGGTTAATGAACCAGACTAGTATCCATGACACGGGTTCCATCCCTGGCCTTGCTCGGTGGGTTAAGGATCCGGTGTTGCCATGAACTGTGGTGTAGGTGTAGATGCCGCTTGGATCCCTCATTGCTGTGGCTGTGGTGTAGCCTGGCAGCTACAGCTCTGATTCAACCCCTGGCCTGGGACCTCCATATGCCATGAGTGCAGCCCTAAAAAGACAAAAAAAAAAAAAAAAAAAAAAAAGGTGGGTTCTGAGGAGTTCCCACCATGGTACAGGGGTTATGAATCTAACTGCCACAGCTTGGGTTGCTGCAGAGGCTCAGGTTTAATCCCTGGCTGAGTGTGGGGGTTAAAGTATCCTGTGTTGCTGCACCTGCAGCTTCAATTCAATTCCTGGCCACGAGGGAGCTTCTATATTGCAGGTGCAGCCATTTAAAAAAAAAAAAAAAAAAGAGAGGAAAGCTCTGACATCTCCCTAACTCTGTTTGTCTGTGTATGTGTGTTTCCATACTTTAATTTTTATTAGCACTGAAAGGGATATTTAAGGTAATAAAAGCTGTTAAACTGGAATCTGGTATCTAAGGACTTAGTGACTTCACAGTCTACCTGGGGTAGGGGGGTGGGTGTGGGGGGGTTCACACGCACACATGTTCTTGACAACCCTGGGGATATAAGATGTGTAGCTGGATAATGTAATTAACATATTCAACCCAATTTCCTTTCTTCCCACTATTTCACTCTCCCCACCCCTTCCCAACTGATTTCCTAATTTCTCCTCCACTGGGACTTTACTGTTGAATATTCTTTAGTTCAGTGGATGCCAAAAGTAGAAGGTGGAGAGAGAAGGCAATCCCTGCCTGGCTTTATAGTTGATAGCTTAGATTTGGAGGGGGCATGTTAAGGATTCAGGGCATAGAAAACACTTTAATAAGGTACAAAGCCGACGGACAAGTAAGGATGCTCCACGCTGGGGAGAAGGGATGGGTGGAACATACAGCTGTTTGGTTTCCTCAAGCCGAGTCCTGAGTGGAGGGTGATGCCCTTGGACAGATTGGAGGTCACGGGAGCAGAAATGTGTTTAAATCTGAGGCAGACTGATACCTCCTCCCTTGTGCACTGAAGCAGCAGTGGCAGAAGGGAGAAGGGCCTCAGGCAACCTACTAAGACTTGCCTGGATTTGCTTTATGTGTAGTCTTTTATTTTTTATACTTATTTATTTATTGCTTTTTAGGGCCACACCCTCAGCATATGGAAGTTCCCAGGCTAGGGGTTGAATTGCAGTTGCAGCTGCCAGCCTACACCACAGCCACAGCAACTTGGGATCCGAGCAGTGTCTGTGACCTACACCACAGCTCAGCCAACGCAGGTTCCCCTATGTGTTTTCTTTTTAATAACAGTTTATCCAGTGCATAGCTAAGAAATATTGCTGAACATGTCTATTCAATTTGTTTTTAACATTCAGTTCAGGAATGAGGCAGTTTGCTCTGACCAAGGATGGAGGCCAGGAAGGCAGACTTTTGCAGCTGTGTGGACAGTGGACACCGAGGATTAGATGCCTCTCCCCAGCCCCCAGTGTGTAGCATGGAAGCCCCTCCTCCTAATCACAGAACCCTGACTGTGGGGCTAGCTTCACGATGGTGAGACCTATGCCGTCACTTAGAGCTCTGTATTCACAAGAGGACATCACTTAATGTTCTGTTGTCCTCATCTCAAAATTCTTATTTTTTGAGCAAGAGGCTTGCATTTTCATTTTGCACGGGGCACTACAAATTACGGAACGCTTCCTGCTTGACTTCTATTCTCTTTTCTCAATTCCAGTAGAAACAGGAATCCAAATAGAGCGATTCGAGAAAAAGAATGTTTTATTTTCTGGGCTTCTGAGTTGCATGCAGGTTGGACCCTGTACCAATGACGCATAGTCAAGGTCAGATGCTGGAAGGTGAAGCATGTTCAGATCGCAGAAGGGAGCAGTTAGTGTTTATATTGGAATGCAGAGTGTCTAAGGAGAGGGGAGAGAGAAACCAGGAGACCCTGTCTGGTGTTGTGAGCATGAACAGTCTTGACTGGAACAGCTTTCCAGTGGAGAGTAGCAGAGTTGAGACAGCCTGGTACATTCATGCATATGGGACCTGGAATATACAGCCACATTCAAGGCATTTATATATAATATAAAAAGCAGCACCTTAGCAAGAGAAGACAGCTAGGGGTGGTACTTTGAATTTATTTGTTTTTGGTTTTTGTTTTTGTATTTTTTAGGGCAGCACCCATGGCATATGAAAGTTCCCAGGTCAGGGGTCAAATTGGAGCTGTAGCTGCTGGCCTACGCCACAGCCATAGCAATGCCAGATCCAAGGTGGGTCTGTGACCTCTACCACAGTTCACGGAAATACCAGATCCTTAACCCATCGAGTGAGGCCAGGAATCGAACCTGCGTTCTCACGGATACTAGTGGAATTCGTACCGCTGAGCCACGATGGGAACTCCGGTACTTTGGATTTATGGATTTAGATAAAACTGACACTAACTCCTAGATCTGTTGCTCCCTTTGGAGCACATCAAGCTTCAACCTGCCCCAACCCCAAAAGGGGGAAGACTCCTATCATTTTCAGGGGAGGGTGTCTGTGATGATAAAGTGACATGCAT